>NC_133010.1:22431235-22734265 GCF_048564905.1 Vicugna pacos | reverse complement strand
ACATGTACTAAACTGCATATATTTAAACAATTTGATCAGTTTCAACATTGTATAAACTCATGAAACCATGACTGCATGAAAATAATGAAGAAATCTGTCACCTCCAGAGTTTTCTTGTATCTCTGTAATTTCTCCCTCCCTCATTCTTGCTCCCCAGGCAGCCAGCAATTTGCTTTCCATTCCCATAGGTTAGTTTGCATTTCATATAAATGGAATTATATAGTAGATACTCTTTGTCTGGCTTCTTTAACTCAGCATAAATATTTTGAGATTCATCTATGTTATTGTTTATTCTATTTTAGAGAATTATGTTTTTACTGTTGATTTGTTTTCCATTGTACAAATGCTATCATGTTGTTTAGCCATTCACCTGTTGCCAGTCACTGGGTGCTTTCCAGTTTGGGGCTATTACAAATGGAGCTGTGAACACAGGTGTACAAGTCTGGTGTGGACACCGGATTTTATTTCTCTTGGACAAATTCCTGTGGGGGGTATATCCTGATATGGATGGATATTCAAGGTGTATTACTCATTAAAAAAGAAATATACATGAATACTTTGGTCTCATTCATGAACATTTTAAAAATACATATGATTTTATGGATGACCAATAGGCACATGAAAAGATGCCCAACATTGCTAATTATTAGAGGAATACAAATCAAAACTACAATGAGATACCACCTCACACCAGTCAGAATAGCCATCATTAAAATGACTACAAGCAACAAATGCTAGAGAGGGTGTGGAGGAAAGGGAACCTTCCTACATTGTTGGTGGGAATGTAAATTGGTGCAGTCACTATGGAGAACAGTACGGAAGTTTCTTAAAAACTAAAACTAAAATTGCTGTATGATCTAGCAATTCCACTCCTGGCATATACCTAGAGAAAGTTCTAATTTGAAAAGATACATGCACCTCAGTTTTCATAGCAGCACTATATACAATAGCCAAGGCATGGAAGCAACCTAAAGGTCCATCAACAGATGACTGGATAAAGATGTTTTATACACACACACACACAGATGCACACACACAGACATACACAATGGAATACTTCTCAGCCATAAGAAAGAATGAAGTAATGTCATTTGCAGCAACATGGATGGGCCTAGAGGTTATCATACCAAATGAAGTTAAGTCAGAAAGAGAAAGAAAAATACCGTATCATATCACTTATATGTGGGATGTAAAATATGACACAAACTTATTTACATCTAGAATACCTCCTATGTTTAAAAGTAATTGTTCAGATAATAGCAATCAATGACTTGCCCTGTTTGGATGTACGTTCTTATGCTGATTAGTTAGCTATGGTGATAGCCTAACCAGAGATGGCAAACCTTTTCCATAAAAGGCCAGACAGGAAATAAATTAGGCTTTGCAAGCAAGATTCTATTGCAGCTACTCAATTCTGCCACCTAGTTTGAAAGCAGCTATAGACAATTACCTAAACCAATGGGTGGGCTGGGTTGCAATAAAACTTTATTTACAAAAACAGAAAAAAAGCCAGATTTGGCTTGCAGGTGGTAAACTGCAGACTGCTGAGCTGGATGAGAATTGACCATGCATAAGTCTAAGCGTGCCAGGGTTGACAGCAAGTTGTCATTTGACTATTCAATCTTCCACAGGCCAAAGAACACGCATCTCAGAACTTTTGGAAAGATAAAACAAGTAACTGTCAGTCTGATTCCCTCTGGGAGTGGAAAAGAGGCTGGGGTAGGGAAACTTTTCCTTTTGGTTTTATATCCGTGTTTACTCTGTGAATTTTTTGTCATGCACATTTTATTACTTTAAAATAAAGTTAAAGAACATTTCCTTACTGAATGATTTGGGATGCATAGCATCAGAGTTTGATATTTTGTACCAAACAAATATTTGCTGTTGTGACACTTTCTTTTTAAGTAGAAGATTAAAATTAGCAGACCTTCTGAAGTTCCGCTATGATAACAGGTGGCAACTCTTATAACAGGCTAATAACGACGGTCTGTTTTTTGGCACACGACAGTCATTGCAAGGGCAACCTACAATGCCAGTCCATGTGCTCAAATGGCTGTAAGAGGCATAAATAAGGAACATATTAGACTAAATGATATCAAAAATCATGAAAAGTTTCATTTGGTTCACTGATTAAGTTTTCAGTGTTTGCTTATCATAGTGATCATATTCTTGACAACAAATTTTTACCAAAAATGGCTTTATAGATCATGATAATACTATGCTGTAGGGAAGAGTATTTATCAATAAACCTTGGAGAAATAGCAGTGATTAAAGTGTCTTGAATACTTATAAAGAGCCAGACACTATGTTAAGTGCTTACCATGAGTTATAAAAATCAATGCTCACAACGTCCTTATGAATTGGGTGCCAAAAGTATCCCCATTTTACAGATGATCAAAAGTGAGGCTCAAAGGGGTTTACAAGTCTGCCCAAAATGGTACAGTAGTAGCTTCCAAGAGTCAAACCCAGGGAGTCAGATTTGAGTCCTTCCCCTTACCCTTGATATTAGATCCAATGAGGAGAGGATGGAGTTGGTAATTCAGACAGAATTTTAAATTGGCCATGGAATGTATTCTATGACTCCCCAGTGGATAAGGAGGTGGGAAGATGAAAGAAGTTCCAAGTGGCACCAGAGTCACCTCCCAGAGTCACCACTGCCTTAGAATATTGACTGAAGTTGGCATTCCATTTCTGACCAAATGTCATTTGGGCTCAAGGGGAAAACAGGACTTTTCAGAGCATCTGTAAAACTTTTTCAGCTTTTAAAATTCACTGCTGTTACTGGACTCGCTAACTGAGGAGTAACTGTATTGAAAAAAATCAACACCATCAACTCAGTTCCTCTGGTACCCTAAATGTTCTAACGCAGCATTAACCAGTTTCTGAAAGTGCGCGAACGACAATAAACCCACACTCAGAGGCAGGCTGCGCTTGGGTGAGGGACAGATGTGACAAAAGGAAAGAAAAAGTCAGCATCAGAAGGAAGTGGCGGGTGCCCAAGGAAAGAGGAACAGGAACCTTATCTGCAGAGTACAGAGCAGTGCATGCGGCTGGCATGTGTGGCTGGAAAGAGGAAATAATGCAAACATCTTAACAAGGAGGCTCCCTCAAATCCTTGAAAGTCCAGTTTGCCCGCTGAACGACTCGGCCTGTACAAAGATAACGCTCACAGCCAAGTGCAGCTGCTGCGGACGAAGGCCGCGTGGGGCAGCCGGGCCGGGGAGGCCGGAAGGGCGAGCCCACGGGTCGCGGTGGCCCAGGAGACTCTCGCCACCGAGCCTGAAGTTTCCTGTCTTGACTTTTTCCTCTTTTTGGTGAAGTCTGGCCACAAACAGAGTAGTGAACTTTATACATAACTTACAAATTTTATTTCCGTTTTTCTTGTCCAAGACCCACTTCCTTCAGAACCTGGCGTCTATGGTCTTGTAATCAATCTGCAAATCCAACGTAACTGGTATGCGAGTGGCGCCGTGTATACAAGTGTAAACACCACGCGCCTCCCCAGAGGTTGAATTCGTCAAGTACCGAACCACTGGGCTTTAGGAGCTCAGCCATTAAATGACACAGCAGGCGCCCGGACTACCACATGCCCGCCCGCCAAGGATGACAGCGCACCGTAAACCCTAGGCACTGCCGGGCAGTGGGCAGCATCCGCTGTCATCCAGTGGTTTCTAGACCCACTCTCCATCGGCCTCCACAGGGTGCCCTTCAAGCATATTCCAGGACTCTTTGGCCAGAGATTCTGATTTGATGGGTCAGAACAGGAAACTACTTTTAGCGAGCCCCCACGTGCTTCTGGAATCCGGGACTGGCTTTTGAGAATCTCTGTGTGCAACTGATCTTCACTCCCTCTGGCCCCACTCTCATCGCCCAGCCTCACCCTGCCGCATTCCCTGCCGAGGGCCCCGACTTCCACCCGGGTAAATCTTGTAGTTGCTTCTGTCCTTGTTTTCTGCCTAACCTAGGCCTTCTTCCATGTCATGTTGGCACGTCCTCCAACTTTATGACTACCAGATATATCCCCTCCCTTCCCTAAAAAGTATTTTTACTGAGTGTCGTTAGTGTAAATTGGGCATAAACTTCAAACTGGAGGGAATGTAGAAAAGCAGTGGGAGGGTGATAAAGATCCTAGTGGAAAACTTTCAAATTGCTTAAGTATAACTTTTTGAAGGCGCATTAAAAGTTACACAAGAAAGTAACTTTACACACAAGGGGCTTCCACTTAGTCCCAAAGATCTAACCAACAGTTGCGAGGGGACAGGGAAACAGGGCTATGACATCACGAGGATGCAATCATCAGAATCCAGACTGTAGAGGGCTCCGGAGTCTGCTGGTCTGAGTGTGGTTCACAGACCAGTAAGATCCGCTTCACCTGGAAGCTTGCTAGAACTGCAGAATCTTGGGCCCCACTCCAAACTGTCTTTCTAAAGCAGAATCTACTTTTAAAATAAGATCCCCAAATGATTTGTGCATAAAGTTTCAAGTCTGAGAAGTACTACTGTACTGGGAAAGACTCAAATATCTTCTACAAATAAATTGCAAGGAAAAGAGAGAGAGAGAGTGAAGGAAACATATAGATGAAAAGAGAGTAGGGAGATTATATTACAGGGATTTGGCCTTAGGCATTTGTTGGAACTGGTTAAGCAGTCTCTGTAAGGCTGTAGCCTTCCCACCTGTACTGGAGCTTGGAGAGTCCAGATGGTGAACACTGAGGAAGGGAAGATGGATGTAAAGTGAAGAAGATCAAGGGCATGTTGGAACCCAGAAGGACAGACTGACACCTGTGACAATCCATGGCGCCTCTGCTGTTGGTGGTTAGGGCCCTTCCTTGTGGAACTGAGCACATACACATCCAAGAGTCAGAGAAGCTGAGGGAGGGTCCGGGGAAGGGAGAGCCGGTCCCGCTGCTGCTTCACACTGCTGACGTGAGTCAGCACATCAGCAACAGCGTGTGTGAGCCACAGAATGGCTGCTGTTTCCCGCCTGCCTTCCAAATCTCACAAGACTCTCCCTTGCGACCCACCAAAACCGGAAACATGCAAGAAATGAAGTTCTGGGAAAAGTGGTTTGGGATAGCCAAATTGATACATTACAAAGGCCACCACATCTAAAAATAGTAAACATTTGTAAATCAACCAGTGCCTGGAAATAACTATTTAAGGGCCAAGCTACTTCACAAAGAAAACTGAGAGACATGGTAAACCCAGCCCACTCCCGGAGACATATTTGTCTTATGACCTGTGATTCCTCCTTCCCTCCAGCATAAGAGGATTACATCTCCCACCAATTCTCCACTTGATCTGGATTCTGGGTTCAATCATTTTACACTCTCCAAAGGATCATGCTCCTTCAATCAACTTCTAATGTTTTTGGTTGGAACATCTTATGTTCTTTCTGACTCTAAAACTTCAGTTTTTAAAAAAATTTTTTCTCATGATTCTCTAAATCCCTCGAGCAAACACACTTCCTTTCTTTTTTCATTACAGTCAAGTTTCAAGAATGAAAAGTCTACTGGTGCTGTTATTACTTATATATAATGTTTTGCCACATTATCTGAGAATACTGAATTACTCCACAAATAACAAGTGAAGCAAACAAGCAGAATAACAGGTGGAACTCATGAAACGTTGAAGAATGAAAGCAAATGGCTAAGTTAGAAATCTGTTAAGTGAAACATAAACAGCATAAACAGAACATATGCTTGACAAACATAGATGAAAAGAGTGGAATAAACCAGAGCACTACTTGAAGATAGGGAGGCAGACAAGGGCCAGTTAAACCTACAACGTTAATAAAGCACAGATTACGTGTCATCCTTTTGTCACATGGGACCTCTGCCCAAGACAGACAAATCCACAGCTCCTCAGCAAGTTATCGGTGAGTTTCGGTTGTAACCAAGCTACCCGTCCCTCCATCTTTTGGAAAGAGTAAGCATATGTTGGCTCCAGGTAACTTCAGGCTGCTGAGTCCCGTTGCTCATTCTCAGTTCTGGACCTTGTACCCATACCAGCAGCAGGGGATGAAGATGAGAGAGAGACAGAGACCGACAGAGAGAGGGAGAGGGAGAGAGAGAGCGAGAGAGTTGTGGCTCTTCCACCCAGCTTGCACCCTATCCTCACGGTAATGACCTCCTTCATCTCTTTCCCTTTGCTTTTTGCTGTGTGTTTTAAATTTATTCAATAAACCTTGTGATTCAAGACCTTAATTTTATTTCAGCCTATCTATTTCATGACCTCTAGACTAGACTTCCTGGTAGTGGGCTTGGAGGTGGGGTGACCAACCTGGTCTGGTTTGCCCAGGACTTTCCCAGTCTTAGCACAGAAAGTCCAGCATCCTAGGAATCCACAGTCCTGGCCAAACAGGGACAGTTGGTCACTGTATTTGGAGGCAACCACTGTATCAAGTTCATTTCCCACTGCAACAATCCTGGTACATCTCCCTTACTTCCCCAATGGAAGTAGTCTGGTATAACCTGCTTTCTGCTAAAACTACTTTACCAAAAACGTTCTCACTAAGATCAACAATTACTTCCATACTGTCAAATAAAATGGACACTTGTTTTATTTCATTGAAAAAACCAGACATTTTTATATCACTTTTTCTTTCTTGAGACTCTTTTCTCTTAGCTTCCACATCTCTTGCATTACCTAGACGCTTTCCAAAGTTAACGTGGACCAGACGGCCATCAAGCACCTGAAACCTGAAAAGCTCAACAGTGAACTCATCGTCTTCTTCCCAAAAATCTTTCTTCCTGAACTCTCTCCCTTTTACCACCGTACCTCCGCCCGCCCAGCTACTCAAGCCAGGAAGTGAGCGATCCCAGACCCCTCCCCACCTCCATACCCGTGTTCCATATCGGCTCCCTTAGGGCTTCTGGAACGTGGACCAGCAGCAGCAAGGGTCCCACTAAGCAGACTCCTACGGGATTTACTTGAACGTCCCCCCTTCACGCTGTGTCCTGCCTGGCCTCATCCCCTAGCTCCCTCCACTTGGTAGGTCTGAACTACGGAGTTACCTAGGCCTTCAGCTGACATGTGCTTCGACGCTGCCTGGCCATTTCCCCTAAGCTCCTTTCAGGGAGATCTGGGATGGCGTCCCAGTCCCTCTGAGTCAGGGAAGGAAAATCATAGAGTCACCCCTGTTGTGGTCTCACCTTCATCCTTCTCTTTTCCTACAACTGCCACCTCCCTTCACCATCTCATCCCTCCGTGGCTGAAATGATACAGAAGCCACTTGACTGGTCTCCTACCTCTAGTATTTCCCACTCCCAAAACATTGTCTCTACTGCCTTCAGTTAGCTTTGTAAAACACAAAGCTTGTTAAATGTCATCACACTCCTGCTTCCATCCTTTCAAACGCCTTAGCTTGACATTTAAAGCCCTTCCTCTTCCCTTTATACTTCCCACCCTGTCTCAGATGTGATGTTTCTGCCATGCTGGCAGTTTGTAGTTCCTGATGAGCCGTGGTCATTTCTCGTTTTACGTATTATTAACTCTTTGTGCAACGCCCTACACTCCTCTCAGCACCCACACTCCTGTCACTAACCAGCAACAGCACACTCATTCCCACCGCTTTTCAGATAAAAGAGAAATGTGCCACAGCAGAGTTTCAAAACGGAGGTCTGTTTTGAAATATTCAAGCAAAGAAGCAAAATCATGAAGGTGACAGACATCTGGGACACAGGCGGCGAAAATGCAGAAAATCACAACAAAAACCATATGCATACACCACAGGGAAGAGATAAGCAAGAATACTAACATTTTCAACCCCCACGATTGTAGAGGGAGAAGAAATGCTTACTTCTCACCACTGTAAAGCAACCTTGTCTGTTTCCTCTTTGCAATACTTTGATGGCATCCACTTGCCTTCCGTTTCACTTTATTCACTCAGGTCTCAGCCAATTCCATCAGCTTGAAGCGTCAGCTCAGTTTTGTATATCTTTCCATTGTGACCATCATGGGCTGCAACGGGTTTGCCTTCATCCCTTCTCTGAGAAGTACACGATGGATTTGCGTCAGATCAGCCAGTCAACTACTATTCATGGATTGCCTGCTCTGCGTGGCAAGCCTGTTAGGTAAAGGCTGGTTCCTGCTCTGCTGGGTTGATGTTATGCGAAGAGGCTGGGGCTGTGGACTGTCTCTAACAGGGAAAGAAACAGCCAGACTCACAAACAAGGTAGGGGAAAAAAGTTACATGACTGTGACGTAGTTCAAGGACAGTGCTGCAAAACCTTACAGCTGGGAACTAAGACCTGAAGTCAGGGTGGAGCCAGACTGAGACACGAATCGTTCTTGCTTGGGAAGTTTCTCAGAGTCACTGATGAAACTCTGCCATTATGATTGTTTTCTGAGGCTGCTGTGTGTTTCCACGAATGTAGGCAGCCATTCCTCTTTACAGACGCCTGTTTCTTTGTGTTTGCCTTCAAGGTTTGGGGACCAAAGGCTTAAAAACACTGTGTGGGGGGAAAAGGAGAGGAAGGGAGCTGAATTCAAGAGCAATTTTCAAACAAAGGGAAAAGACTTCCCTGGCAGAGCCGTCAACCCTACTGCCTGGTAATGCAGGTGAGGAGGAGGTCCCCATGGCGGCCAGAAAGAGCCCGAAGTAGGAGGCTGGTGCTGCCACCGCCGGCCGTGACACTGTAAGGGAGACTCGAGAGATGAGGGGCCTCAGTCTACACAACTGAGAAGCGGGAGTCTCTCTCTCAGGACGCCTTTCAGTGACTGGACCCTCCTCCCAGCTGTTCATAATCTGGTGAGGGCCTAACATGGATCACATACTGGATTTCTTAAGCTGTCTCTAAAATAAGCAGGAAATCTTGAACATTTTCAATGTAACTTTTAAAATCGAGGTTTTTCTTTTCCATGTATTTGCTTGAGTTCTTAGCTATGCGACTGGCTGGCAAGAAGGCAAACAGTGGGAGTGCTGGGAGAACGCGCATCCCCCTCAGAGCTGGCATTTTTTAAGAAATCGTCTTTGACCTCTTCAGTGAGCAGCTCAGACGGCATCTGCAGCAGATACAGCACAGACACAGATCATGGCTGGGTCAGGGATTCTGGTAAAGGGAGCAACCTAACCTTTATTACGTGCATCCAAAGCACCACGCACTGTAACACTTCTAGAGAGCAGAGTCAGAATCTTATCAACCCCCAAGCCTCAGACATAATATCCATTTCAATAAATAAGAACTGAACAAAGATCACACAAAGAAACGTACCTTGAGTAAAGGACAATGAGCCCAGCCTACTAAATGACTCACTGTCAATTTACAGTCAGATCATTACAGAATGTGAATAAAGTATTCAGATTCATTTTGCTGTGCTGGTGAGCCACGTCCGTGAGGAAATACGCATCATCAGCATGTTCATTCAGAATGAGTGCCTGAAAGGAAGTACTGTTGTGCACTGGGAACGAAATCAACTGCAGCAGAAGAGGGCCTGGTAAAAGATTAGGCTGGCTTCCTGCAAGAGACACCCTGCGGCAATTTTTTATATATAAACACACTCACTCATACACACCCCGACGTACTTCTCGTGTCCTTCTGCCAAAACACCTCGGAACTATCTACTTCATTTTGATTCTAATGGTATTTCCAGGAGGTACGTCGAGGCAGGCAACAACTGCGCTAAGAAACTGACTCAGCGTCATTTGTGTTGAGGCTGATCTTAAAGACTGTGTGACTGAACAGTCTATAATGTAAGTGGACCTACTAATAGAAACAGTTCTCAACATTCTTGAAGCAGTAATAGTATGCATACAGAGGGCGTTTTACAAAGCATTTTCATATACATTCACTGGCTCTGTGCCTTAGTCCTCTCATCTCAAAAACAGAAATGATTATAATAATAATGATGGATTAGTCAAGATGGCCCAGTCTCTAAGTGCAGTCAGGTCTTACTACTGCAAAGCCCATGACACAACTTTCATCAGAAGTCATTACTTCAATGTGAAAATAACTAGCGCTTCACTGAGATCCTGGCACTTTCTAAACACTCAATAAATATTTGTAAGTGAACGGATGATTGAATGAATGAATGCAGCGTTGTAAAAAGGAGTCCTAGAGATTGCTCCCTGCATTTTGGGGTTCATGAAATAGTATGAATTTCACTGTAATAGACTTTATTATCAATTCTTTCCCTTTAAGAAACAATTTTGACATAGTTACGGCATTACTGGGACCAAGAGTAACTGCCTACATGTTCTCATTCAGGCGTTATCACTCTCCAGGGCACTGAGGACTAGGTTACTGCAGTACTAAGAATAATAGTGCCATCTAGTGGCACTTCTAGTTACTGTCTCTAAAAGTGTGCACGACATCCCCTGTTCTAAAAAAGAGATTAAGTACAGAGTGGTATGTGCAATTTATGATCTTCGGTATTTTTCTAAGAATCCTTTCCTCAAAATTTTAGTACATGATACATTTTCTCATCCTCATTCATACTTCCCAGATGACATATTTACAGAGCCTATTCACACCAAAATTTTCAGTAGTTAAATGTTTATAATTCAAAAACCATGTTTTTAGTATTTTAAGACCTTTCTATTTTGAGATGCAACATTGATACAATTACTTTTAAGGATAAATAATGTTAGATTTATACATCAATTGACATTCTGTTTTCAAAACCGTTAAAATGTGAAAACCAAATTTACAATCAAGAAAATTCATTATTCAAGTATTTATTCATATAGATACTGAATTTAAATTTTTATTTTTATGCATTTTATCAGGAAAGATGATTCATTAAATGTATAATTAAACATAATACCAATTTTATAAATATTAATAGCTTTCATGTATATGATCAATAATATATATAAATTTATAAATCAAAAAGTTTTGGTTAGTTTACAGGCATTATTTAATTAGGAAATTACAGGTTTAATGAGATGCATCCTATCTAACTCAGAAAGCTTAAAAGCTAGTCATGGCTCAGATACTGTCTAGTTCTATAAAGTTAGGCAAGTGAGGCAACTTCCGTAACTCAGTTTTCTCACCTGTAGGATGGGATGACGATGCCTACCTTAGCCACCTCCTAGAGTTCTGAGGATCAAATGCAATAATAAATGCTTTTAAACTCCTCTGTGATGGTAGGAAATGAGTGGTGTTACTTCCAATAATTATTTTCCTGGGAGGGCAGGTGCTGGAGCTCGACTGACTGGACTCAAATTATGGCCGCATTACTTCCTACTTGGGTAACCTTGGGGAATCACTTCCCTGAGTCTCAGTGCTTCATCTGTAGAACAGGGATGATAATAATAATAATAATATATTTTTAAAAGACCAGTAGTGTACTAAGTAACATGCTTAGTACAGAGTAACCATTCAGTATAGTTTTAACTACAAACACACATTTCAACTGCGACAGCAAGGGATCGATTGTCAATTTAAGAGATCCCTGTGCTGTTCTCCCAAAAAAGAAAGATACTAAACAGAGAATTTTCATCATCATCACTGTTATCTATTGGACCAGAGAGGAACAAGGCCCCAGCCAAGGTGCCTTGCAGCACGTACTGGACTCTACTACTCTCCACATAGACAAAACAGAATGGGATATGTCAGGTCAACCTAAAGCATTCAAAAAACAGTTTTTCTTGTTTTTAACCTTGAAAACTTTCTTCAGTCTCCCAATCTTTTCATACCTGCTTTTAAGCAGAGCAAATGAATAAATGCAGTTAAAATGCTACCAGAGAGCTGGTAACGAGGCAGGGCTGGAGCAACGTAGTAAACAGTTCAGAGAGCCACCTGCTCGACCATTTCCGCCAGAGTCCAAGCCCCCCTTTTGTCTTGCCTGCATCACAGGGACAGACTCCCAACGGAAGCCCTCCTGCTTCTGCTCCTGCTTTCCATTCTATACACCGCAGCGAGGTGGTTTTTTAAAAGTAATTCACGTTTCTTCCATGACCAAAGCCCTGTGATTCTGCATTGAGACCACGCAGCAAACACCATCCTTATGTCTCTCCCTTGAGTTCTCCCAATGCTCCCGCCACAGCATGCCTTGGAAGGAGCCCTCGTCCCCTCCGAGTGGAAAGCCCTGCCCTGAACTCCACATGGGGACCTCCTTCTGGCCATTCACATCTCAGCTTACACATCCCATCTCAGAGGCCTTCTGCCACACTTGCTCAGTTCTGCGTCCCACAGTACTTACATGCCTTACTGGGCCTGCCTCTCACTAGAGAACATGAGTCCTGGGAGGCCAGCATCCTTGTCTGTGCCCCTTCACTTCATCCTCAACTTAGAACAGTGCCTGGCAAGTAACAGGTGACTGGTAAGCACGGGCTTAATGATGATCAGGATCATCCCACTCCATTTCCCCCTCTATCTACACGCAGTGATTCTCCACCTGGTTTTGACACTGCATGTGACTTCAGGCTTGGAAACGGACAAGGACCAGATGCAGATTCTTATACTAGTGGGTATTTGATTTTCCTGAACTTCAGCTCTCATAAAAAACAGCAGGAAAATTAACCTGCCCTACTTACCTCACAGGCTGTGAGGATCGGGTAATAAATGTGGAAGCTCTCATGAACGGTGAAGCATCTCCTGTACTAGACAGAGGCTGGAACTGCGCTCACTTTAAACATGAGGAAAAGGAAGCCAGAAAAATTAAGTGACAGCAAGTGACCAGGATTTGTCTACCGTACCAAGCTCGAAAGCACAAATATTAAACATGTAAACGCATCATTTTAAGCAGATAAAATAGCAATTCAATAGTTTTAGGAGGGGCACTAGGTGTTGAACAACATTGTGAAACTATTTTTTAATGGAGTTTTTCCTTTTTTTAGGTAGCAGCCTTGTCTGTATGGTTTTCAGTCCTTCTGTCCAGTCTACACTCTACACTATGTGAACTGCCTTCAGGCATTATATTGCTTATAATCTGTCTTCTATTTTTTACCTGGATAGAACTTTTTGAAATTCTGTTCAAATAGTAAGTTTTCCCCAAATTATTTCAAATTTGAATAATGACTACAAAATTATGTTAAGAGTGTAATGGAAATGCTTGACCTTCTAGGCATTTGAGGTTTGTCAGCAACAGCACAGTGGTTCCAGCACCCGTGCCCTGGAGCTGGGCGCCCCGGCCTGGGACCCCGGCTCTCACTGAGAGGGACTCAGTTCACTCAACTCCCGGAGCTCAGTTCTGCCCCTGAAATACAGGGTTAATGAAAACCTGTCTCACAAGGTTGCTGGGACAAGTCAATGAAAACCGTCCACGTGCAATGCTTTACACACAGTAAATGTTCAGTAATAATTATTCTTTTCTTCAGAATTTTGCCTCATCTTCTTGGACTCAGATTGATAAAGTGTTTTCTCAGAACAACATTCTATATTTATCATCCCATAGTTTAAATGTCTGATTTACTCAAAGTGGGAAAAAAACTCAGGCATAACTAGTTTTTACTGTATAATGTTACTTTGTACTGAAGAACACAGTTCTAAAGGCCACTGTCCCAAATATGTGAAAAATCAGTTTTACCATGAAATCTGAATTATGTGAAGGTGAAAATCTAACAAAAAGACCACCCGCAACTACCAGTTATTTGTTTACCTTTGCATTATATTCCATTTGAGTCAGCATAATCTTTATTTCAAAATAGCATTTTTATTATATAAAAATGTAAAAATCCAGCAAAACCAGAAATACCGGATATATTTTCCTGGGCTTTCACATTTGTTGATTTTTATTCGCAATCTCTTTTTCAATACAATTTACAACCTCATCCCATGTGCAGTCTGATTATACAAGTGCTAAGTGGCAGAAAGGTCTAGAATAAATACACCAAAAACAGGCAAAGCTGTGAAACTAAGTTGCATGCAACAGATCTATCAGGGGGAAGGGAAGTGCCTGGGAAATAAAACAGAGTAAGACAAAGTAATAGGAAAGTTTTAGCTAAAGTTCCTTCAATCGTCTTTGTCTTTTGCTCCATGTTTAAGGATGCGCGTGAACTCAATGTAATTGAAATTCCCCTTTTTGTCAATAGGCGCTTCCCTGTACAGCTCGTCCACCTCCTCGTCTGTGAACCGATCACCCATGGTCGTCAGCAGCTCCCTCAGGTAATCCTCCTGAATGGTGCCTGGGAGGCAGCAGAAAGAAGGGAGTCATGAGCACTTCCTGGCACTTTACTGATTCGGTTCTCAACTAGGTCAGTCTTACAAGATTTCACAATACATATATTTACGTGAACAAATTAGCGAACCAAGGCAACATGTAGCTACATCATTATGTTTTCCTATTACTTTTAGAATTCTGTATTAATATTAGATTAAATCATTTTAAAAGCTCAGTTGATAGATCATATGCTTACAAGGGTAATTAATTTGAAGCAAGTGTTTTCCAGAGGAGAAAAAAAAAACACCCTGTATTTCAGACATACAGAGGGAAAAAAAGGGAGCTGTCCAGAAAAAAAAGGCAGTGGTGCCAAGAGCAGATGTGCAGGGAGGAGGACGGTGCAGTCTGAAAAGGCAGAGCCACTGAGCAGGACGGAGCTGCGAGGTGTATCTGAGGAGATGTGGGTGGCGGAGCATGGCGGAGCAGAGTGTTAACACAGAAGGAAAGGGGAAAACGCGGAGTGAGAAAAGAGAACAGCTAGGCTTTACACACTTTAAAATAAGAAGAAGGAAAAAAACCCCTAAGATTTTAACTGTTCAAATTAGATACATACTTCTTGGTGAGATTTAAAATTTCCTGAGTAAGTTAAGTAATTTCCTTGTCTAAGAAACACCATTTAACAATTTTCCCTTTGTCTTTCAGGAAGCTCAGAACCAACTCAAGGATTCACAGCACACACTGTGTAGCTTTACGACCTACATACCATTCCAGTTGTTCTCTGTGGGACGGTCCTACTGTAAGTGACAGTTTCCTTTTATTCATTTTTTTGAAAATTTGTATTTTACTCATCGTTTTCATTTCCTAAAAAGTGCTTCACATAGTCAGGAACGAGACTGGGCACCAACAAATGAAGAGCACTTACCGGTTGCCTCTTCGTCGAAGCAGGCGAAAGCATTTCTGATGACGTCCTCGGGGTCGGTGCCATTCAGCTTCTCGCCAAACATGGTGAGGAACATGGTGAAGTTTATGGGCCCTGGCGCCTCATTCATCATGGCGTCCAGGTATGCGTCAGTTGGGTTCTTCCCTATAAAATGTCACAGTTTAAGGACAAAGAACTCATTTCAATAAATAATTTATTGTAATGGTCCCCAGCATATTTTAAAAAGTTACATCATCATCACATGAGACTAATTTTTCAACTAACTTACATTAAGAACATTTAAAAATATAATTTTTGACAACATAAAAAGTCCTTGATAGATCATTATAAAAATGCATTCTGGGCTCACGTTGCTCAACCACAGTCTTGTGTAGTATTGCTCGTGATGGGAAATCTCAGGGCCAACTGAGAAGACTTCTCCTTCGTCCAGCACAGTGGTGAGGGGACCCCCTGACCCTCCCCTTGGAGTTGGGAGAAATTCCTCTGCAACGGCCAGACTTGGTGGGAGTTAACAAAGAGCTCCTCCTCGTCCTGGCATTTGTGAGGTCCTCAGGGTGCAGGAAAAGCAGCCCTGAACAAAGGCTTTTGAACAGTGGGTTTGAATACGAGTTCTGCCACTGGCTGTGTGACCTGGGAGAAGGGGGAAACTGTCGAGGGCTTACTCTTACCTGTAAAATTGGCTGAAGTTGGTATCTGAAAGGCCTCTGACAACGTTAAGTTTGTAAGATTCTCAGACATGGAAAGAACATCTATATGTAAGCATCCCCTTATTACACCCAACTAAGTGCTAATGATAGTTAAGTCTAGAACTTTAGTTCATTTATAAGTTTACTCCTAGGAATTTGGGTGAAATTTAAATGCCAACTTGTCACCTGTCTTACCATACTCATTCTACCTATTCAACACATCAGTACAAATTAGACCAAAATTAATCTCAAGATTCTTCAAATAAATTAAAGTAGCTAAAACGAAGTGCTTTTTACCTTCTGATTTAACCCAACTCTCTTGCAGCAATTTTTTGTGTGAAAAAATGTAACCCAAATGTGTCAAGAAGACATAGGTACAAATAAATACACAGGGATTTAAAATGAACTGATTTAGGCTAAGCACCTATAGGCCCATTTAAGGTGTCCAATATAATTTGTTGATCTGAACGCTAAAATGTATCTTTAAAGGCATGGGGTCCCCCAAAATGGAAGGCCCCAGAGTCAGCCTCTTACTCCACCATTACTCATTCATTCAACAAACACAGTGCATCTACTAGGAGCAGAGTGAGTGTTCAATCTTTGTAATATGACTAAGTCCCTCAGTTTTCCACTGTGGCCTTCTTTACTAGTGACCTGCCCCAAAAGTACACTTACTGAGCTATTCTGAGTGTGGAAAACGCTGGAATCCACCCCACCAGCAAGTCAACAAGTTAGATCAGTATCTTGATTCTACTCTACTCTGAATAAAGGAAATGTTGCAAAATGTTAGTAATTGCTGAATCTGGGTAAAGGATGTATGCTGGTTCATTATATTGTTCTTTCAACTTTTTATAGGCTTAAAATTTTTCAAAATAATATGTCAGGAGAAAAAATTAAAAAAAAGAGAAATAAAATTGTGTTGTAGTTACTAAAAGGAAAGAAATAACTTCTCTCTCTTTGCCTTCCAACCCTTTAACTGCCCTTTCAGGATAACAGTCAAACACAAGAACGCAGAAGTACAGAGCCTAACTGGAGGCCGTCCCTGAACTGCACCCTCTTCCCTGCCTGTCATTCTGGCCCGTCGAGAACCCCCTGGCTTGACATCCCCTTCTTCCAATTATAAAGTCATTGCCGACTCAGGCAGAATGTGGAGGAAATTTCCTCCCTTCCCTCTTTTCAAGATCAAAACAAACAACAAAACCATAAAAGGAACAATAAGTTAACACTCACATAACCAAAATGCCAAAGGGAGTTTGTGTTTGCTTTGAATCTTGTACCTTCACATTTTCTTTTAATTATAAAAAAAATTATGAACTGTGAAAGTCCCCTTCCCTGTGTTCCCTTTTTCAGAAGGGCACTGCCCTTCCTCCCTGAGATGATCATTATCACTTATGATGTCAACTCTGTCTTACAACCCGTCCTCAACCTTTATTACTAAGTACATTCTATTATTAGCTACACTTTTTATTTCAGATTCTGGTATTTTGCCACCTCGTCATCCCCTAGCTTTCCCGCTAGCAGACCTATCGCATTTAGCCAACAGGACAGACAAGGAGCTGCCAGGCCCCCACCCGTGCAGGCTTCTGCTCTTGTGCCTGGCCAAGCCTCAGCACAGCACCTCCCACCCAGCATCTCTCAAAAGACCTTTGAGATCAGGAGATGGGTATTTGTACATCACACAAAAAATAATTCATAAAACATTGAATTACCATCTGGGGGAAGTGGGCACATTAAGAATACAAAAGTCTACCTAGAGAAGCAAGCATATCATGCAGATCTTCCTTGTCGATGAAACCGTCTCTGTTCTGATCTATCATGTTGAAGGCCTCCTTGAACTCCTGAATCTGTGACTGGTCAAACATGGCGAACACGTTGGAAGTTGCGCGCTGGGGGCGCTTCTTGGTGGTCTTGGTCTTTGCCTTTTTGCTCGACATGGTGGCTGTTTAATTCTAAATTAAAAAGAGAAGAACATAAAGCCAAAAAAGAATGCATAAAACATAAAGCAAAAAAAGAACTCATAACACCTAAAGTTAGTGAGTAAAAATAATATAGAAATACTAATTCGAGTAGGAATAAACATTCATTTAAACTTTGTTTTCCAATGTACCATTAAATGGCTAGGAGAAAAGTAGTTAAAAAAAATTAAGACACAGAATAGAAATTATTGATATAGCTTCTTCTCCCCAAATTTCACGGAACTCATTTTTATTAAGTGAGAATTAAAGTATGTAACAACAGCTAGCACTCACCAAGTGCTTACCACGTGCCAAACACCAGAATGACGGTGGGGCTCCCCTCAAAAGAAAAGCTCCAAAGCTCGTTCCTTGCTCTCACAAGGACTGTCCACTTAATCCTCACGACGATCCCATGCAGTGGGCATACCTTTTATTTCTACTTTACTACCAATATTGCATAACTCTCTGAGCCTTGGTTTTTTCCCCTCAAAACATGGTTTGAATACCAGGGAAGCTCACTCAATCCTCAGTTTTACAGCAAAACACAATAATATTTAAGGTAGTGCAAGTGAGATTTAAATAACACATGCAAAGACACGAGGACACTCACTGTATGGTGCATGTTCACAAGGCTCTCATCTTTAAAAAAAAAATCATCAAAACACATCTTGAATCCTGTATCCCTTCTAGCTACATTCTCACTTCCCCTTTGCCTTGACAAAACTTTTAAGATAGCAGCCTACTATTCCACCCTCCCCGTTTCCTCATCTTCCCAATCACTCCTCAATTCTCTGTAAGATGGCTTTAAGTGGTAGCCTCAAATACTCTACTGAAAGCCACCAATAATTTAAATGTCAAACAGAATGGACATTCCTCATTCCATTTTTCATTTGCAGTTTCAAATAATGTAAATAAATACAACACAAAAATACTATTGGTTTTGGAGTTAGAAAAGGCCTGAGTTCCAATCTCAGCTTCAACATTAGCTACATATAACCTCAAAAGCCCATGGACACCAGAGTAAGTTTTTGATCCAAGGTCTTATTCAATGTTCATAACTGCCCTACAATAGGTACTACGTAGATTAAAAAAAAAAAAATCCATGGCCTTTGTGTAGTTAAGAATTTAATTTTGCCCAAAGAGAGGTCTGGCCTTTGTCCTCAGCTCCTGGGAGGTAATCTCTAAGCCCTTAGAATGTCCTGCCTGGTATATCTGGGGTCTTGGGTCACACCAGATAGTCTAACAATGTGATTTATCATGGGGGCTTTGGGTCACGTGTTATCAGCTTGATCTCTAGAGGAACTGGAGACTGAAGTCTATGTGACAGAGTCCCAATAAAAACCATGGCTCTCAAGGATTGAGTGAGCTCCTCTGGTTGGCAATACTCCACGCACTGTCACACCTTGTTGCCAGAAGTCAACACTGTTCATGGGAGGGGACCACTGGAGGCCATGCATTTGGAATTCCCCTGGACTCTATTCCAGGTGTCTCTTCCCTTGGTTGATTTTAATCTGAATCCTTTTACTGTAATAAATAATAACCATAGGTCTAACAGCTTACAGTGAGTTCTTGAGTCCTAGCGAATTATTGAACCTGAGCGTCATCTTGGGGAATCAAACTTGCAACTGGTGTCAGACATGAGGGGGGCTTGGGGACTCTTCCCTAACTCTGCAGCCCCATTGTGTGAAAGCAGATGACTGGCTGGGCAGTGGCTCAGCAAGAGAATTTTGGACCAGGGTCTCTGGCACTTCTAGTCTTGGATTTTTAATTTACAGTTTTTACTTCTCTTTCTTCAATCTAAAAAAATACCCCCCAGGGTGTTTTGAAGCTTGGCTTAGAGGTGTTGACCAGAACTACACCAGTCTTAAGAGTCCTTACTCTCACATTCCAACTCCTTCCCCTCCCCACACACTTGGCCTGAATACATGTTAATTTTCTCCTTCCTGTAACTTAGCTTGTTATGTTGATCTTAGTTGTATTGAAGGTTAAATCAGAGACAGATTGTGGTCCACTGGCAAGGCACTTGACTCTGCTTTAATTCTTCACATACCAAAACTGTTGGATTAAAATTCTTTCTTATGCTAAAAATTCTATGATTCTATTTCTTCAAGATTCATAGGAATAAATGACGGTAAATCTGAAGGCAAGAATTAGTTTTATCTCTCAGTATCAGCAAATTATGCTTGTGATAGAGTCATTGAGAAAACCCTCCCAAAGAGCAAGTCTTTATTTTTAAAAACTAATTGGTCAGATTTTATCAGGCTAACCCTAAAGTATATTATATTTAAACATTTTTGAAACTTAGTTGGAGTTCTCCAAGAAACTGAGGTCAAGATAGGATTAAACACACAAGGATTTTTATTAGGAAAAATGCCTTTGAGAGAGAATGGGGAGGTAACCCAGGAAGGCTAGAAAAGCCATTATCTGGTGAACAAGCCTGAGTCACCAATCAAAACACGTTACAGAGCAGATACGGCTCACTGCGATTTCTTTTCAAAGGAAAAAAGCTTACTTTCCCTCGGTATGCCATTTAAAACCAGCGCACACTGGTACTGTATATGGTACCTATAAAAAGCACACACACACACACACACACACAAAATATCAACTGAAACCGAAACATCAGCTGAAAAAGTGAGGCAAAGTGGGAGCAAATCAATCTGAAGAGAACTCTGGCCCCCAAATAAAGTACCATCCTCTCTCTCCTCACCTTCTGAGATAAATGTCTTGGCTTTCTCCACTTTCTCACTTCCCACTCACCACAATCTGGCTTTCTTTTTTCTACTGTAACCGCTTCTGCATCGCCAAAGCCAGTCTAAGTGTCTTTGGACCACTCTGCTATTTGACACCATTTTAACTCTCTTCCTTTCAGGCCTCAACAACCCCTGCCCTTGGTGAACTGTAACAGCAGAAATGAAGTGTCTCAAAGGGAAGACAGCCCAAGGTTCCCAACCTTGAAGGCCCTCCACTCTGATGGAGACTCCTGAACACCACACTGGAAAGACTGGTTTGTGTAAAACGCTGTATCTGACTTGGTGACATCAATCTCCCATCAGTTCTATTTCTGTGGCTGGTCCTCCTCCATTTTCCTGTTAGGCTCCTACCTCCTCCACTCACTTAAATATTCACGTTTCCCAGTGTTCCAGCAGCCCACGGCTTATTAAGTTCTTTTCACTCTGCGTTCCTTGGATGATCTCACTGACTCTCGCTGCTCCGACAACACCTATTATGACTCCCACGTCTGTACCTCCAGGTCTGACCCTTCTGGTCAGCTCAAACACCCAACTGTGCTTGTGAAAGGCGCCCGCCTGCTATCCCACAGACACTCACAATCACCGTGCTAGAAACTGAATTACCATCCTCCTCCTAAACTTCCTCAACTTTCTGTTTTCTGTCAGTTAATGGCACCATCATTTACTCACAAAGCCAGAAACCTAGGAGTCATCCCCAACTCACCCCTCTCCCGAGCGACCCAGCCCTGCCTCTTAAATACTTACCAGATTTGCTCATTTTCCTCTGCCACCTCCCTGAACTGGGCCCTCATCAACTCTTTGGGCAGAGTATTTCAATGGCCAACTAACCCAGCTCCTTGCTTTTTGGTCCCCTCTAAACTACTCCTTGTCTTCCAGCCAGAGGTGTGCAAAACATGAATATGACTGTATCATTCCCTTTGGAGAAACCTTTGGCTCTCCACCGCCTGCCGGACAAAGGACAAGCTCTTAAGCATGGCACACAAGGTCCTCCTTGCCCTGCTCCAGAATGACCTTTCCAGCTTCATCCCGAGCCATTCTCTGCTCTGTACCCTTCCCTCAGCAACACCAAACCACTAGTATGTGCCTAAGCCACGCCCTTCCTTAACTTCTGTATCTGTTCTTGCTGTTTTTCCATCCCCCAAATGCCTTAGGACCAGAGAGAGAATTAAAGGTCTTTTCAGCTATGGCTACTAACACACAGGCAGTGGCTATGGTTCTGAGTTGTCGGCTGACACCCTGTAATAACAGATTAACAACAGAAAAACAAACAGAAATTTATTAGCTCATGTATACATGGGAGATACGCAGGGAAAATTCAACTCTCAGAGGTAGTTTAGAACTCTGGCTTAAATATTACCTTCAGCTGCAGCCAAAAGAAGAAAGGTGTGTGTGAAGGGGAGAGGCTAGTAATGGAGGGTTAAAAGCACAGTAATAAACAAGGGCAAGGCTTCTCACACAGACTCAAGTCAGGCCGTTCTCCAGTGAGAAGAGTCTAAAGTCTTCTCCAGAGAGTAACCTTTGTCCTTCCTGGCAGAGGGAAGGAAGGACACCTTTGTAAATTTGTGTCCTGCTTTTAGGCAAGTTGGGGGGAGGGCAAAGGGCTTTTCTTGTGTCTGCTTCTTCTCAACTGCCTTCAGCTCAAAATAATCTTCATGCCAAACTGGCATATTCTTTCACCCTTCATAACCAACAGGATATTGTGAAAATGATGAAGTGTGCCTTTGTCACGATAGGTGTCGCAGGTTTTGCTGTGCTCTTTCTCAGACTGCTCAGTCTGGGGGAAGCCAGCATCAGGCCCTGAGGGCATCACACCACCCTCTGGAGAGGTCCACAGGGCAGGGGGCCAGCACCCACTTGCCAGCCAGGTGAGTCAGCCAACTTGGAGGCTGATCTTCCTTCAAATGACTGCAAACCCAGTGGCTACCTGGACCGCAGCTCCAGGAAATCCTGAGCGAGAACCACCCAGCTAGGCTGCCCTGAGATTTCTGACCCTCAGAAGCCGTTCACTGTTTTCTTAAGGGGCTAAGTTTTGGGGTAATTTGTTATATAGTGATAGAAAACTAATTAAGTGTCTTTTAACATTTAATAGGGCAATGCCTTTATTTCAGAATTATAGCCAAAGAATTTTTAAAACTCGAAGGGGCCACAGCCAAGTCTGCACTGGATAGGGAACTTTCTATTTCTGCTTAGCAAATTTTAATTCCTTCTACTCAATTTCTCTCCAAGTTCTGTGAGTTCTTCTTTTAACTGCAACAGAGCCATCCCTTCCTCACCATTCCCATCACCACTATCTTATTCTTCGGGCTGATTTCTACGCTCATTTGCTAGTTCTTCTTGCTTCCTAATTGGAGTTTCCTTCAGAGCTTGTCTTCAGTGACTGGGCTTTTCTCAAGTACTGATTGTATAATGTTACCACTCAAAAATGAGGTAACTGGGGGAGGGAGAAGCTAGTTTTATGAGCAAAGGAATGATAAAGAATTCGAGTTTTAGCCAAGCTACAGTAGAGATGCCTGGGGGCAGGATGTTTAGAGGGTCTCCATTGGCAAGGCCGATTTGTGAGCAGAGGCACAAGGTGAGGCCTGAGAGTGGATGATCCCGAAAGAGCAGACAGTAGATCCTGGACTAAAACCTAAGGTCATGTCTGATTCAATTCTCATCTTTGCCAAGGTCTATCAGAAACTTCAGACATTTCTGATGTATTCTCATGGTCATTACTGGAGTCAAGACTAGTGCTTGTGGAACTGGGAATATCAAATGACTGGATACAGAAGCAACAGTCTGAAAACAGCAATCATCAAGAGAATTCCGTATATAATCAAGTTAAAACACCCCACAAAACTAACCTAATGTACTCAATAATGTATTATTGTTTTTATGCTGCATATTTAGGCAAATATATAATCAGCTCCATCAAGTTATTATATCTACTATGTCTTTACAGAGCCAAACTCAATTTTATAGCTTTTCTCTTAACACCAGTTAAGCTTCCCCATAGTATATGTATATGTATTTTAATATTTACCACACACATTATAATGCTATCATTTCTTTATTGTGGACTTTATGATTGTCCCAGTTAGCAGTAAACTTTCCACCCTCTGTACTCCACTACCACTTTGTTTTATTGCAGTGAAATTTACACATGGTGAAATGTACAGGTCTTAAAAATGAGTTTTTGTAAATATGTACACACATGTAACCACCACCCCAAACAAGTAACAAATGTTAACATCACTCCAGAAAGTTCTCTGAGTCAATTAGCCTCTCCCATAGGGAACCATTGCTCAGATTTCCATCACCAAAGATTAGTTTTACCTGCCTTTGAACTTTTTATAAATGGAATTATACAGTGCATACTGTACAAGCCAGACTTCTTTCACTCAGTATGTTTTTGAGATTAACATTATCATGTTGCATTTATCAGTGGTTCATTCTTTTTTTACTGCCCAGTAGTATTCTATTGCTGTGCCATTTACATGTACATTTTTGTAGTATTTAGCTTTTCCACCTTGGACTGCAGGGTCAAGGAGAGTGCCTTAAACATGGCTGGTGCTCAAAAAATACTAGTTAAGTGAATAGATACATACGCTTCCTTACTATCACAAACAGAATCACAGGTACGTATGTTCTTTATAAGGTAGGTCCTGGATCTGACTCCTCAAAGCAGCTTTTCTCTATAGTCTACCTATGGTTCAACATAAACTCCACTGGACTCCTCCCCAAGAAATCCTTAGTAAAACTTACCAGTCACTCCATGTTTCATACCTGAAACACACAGTACTAGTAAGAGCTAATAATTGAGTGCTAATTATGTGCTAGGCACTGGTCTAAGCATTTCATATACATTAACACATTTAATCCTCACAACTTATGATATAAGTACTGTTATTATTCCCATTTCTCAGATGAGAAAATTAGGGCAAAGCAAATAATCTGCCTGCAGCCACACAGCTAGAAAATGGTAGGGCCTAGATGCAGGACCACACTCAGGGAGTCTAGCTCCAGAGCTTTCAGCACTGGCTCTGATGTCAAGCAGCTGAAATGCGCTACCAGGAAAATGTGGATCACTGGTTGCAGGTAACAAGCAAAGCCACCACAGCTAAATGCAGATTGAGGATGAAGATCCGAAAGCTGCTGGTAATGAAAATCATCTATAGATATATACTGTCTGTGAATCTTGGGAGAAGGACAATCATAGGGGCCCTCAGTCCTTTGCTCTTTCCTAACCACAGCAACTCTCACCTGGGGACCTGCCCGGCAGAAGCTGCAGTTCATCGTGTCCAAACTCAAGTCTCATGAAAGCAGAAATGAATATCGAGTCAGCCATCACAGAAGCTGTCTCACTGAACAGAGCCTGAACTAACAAGAAGCCGTGCACTTAGCTATCAGCTCTGGGAAGGAGGACCCACCTAATGCCTAGAGAAAAATGGCTGGCACCACGTGACCCCCTCAAGTGACCTTGGACAAATTATCTCACCTCGTTGGGTTTCAGTTTACTCAATGATAAAACGAAAGATAACCTCTAAGGTTCTTTTGAATTCTAAAATGCTATGATTCTTTTCTAACCGAAGGACCATTGCAAAGCCATCTTAAACAAAGGCTGCCAAACTAATTCTCTAAACAGTCCCCTTTCTTCATATTACTCCCTAGTGGAGAATCCAAAATGACTCCCTAATGCCTCTTACATAATCTTTTATTTCTCGTCAAGTTTTCAAGACATCCATGAAAAGGCCCCACTGATCTACCTGCCTATTTCCAACTATTACCCATTACAGTTCTGTTCCCTTCAGGCTGGTCTGCCCACAGTCTCCTTTTCACACGACCCAATTCCCGTCTCCTGAGCTTTTGGTCTTGTTACCTCCTGCCACAGATCCGGCAAGAAATTCTAAGTTCTCCCTCCGGGGACTGAGTCGAAGGCCTTCAATGAGGTCACGATTCTTTTTTTCAGTAAACTTATCCTGATTTTTGTTACCTGTCCTTTTCCTCAGCACGAATGAACTAAATCTTTACAAGATGCAAGATGCTGCGAGGAGTTACAACTCCTACGGAAGTCGTTACGTCTTAGCCTATACCAACCGCGCACTCCAACCAAGAACCACGCCCGCAGACCCCGTCCGCCCACAAAGCCTGCGGCACCGTGTGCGGCTCAGAGGAGGCCCTCGACACCCGGCCGCCCGGGCAGGCGCCGGAGGAGGGCCGCGGGCTGTGCGCCGCACCAGGTGTGCGAAGCCGTCCGGGTGACGCAGCGCGGGGACCGGCCACCCTGTCCGGCAGGGCAGCTCCCTGGCCCGCCTCCATCCGCCCGGAGCCTCCCGGCCCCTGGACGTCCAGGCTCGGGTCGGCCGCGGCCAGACCTCCCGGCCGACCCTCCCCGCCCCACCGGACAGGTCCCGCAGCCCCCGCCCTAGCCGCCCGGGGCGGGGTCGGGCCGCGGGCGCCCGGCGGGAGGGGCAGGCGAGGGGGCGGCCCCTGCGGTGTCCCGCGTGGGGGCGAGCGCCACTCACCGCCGCCAGACACGAGAACCAGAACCCGAGCTGCTCGGCGCGAGAGGAGCGACAGCGACGGCGACGAGCGCTGGGCTGTGGCGCGACAGCGGTGGCGCCGGCACTTCCTGCCTCGGGAGGCGGACCGGAAGACGCGCCGGAAGACGCACCGGGAGGCGCGGCGGGATCCATCTCGGCACGGGGGGATGCGCCGCCATTCTTGTCCAGGACGCGGCTGAGGCTGCCTCGTCCGCCCGGGCGCCGGGCGCGACCGACGACCGCGGCCTGGGTTTCACTTGTCTCCCTCGGCCCGTGCGCTCTGGGGCGGCTCTCCCCGCCGGCGGCGCGGCCCGAGCCCCTCGACCTGCCCTGCTTCCCCGCCGTCCGCCGCGGTTCCGCGGTCCTTCCGCATTCCCGGGCCGCCGGCGCGGGGCCGGCCTGGAACTTGACCCGGCGGGGCGGGCGCGAGCCCTCAGGGCCTGAGGGGCGCCGGGCGCCGCCCACCCCGGGCTGCGGGAGTTTGCAAATAGAAGTACAGCTCGCCTGGTTAAACTTGAGCTTAACGTAAAACGAGCAGTTTTTTAGGTCCGTCCCACGTCATACTGGGGAAGGTAAGAGGGCGGCGGCCCGGCGGCCTCCCGCCTGCTGGAAAACCCTTTCTTTTTAAACTGCACTCCCAGTTTACCCTCTCCTCCTCCTTTCTTACCCTCACGGGCCACGGTCAGCCTACGACTGTTTCCCCTTTCAAGCACAGAAAAGCTTTATTCAAATTATTTGCTTTCCTTTGGTTCATTAAAGACAATACAAAGTTAAGCACACACACCCAAGCAAGCACACATTACATAATGCTTTTGGTCAAAACAAAGGAAATCACGAAACTATTATCCAAGTTTTGTTCTAGATGTTGTCTGTGGCTATAAGCTTTAGGTTCCCTCACCTTGTAATAATATAGATGAATAGTACTACTTCTGGATAATGGGGAATAGTTAACTTAATAGCAAACCTTTTTTAAAGCACTTGTGATTGCTTGAACGTACGCCCGATGCTGGGGAGGTGAATAATCGTCTTTTATATTATGGAAAAATACGACGAGAAATCCAGAAATCTTTGATTAGGAATCCCTAGATGGTAGGAACCATGTGTTCAGGACTCTTATAAAACAGTAGCACCAGTAAGAAAACCCTGTGGGGCTTGGTAACCAAGATTCCAGAGCCTCAACCCCAGGTATTTGGATTCTGTGTATGTCGAGGGTGAGGCAATAATCTGCATTTCTAATATAATAAGCACCCAGGTGATGCTGATCCTATGATCCCCACCCTAGTAGCACTGCCGCAAGGTCCTTAACTGAGTGCATTTTTTCAGTAGTTTGAAAGCAATTGCTGAAAAGTCACTTCTGATTCTAAAATATTTACACTTTCACTTAGCTACAGTCTTCCCTTTGGTCCAGTAGTTTAATCCGTTTACACTCATCAGAACATTTTGGCTTCTGAGTTCTTTGAATCAGAGCTCTTTCAAGTATGGTCTGTTACCATCCCATAAGCCCTCACCCTGGCCACCTTGATTAAGATTGCAGCTGAGATACTGACTGTACTTTGATCTCCATCTTTGTTTCTAGAACTGAGCTTTCCAGCACAGTGATCACTAACCACATGTGACTATTTAAATGTAAATTTAAAACTCAGTTATATTAGACACATTTGAAGTGCTCAGTAGTCACTTGTGGACAGCACAGAGAGCGTTTCCATCATCACAGAAAGTTCTACTGGATAGCACTGTTATAAAAAAAATAACTCTAGGGTATACTGTTCTCTCTAGATTCAAAAGAAAAACATTCATATTTATTAATGAAAAGCTGAACATCGACATATGTAGTGCTTGGGAAATGACTATGGCATATCCTTGTCACAGATAATTGTTAACTGTGGTCATTAAAAATAATGGTTTAAAAAAAGGGTAATACACTTAAAACTCAAAACAAAAATGGTGGCTATGCCAAAACGTGACAAATAATTTAAGATACATTAAACTAAAAAACAAGTTGTATATTCACCTCAACTATAAAATGTATGTAGATAAATGTGGAAGCAAAGTTATGCTGCCTGCTACTTGAGCAGGCACATAGAAACCTAGGATAAAAGAATACAGAGACTTGGGAAACTGGCTATTTCTTCAATATGGGATTAGCTCCAGCAATGCCTTTTAGGACAGCAAAGATAAAAACCAGGGTTTCAGGGAAATCAAGAAATTGGACATTTAAGGAGGACCTACAAAGGCACGATTCTGGCATACTGAACCTCCTCATGAAATCTAAAACTATTTGAGGATCTACTTGGTACCACACAAACCAGCAGGCATTTTTATGTATATTCTCATCAAATCCTCATAACCACCCTTTAATAATAAAATTCTAGTTTGAGATAATTTGCTGTCAAACCACTATGGACCTTTCTCCAAACCTCAGCCTTTTAGTCTCCAATTACGATTAAACTCATTCCACCTACCTTTTCCCGTTTTCGGAAGGAGCAGTATCCATTTTTATTTTCCTAAGAATAATCCTACAATATGTGATCTAGGTTCTATCTCTTCCTGTCTCCTGGACGTCATTCATTTGGTTTCACTTGTTTGCTTCTAGTTTGCCTTCTTCCTCTCTGTCTAGAGGCAGGCTTGAATCTCTAAAGAGGTGCCTTTTGGTCCTGCCTTCCCTTCAAACCTCTCCTCACTGCCAAATAGCCTCCTCTGGTAAACAGAATACAAGTAACGACTATCTGAATGCCTGCTGTGTGCAAGACCACTTAGCTTTAGTGTTTCTATTTTCACAATAAACTTGGAGGGTATTTTCCCTGTTAAACAGGTGAGGAAACTTGACACTTAAAGGCAACCAACTCAAGGACACAAAGCTCATCAAATAACAGGCAGAATTCACTGAACCAAGTCTGGCCCTAAAACCCATACTGCCTAGTCACAAAAAATGCTGCTTTATAGATTATTTTCCTATTATGAACCAAGAACATTACTTCCATTTTACAAGTGAATAGAGGTTGAGCAAGGTTAATAACTTACTTAAGGTTACAAAGCAATGATGTAGCAAGGAGATTAAAAGCAGCTGGCCTGACCTCCAAACCTAGGCATTGTCCCCACCTCCTGCTACACCATGGATTCTGCACTACAGAACTACCTAATAGCTCTAGCAGAAGTGACCGGTGACTTGCCAAATCTAGTGGCCTCATTTAAACTTTCCTGTACTTGACTTTCTGTGGTTTAACACTACTGACTAATCTCACTCTTGAAATTATTCACTTGGCTTTCATAACACTGTGCTGTGGCTCTATCTACTGCCCAAGCCCTTTTACCATCTTCTGTCTGGTCCTTCTTAGAACTTGCCTGCACATCTTGAATTCTAGTTACATCTCTTGCTGTCCTTTCTCTCCTCATACTTTGTGAAAAACGATTGCCTTTCCTTTTCAGAATTTGCTTTTACTTGTCTCATATAGTCTGGCCTGCTCCCTCCTTTCCCAGTAGCACTCATCAATTCCTGCTCTCCTCCAGTCATAGGCTTCTTGATCAAATAAAATTTGGATCCTGGAGTCCAAATGACAACATAATCATAAGCAGGTGGGCAAGGATGCTGCCCTTTTGAAATGGTTTGTTTCAAACCATTGAGACCAATCATGAGACTGCTTTTTCTATCAAATGCACTATTGGAGTAAACGCTTTAGCTCGCTTTAACTCTTTACTGGCATTCATCTTAAGCAAAGCCTATTTAATACATAGAGAATGCTATTACTAAATTAGGAGACATTTCATTCATTGAGACCATTCCCTGTTTCTAATGGTGGCTGGTCTTTGGGCAGTTATCTGAAATGGAAATGGGGCCACCGCAAGAGGTAATTTTAGTAGATGAGACTACTACTTTTATTCTGTGTGGAAACAATGTTGTTACTTGTTTTTCACTGGACATCTGTCAAAGCAGAAGTGATTTTTTTCAATTGAAATGTAAATTCAGTTCTACAAAAAAAAATTTCAGCATCATGGCTACAGTCTGGAAAAAGTGCTTCTTTTCACTGAATGAAATTCAGGAACACATTAAAGGCAAAGAGTTAAGGCAGGTGCTAAGATGCTAACCTCGAAAGGGGCAAGAACGGTCTTGTCACCAGTCCTTCTAGCTGGCCTCATGAGGTGAGAGAATCTAACTCACCTGTCCTGTTGCGTGTAAAGGTCTGTTGCCCTGAAGGCATTCAGTAATTGCTTATTCAATGAGGTAATAGTTTTGTCCAAGGATAATCTTGTTAATAGTAGTATAAAACGTAACTTATGACTAATTATCTTGTATTCATCTTCGTAGGCTACTTGTCAACTCTTCACCCAACTTTCCCCCAGTGTTTCAAGATTTTTCTTAAACTCCTGAGAGTTTAACTCGTCCTTGAGTCAGATTTTTGAAGCCCAAAGCAAATGAAACTGTCTGCCACTTCCTGATTAACTCTGAAAACAGCCCTGCATTCCTGCAAACAGCAGGAGTTATTTTTAGGGCTGAAATAATGATCTCACTTTCCCAGGCATGTAGCTTCAGCTGTTCTGATTGTGGGCAGGTCAGGAATGTCCAAGATTCATACATGAACTCATGTGAATCTCTACATAAACATACACGGTATTTCAATAGGGACTATTGTGTTAAAAAGAAACTGCATACCAAAATAAAACCAAAAACAAAACCGTATTATATTTCCAACACTTTGAAATACAAGAAATCCATCTTTTCGGTAGAAATATTCCACAGAACCTTTGGGGCTAAAATAATTTTAAAAATTAGGACAAATTAAAATTATACTCGGTGGCCTGGTCTAATTTTAAGTGAAATGAAGTAAGGTACAAAAGCTTAGAACAGATATGGAGGAATGTCAGCAAGTATGTTAAACTTAAGGATTTAAAGCTATCAGAGCTACCATATATATGCAAATTCTACAGGAAATTATTTTTAAAATTGGAAGACAGTACAGGAAACCCAAATAAGGCAGTTAAAATGACTTCTTTGAAAAGGGGGAAGAATGAATTGTAGAGGAGATAGGACTGTTAGGAAAACTGGAAGGAGTAAGGGAGAGGTCTAACAACTGTATCCTTTCCTAGGATTTGCCTCATCTACCTTTCTTTAGAAGATGCAACCAAAACCAACAAAACCCAATTCTGGTAAATAAAGAAGTTTTAAACAAGTTTTTATCATAAAGTTTAATTATGGTTCAGAAAAAAATTGAGTGAGTAACTTTCTCTGAAAAAATATACTGACTCTGTAGACTGTGTTATTGGGAGGGAGGGGAGGCGGCTGGTAAGATAAATTACCCTATTTTCTATTCTGAAAATGACAAAAAAGTCCCATTTCCAGTCTGAGTATAGAGATGCACGTGCCCCAGATGGCTGAGAATAAATACAAAAGAGAGGCAAAAGCTGTAAGGCTAAGGGCATGCAATAGGCTCTAGGAGAAAGTCTGAGAGAGACCCAAAGTAGGAAGAAGGAACGTTTGGCTGGAATTTGAAGTTCTTTTCAGTCATCTTTGTCTTTTGCTCCATGTTTAAGGATGCGCGTGAACTCAATGTAATTGAAATTCCCCTTTTTGTCAATAGGCGCTTCCCTGTACAGCTCGTCCACCTCCTCGTCTGTGAACCGATCGCCCATGGTCGTCAGCAGCTCCCTCAGGTAATCCTCCTGAATGGTGCCTAAAGAATAAAGAACTGGGGGTCAGAATACATACTACTCTGGGGATTATTTACAAGGAGCATCAACACTGACTAAGCACACACTGTATGTTAAGAAGGATAAGCACGCCAGTGTGTGAAATGTGAGATCTCTACATGCCTAGGCCAGCCTCAGCACACAGCTGCCCAGAAAACGCCACATCGCTTGGTGACATTAACCTGCTCTGCTCTACCAACCATCTCCTGATCTCCTGGTAACGGGCTATACCTATGCCTAAACAGAAGCCAAAAAGTATGACTTGGGAATCTAAGTCACATGGTTCCTTGAAGCAGCATGAATGGTCACACACACTCTATAAGCAGGTAGCACTAAACTCAATACCACATCATCAACCTCAATAAAGTGCTTCAGTGGAAGAATACTGACATCTACGGGCCCAGTTTTAACAAGCTGTGTTGCTTTGGGCATTTCCCTTTACCTGACTTATTTTTAACATGTAAAATGAGATTTAAAAAAATTACTTTTAAACAAATCTAATTTAGATTCAGTAACAAATATGATCAGGCCCAGGGGATGTGTAGTGGTGAGCTAAGAGCTTTCTACTCTGGACTTGTGAGAGCAGGGTTCTCATAAAACTTGACTGCACAGCACAATCAGAATCATCCAGGGAGCTTAAAATGAGACAACCCCAGAGGCCACCCTTCATTTATTATCTGGCACTGATTGATTGATTGATTGATTGATTTATTATTTACTTCTACAGTGAATAGTACCCAGTAGATGCTCATTAAATATTGGTAAGTGTTTGCATGATTATAGGTAGAAGGACTATTATGTATTGCTATTTGAATTAGCATCCAAGTCAAATACTCTTGTTATTATAAGACACAGATTGATAACATAATAAAGTGTCTAGCAAACAAATAAAAATGTTGTTTAATACTATTTGCCCAAATATTTATATGAGAAAATTGGAACAGACTTATATGGGTAATTAAGGTAAACTGCTTCTCTTTCATGAAACCATTTGTATCAAATCACAAACTGGCTGAAATTTCCTGAATGAGAATAGTTTATACTGCTTGTCACTTTCCTTACTTACATAATCAGGTTAGCTCTGTTTTCTACAAGACAAATTAGTTATTTTTTAAAATATATTTTTCTGACAGCAAAGATTGTGCTTAATGATGCATTTAAACCAGTTTTGTGGGCATGAACTATGTCTAACGCGAATATTCCTCTGCTTACACCACGAGAGAATCTGCCTTTAGATGGCACTCATGCATGTGGTGGGTGGCACTGATATTTTTAAAAGGCTCCCCAATGTGCAGTCATGACTGAGAACCAGCAATGCCATAATCCAAAGGTGATAAATGACAGTTCAAGCACAGAGATTCTGAAATTCATAAAGTAAAAAAGAAAAAAAATCTGACAACTTCCTTGTATGTGAAATTAAGCTAAAACATGGATAATATATTTCCTATAAAAATGAGTTTAAAGTATAAGTTCAGTTCACAAAAGAAACTCTAGATTTATAGGGTTTTTTTGCTAATTCAATTCTAGATTTAAAAAAAAAAAAAGTTCCCCAAATCTTGAATTTTAGCTTGTAGAAACAAATCCTATCTCCAGCCAAGTCATTCAATTATCATGTAAACTAATCAACTGTGTGCAAGAGACTGTGGTCGGAGCTGGGAGGGGTTACAAAGATGGGAACATGATGCTGGTGACAACACATAGCCATTCCCCAGGAGGAGGGAGAGGCGGTGCTGATTAGGAATAGGCACACAAGTAAGGCAGACGCTCAGGTGGAGTATGTGCCCGGAGAGACACAGAAAGTACTGTGGAGATGGAAGGGAGAGGCTTTGAGTTTCCCTGGAGGCCAGGAGAAAACAGTAGAAAGACACAGGTTAGACTCTATACGGAATGTGACCATTGAGATGACTTTGAAGAACAGATAAGGCACTTTAGTCTTTTATGGTTTTATTCCTTTCCACTAAAAAAGTAAAACCTGTTCACAGTAAAAAATTCAATCAACACACAAGCATTTGTAGCAGGAAAAGTCTCTTCTGCTTGCCCCTCCTGTGCCCCTTCCAGAAATAACTGTTCAGAGTTTTGATTTCAAGAGGAGGGAGGAAGAAGGTGGTAGGAGGAGGAAGGCAGAGGCAGAAATGCTGGAGGGAAGTGAGGGCAACAGCACACAGAGGAGCTCGGAAGGGGGCTAGGAGGGTGACTTGGGAGTTGGGGATGTTATACCTGAACAGGCCAACTGAGGCCCCATCGTGGGGAGTCTTGAAAGCCAGCATAGGGGAAACTATACTTCCATCACCAAGCTATGCTTGGACGCTTTCAACTAGTCCAAGTAACGAGTAACCACAGGGTGTGCCTGCCTTCTCAAAAACTCACCACGTAAGTTACCCCCTTATCTTTCCTCTCCTACACTTCTGCCAGAGGATCAGGCATCTATGTAGTTAACTTCTGTGTTTCTCTGAGTCCACTCTATGCAGGCAGTAAGCTATTATCTCATTTCCTCATTTAATCCTAATGACAACACTATGGTGTAAGTAACATTACTGTCCATCTTACCAATAAGAAAACAGAGGCTTAGCGAAGTTAGGTAACTTGCCTCAGATCACACAGCAATTATGCAGAACACGATTATGAAACCAGGGAGAGTCTGATTCCAGATGGAAAGGTTAGATACCAGATCTGAACAATCTCAGAGCTGACAGGTACCTGATCGACAAACATAGGCCGGTACTGGTGTTATCACCTGCAACATTTATACTCTCTCCAAGATTGCTCCAGTAAAAGATACTCATTCAACACACACTTACTGAGTGCCTCACCCTTGTGGAATTCTTCTGGTAAAAGAGTGACATAAGTTTCCAAAAGAAGTTTCAAATACACCTATTAAATTGTAAATTAAGTATTTAGAGGCAATGAAGTGAATGACTAACATGCCATAGGAGAAACCTGTCCCCAAAAAACCCCACAACAGGTATGGTATAAACCTTATGGTATAAACGGTATCATGTCATCATATTCCAAGTTATTATATATTTTAGTTGCCATTACTAAAAATTAAATCACTTGGTAATTAAAGGTTACCTCAGACTTACCAGTTGCTTCTTCATCAAAGCAAGCAAAAGCGTTTCTGATGACATCTTCTGGATCTGTGCCATTTAACTTTTCACCAAACATTGTGAGAAACATGGTGAAATTTATGGGGCCTGGAGCCTCATTCATCATGGCGTCCAGATACTCATCAGTTGGATTTTTTCCTTCACAGAAAAAGAGGATCATGATTTCAGCTACCTCACAAAATGCATTAACTATTCATCAGAATAAACATCTTGACAAGAAAGATAATCATTTAAACAGTTTGCAATTTGCATTCAAGACAGCAAAACTCCTTGGAAGAAAAGTCTTCTCAACCAGGACCTGTATGAAGAGTCTGGAGAGTCTGTGCTATTCCACTGGGATGCCAGGAGGAATAACGCTGCTCTCATAATCAAGATCAGTGTTTGTAGCACACACAGACACATGGCCGGCCCCCGGCCTCATCCTGAGACTCGGCCAGAAATCTGCAGGTGGTCCAAGGACCACACTTTGGAAAATAATGCTCCAGACTTTGGATCTCAGTGAATGACAACATCATTACACTGACTTCACAGAGCTTTAAGACTTAAGAAATAAACATAAAAGGTGCTACAGATATTGATATATTAACATGAAAACTGATCATTACCCAAGGAGGCAAGCATATCATGCAGATCTTCCTTGTCGATGAAACCATCTCTGTTCTGATCTATCATGTTGAAGGCCTCCTTAAACTCCTGAATCTGTGACTGGTCAAACATGGCGAACACGTTGGAAGTTGCGCGCTGGGGGCGCTTCTTGGTGGTCTTGGTCTTTGCTCTTTTGCTCGACATGGTGGCGGTTAAATCCTAACAAAGAAGGGAAATACAAGAAGTAACAAAAAGTAAGTTGAACCAACCTTCCTGATATGTTTGAACTACTTACAGATGTGTCTAAAAACTGTTCAGCAGGACAGTATCACTTAGCAAAAATCTCTCTCAACTAAATGATACCATTACTCATAGACAAACTGCAAAGAAGAAAGCCAGACTCATGCCATGAGTTCACTCATCCTTAGTAGTTGTGACCTTTAATAAACAGTCTGTCACTAACTTCAAGTTCCAAACTACAACCAACATTAATTCAAAGCTCAGAGCACTATCAACAAGATTCCATGCCGCCAGTACTACTGGACAGGCTAATGAGGACCGATAACCCAGTCTACTAGCTTAACAACAATACAGAAAACAAGAAATAAAAAAACGCTGGTGTCCTGGAGAAACAGTGCTGGTTCTGCACCTCAGTGCTATGGAGTATTAATAGGATACTGATTCATCTGCAGCAGGTCTGACCTTCCGCAGCCCTAGCCGAAACCAGCACTCCTGCTCCAAGGTGGACAGAGAGGAGGAAGGAGAGCTAACTGATGGGACAGGTCTTCATCTCCTAATCCTGCTGCCAAATATTCTTCCACTCCCAACTAACATTTCTTACCATACTCTCACTTCTGAAATCAAAGTAGTTCAAGAAAGATAATCGTTGTTGAAAGGCTAACTGAAAAGTATAGAAAACTGAAGGTAATTCATCTATAATTAAGTTTTACAAATATTTTCACTCTATCCAAACCAATTCATTGCACAGAGATAAGCTAAATCACTTCAAGTGACAAAGTCCTCTAAACAAAAATCAGAGCACAATACAAATTTTTAAAGCAATTTAGTTTCTAAAAATTTCAGAAAGCATTTTAAGAGGTATGGAAATTACCTTTGCTCTCTAATGATTTAAATGTATCCTTGTAAAATTTAAGATGAAAATAAAAGGTCTAATAATACCTAAGATAAAAAGGCAATTTTCCCTTCAACACTTGATCTTTAAGACTATAAAAGTTTGTTTGAAGTTAAAAATCCCATAGTCATCAGATAATAACATTTTACCGTACCATCCTTTAGAGCTGAGATGGTGATGGCAGCCTGTAAAAACCTCTAATCAACAGGACTAATAAGACACTGGACTCAGTTATATTCTTCCACGCAGGTCTAAAATAGGCATGACTGATTTCACTCTCTGACCAGGACAACAATTTTTAAGCTTACGTTCTGAAAACAACATTTAGCTATGATGCAGCAAAACACTATGCCCTTGCTCTAAAAATAAGTCTGTGGATTGCAAAGAATGAAGTACTACCTAGATGTCAGTACAGCAAAGTGACCTTAGAACACAATGCTTCATATGAGTTTAAAAACTTACTTCTCACATTCTTTCCTTGATTAGACCACATCCGCCAGACTAAATTCAATTATGGAAATAGGTAGAAAAGCTCTGCCTCAGATTTTTTTTTTTAAGCTAAATCTGTTCTCAGATTTTAGAAGGAAATTCCACAAAGGAGAGTCACAAATTCCAGCCCATCAAATATAGCACTCCTTTTCGATACGCTGGAATGTGTGGCTAGTAAGATATACCCGGCATGACACAAGTTATGTTATATTCTCCTCTGTACAGTTCCCTTGAATCACCCTTCCAGGAACGCATATTTTCATTCTGTAACACCTTTGGGCTCAGTAAACCCCATTATTATCTAAACTATGTAGAGCTTTAATTTTCCCCTCTATTCTTGAAGTTTAAAAACTTCAAGGTGCTATGGAGTATATTACTTCTCCGTCTCCTGAATGTACTCCAGGACTTGGGTTAGCAGTTGAGACCCAACGAGGAGCACATATTTACCAGTCCATATCTCTTTAATATTTTAGGTATGCCATGTCTTTGTAAAACAAAGCACAGCTTTAAAAATAGTCTGTTTTGTTTGACAGCACTGGCTTACCCTAATGATGCACAAATGTTAGTCATTTTAAGAGCAAAGAAACTGATGAAAATTATAGGTCATATGGCTGACACAACTGATTTTTTAATCTTCATAACTTCCTAAGACTTAAATTTGTGGGGGTCCTCTACGTACATTTTAAAAATGCTTAGTTTGGATTATAAAGTTACACACTCTCTCACCCTTGAATTTTGATGTATTTCCTATTCAGTCTTTGTTTTACTCATGCATTTCTTTAAATGTGTAAGTGCATCATAAAATAGTTTTTAAAAGTTACAAAGGTTTTTTCTGGTCAGCACTGACAATGGTCTCACAAAATTTTTCTTTAGCTCGATACTTAATGATCAGCCTTTAATATGATCAGTTAATTACACTCATGTGCATCAAATGTCATGAGTGCTGATTATTATTTAAAAATTAAGAAATGTAAGGCAGGGGTCCTATATTCAAGAAGCTTAAAATGTAGTTTGGGAGGCAACTGTAAAGAAACGAGATGATTGGTTCAACTTATGAAATGAGTCACATAGTTTTCATACCAGAAGGATGATGACTCTCAAAACAAGGTGTAACAAAAAAAAAAAAAGAAAAATAATTCAAAGGTGGTACATGCTTATCAAAAAACTGTGAGTTCAGAAAAGATCTTTGTTTCTAAAAGTTTCAGGGGTGGGGAGATGCTGAAAAACCCTAAAAGTTACAAGATGTCCTTAAAATTAAGAGATTTAAATGTTAGTCTTAATTCTAACAAATTAGTTAATTCTACCAAAAACTGGTAGCATCATGTTGGGTGAGTTACTACATGACCCTTTATTTTTTCAAGGAGGTTGGATTCTGATCCGTGAGTTTATCTCCCACCAGAAACCTGGATCCTTTTAGTGATAGGGAGTTCAGCTTCGCAATCAGTTATTCCAAAATAAGGGAAGATGGTTTTTTTTTTTCCCCTACCAGACTAAAAGTATGAGTGGAGTAAACACTGGTGGAGAGGGAGCCAAATGAGAAATAGGGCTATAATCCCAAGAAGCAGATCATTTATGACAGTCATTGTCCTCCTTGCTATGACTCTAGCATGCTGTCCATTTTTACTTCCCCAAACAAATCAGACTAACTCTCTTCATGGAACAAGCCTTCAGCAACTGCACAATTCTCATAAGCTAGGGTGAAATAGAATTGAAAATACTTCATACATCAATGTAAGTACTCTTTATTTAGCATGGGAAGACTGCCATGAAGGCACCTGAGATTTCCAAGTTATGAGGGTCCTCACGCATCCTCAGTTAGAGCCTAAAGTCTGTTTTTGAAGCATTTAATGAAAGATCTTTGGTGTGAAGAGGTAAGTGTTGTATGAAACTTGAAAGCCCAGAAACTTACAGAGCAGGCTTCTGTGAAATATACAAGGATTTCAGACTCATGAGAAAGTGAATGAAACACTGTCAATGGTGGTCAAAGAGATCCAGTTTACTGATGTGAAGAAGCAGAATCTTGTCTTAATCAGGGAAGGGGAATGTTGGTGGTAATGAATTTGTGGATTTTTTTTTTAGCTTGATGAAATAGGAAGAGAATCAATCACTCAGGGCTGTATCAAAAGGAGGGATACAAACTAAGATGATGTTAGACTAGATTAACTGATGGGAGAAATGGAAAATAAAGATTCTCAGAAAGGCTTTCCCCACACACCAAGGGCAACCAGAAGGCTTTCCAGAATTTCATTTTATAAAATAGGATTAATCCATATCAATATTATATTACCCTAGTTAGAATCCTAGCGTCCAGCATTATAGCGGTAATAAATGTAAACTAATCTTAAGACTTCTTCTACAGAACTAACACTCCAATTGACAGTATTCTGGGAAATATATGCTCTTTAAAGGAAAAACTCCCATCTTACGGGAAAAAAAAACTTCCTGGCATGACAGAACATAGTATCTGCTTTCCAAACCTAGACCAAATTTACTGTCTTATTTAATCTATACACTTTTTTTTTCAAGCTAAGTATATGTAATATTTTGATGCCAAGTACAGTTTTTTAAAAGTACATTTTCAGGCTGGTGCTTCCGTTCCAACGGAACCAAGTTTTCAATTCCTTTGCAAACTTCCGGTGGAAGGTAGGATCTGTTCTCTTAGACTGCCACACCCAAAAAGTTCTCAGCACTTGACAAAAGACAATTCGTTATCAGGGCTCACTTGCCAGTAAGGCCTCACTTTTGAAACTAAAAAGCTCTTTTGGGTAACTTTAATCAAAAGCCTTCCAGAACATGAAACATAATAGTAGTAATTTTAATAATCACTTTCTTCACCTTTACATACAAAACTTTTCGCACTTAAGTTAAAATCTCAACTTACTTCTGTTCCAAAGTTCTGTAAAGAACCGATAACTCTTTGATAGACCAATTCAACTTCTTTAAAAGGAAACACTTTGGGAAACTGACTTAACCCGAAGTCTCCACCCAAGATGAATATGGTGATGTATTCTGGAGTTTTTCTGAAGCCGCAAACTAAACCCCAAACCCCTCTGTCCAAGTATCACTTATAAAAAAGTTCTAATTACAGAAGTGGACACTGAACTGAGGAAGCTGCTAATTTGAGGTGGTTATTCCCACTAAACGAAGTACAACAACAGCTGCGGGTGAGGGAGTGGCAGGGGAGGGTGGGGGAATGGGCTACAGTTTTTTGCGCAAACTCTCTTGAATCGGGCAAGTTTACGTTAGAAACTAAACTTAGTCCCAGAGTCAGCTCCGCGGGGCTCAGGTTTCGCAGGCCCGGCAGTCGCCCAAGTTCCTGGCGCCAGGAGGCTAAGCCACACTTCCCAAGCTCCAAGTTTAGCCAAAGGAACAAAAGTGGCGTCCGGGCCGCCTCCGGCCACGGCCTTCGACGTTGGAGCTGGCCCGGGGGGCTCGAAACCCGGGACCCGGCTGGTACACCTGGCCAGGTGCGCTCCCGGCGCCGGGGGACCGCCGCTGCCGCTGCAGCCGGCCCCGCGGGGATGGGCCTCACGTGTGCGCCTGCGAGCACCACTCACCCTGCACAGCCGCGGGAACCCGAGCGCTTCAGTGACTCCCTCGCTGTCCCGGCTGCCACTTCCAGCTCCTTCTACTCCCAGAGCCGCTACAAACCTACACTTCCGGCCTCCACTTAGCAGACCGGAAGGAAGCCGACTCACCCGTCTTAGCGAACAGAGGAGGCCAGACTTACTGGAAGGGCGACGGGGCGGGGGACCTGCCGGTGTGTTCAAAGGGCACAATTTTGACCGAATGCACGGTTAGGAAGTGTCAAACGGGCGACTTAGAACACAGAAAAAGGTGTTAATGGTTCGTTGGGTCTGATGCCTGAGTTTTCGTCTTCTTTATATTTCCTCTTACAATGTAAGCTTTTCTCCCCCCCTTTCCTGTTGGCAAATGGGTGAGCCCGCCCTGTGGGTTTGCCCCTGCCGCGCATTCCAGGGCCCGGCCGCGGGCGGGGCTCAGCAGCCCAAGTCCTTGTAGGGAAATCGCGGAGCGGGCTGCGCGGCCCACGTGACTTGCCTTCGCCCCGCCCCCGGGCGGCGGGCCCTTGCCGCCGGCGTCATGCGCCTGCGCGAGGCATTCACCTCAGGGTGACTCCGGAGACTCGGGGTCTCCACGTGGGGGTCCCAGAGCGGTCCGCGTACGTCGTGAGGAGACGTCTGGGCAAGAGAATTGTTCTCTGAGTACCGTGATGTTTTATGAAGAGGCCTGCCCCTCCTCACAGGAGCAAACCCTGCGAAGTCCCGAGGGCCCTCAGCCAAGCGGCCGCTATCTCTTGGGCCCAGAAGAATTTCCCAAGGCCACGGGCGGCCGAAGACTTCCTCCTTCTGCAGAAACGTTGGCTGTTGTTTTCCCTCCAGAGTCCCTTTGACCCCGACGAACAAGGAGAGCCTGACTGCATCTGGCTGGGGGGAAAGACAGGCGACGGCAGCCCGGGCTGCCTAGTCTTGTCCGCGCCTCGCCTCTCGCTGTGGTGCAGGCCTGCGCCTGGGGGAAAGAGGGAGTAAATAAAAAGTCGGGGCTATTTTTTCTCAGCTCTCCTCGCCCAGGACAGGTTCAGACAATGCGGCTCCTTAAAGGAAAGCCCTCCCCGATTCGGTCTTCCTCTGTCCAAAGTCTGGCCGGGAAGACTCTGCTGCCGGTCCCCTGGGCTCTCTTGGCGCGGGGACAGGGACGGAAGGAGTGGGCTGGAGCGGATAACCCTCCGGCGGTCATCATCGCGCCAGGGATCAGTGCCTGGTCTGGCTCACGTGGCTAGAGCAGTTCTGGAGTTTGTGGTCGCCCTTGAAAGCCGCCCTCATTTGAATCACCCTGCTGAAAAGGAAGGTAAAAGCTGCAGAATAATATACTCGAAATATGAGTAAGCTACACCTTCAAGGACCTCAGGAGCACTTCTCTTCTTAACCAGTAATATATTCCAGAGTTAACGTAGAGGCAGAGTCACTGAGAAATCAATAACTGCCCTAATTCTATAGCGTGACTGAAACCAACACGGTTAGCTTACTAAACAGCCTTGATAGAATCACTTGGGCTACCAGTTAAAAATACAAAATACTGGGTGCCTCATCTTCAACCCACTGACTCAGAATCTTATAGGGCGGGTTCTGGGAAGCCATCAATTTAACAGGGTTCCAAAGTGACCTGTTCCAAAGCTTGGGGACACAGAGCTAGATGGCAAAGGCCTTAAGACGAGGCAGTGATAGCACGAACTCCAGGGGACTGAGTCAGGGGGCTGCAGGTGGTTCCTGGAGTGTGGCTTGGGCAGCACTGCGAGCACCCTGCAGTGCACACGCCTCCAGGGAGTGGTGGCCTGCCGCCAGGGAGAGCTGGAGCTTCTAGTACTGTTCTCCATCGGAAAGAAACTTTATCCCATGTTAAGAAAGGGATAATTCTTTCCTTCCACCCATTCAACGGGTATTAAACAGCAACTACATTGCCAAGCACTGTGGTGGGTGCTGTGGTTTATATGGTTTTTGAAGTAGAACATAGTTGCTACCTCTGGGGTGACAGAAGAGGGAGTAGAAGGGGTGCCAGAGGCAGAGGTAGTGTCAGGGAGCAAATGTGGAGCAGATAATTACAGCACAATTAGGTAAGGTTTATAGAAGGAGCACAGAGGAGGAAATGAACCTGTCTGGGGAGGTGTGGAAAGTGTCCTGCAGGGGACTGTGAAGAGCTGATTGTAGAAGTCAGTGGGGAAAGGGAGATTCCAGGCCAAGAGAGCAGCGTGCCTGATGGTCTGGAGGTGATGGAAAGGCCTGGCTGGTTGAAGATTAACATGGATTGTGTGGTCCATGTTCATGCACTTATTTATTCATTCCCCAATTAACTGTGGGTATACAAAGGCTAGCAGTGTGGGAAAATAAAATCTTGATGAACTATTATTCAAATTTCCCTCTAGTATTTTGATACTAGATCTTAATGATTGGACCCACCACTGAAGACCTCTCACTCTGATATCTCCGTCCTTGTGGACCACACAAGAGATCTTTGCCTTGAGGTCCCAATATCCTTTCCACCTTGTCATCAGAAGTTTAGAGACTTGGGTTGTGTCTCAATGCTTTAGCCTACTGAATATCCCTGAGGGCAAGTCACTCAGTTGATCTGAGGCTGAATTTTCTGATTTGTTAAACAGAGGATAAGATCTGTCCTGCTTATTTTGTTTAATCAGAGTTTTCTGATTAAATGAGTTAGTTTATATGAAAGTTTTTGTTAAACGTAGAACAGTGGCTTTCAGATTTTTGACCAAAACTCTCAGTAAGTAATTTATATCACTAAGCAATGCTTGACTACCTGTGGTACTTTCTAAGATACCTATTCTTTTCAGTTTTATGCCATTTAACTTTTTAAAATGCTCCTTAAGACCCACTACATGTGAATTTATGATCCACTAATGCACGGGTGATTTTCCCTCCTAGGGAACACTTGGCAACATCTGGAGACATTTTTGATTTTCATAACCAGGGAGCTGCCACTGGCATCCAGTGGGTAGAGGCCAGAGATGGTGCTAAACATCCCATAATGCACAGGGCAGCCCCCTACAACAGAGCATTATTCTGTCAGAAATGTCATTAGTGCCAAGGGTGCAAAAACTAACCCACTAATGTTTCAGGAACTCAGAGTATATAGTATTCAATTATTTAGGCGTACTATAATTACACTAAAAGGACACTATTGCTCCTGCCTCAAAGTGTGGTTCTTTTCCCCCTCAAAGATCAGAGCTAAAGGAGGAAAGAAAAGAAACTCACAGTTACTATGTACCTATTATGTACTAGGTATTCTACTTAAGCATTTTTTTAGTTTAAATGTTTTTTATTGAAATACAGTCAGTTAACAATGTGTCAATTTTTGGTGTATAGCACAGTGTCCCAGTCATGCATACACATACATATATATTTATTTTTATATTCTTTTTCATTCAAAGTTAAAAGATATTGAACATAGTTCCCTGTGCTATATAGAAGAAACTTTTTTTAAAATCTATTTTATATATAGTGTCTAACATTTGTAAATCTCAAACTCCCAAATTTATCCCTCCCCATCCCCTTTCTCCAGTAACCATAAGATTGTTTACTATGTCTGCCAGTCTGTTTCTGTTTTGTAGATGAGTTCATCGTATCCTCTTCTTTTCTTTATTCTTTTTTTTTTAGATTCCACATATGAGTGATATCATATGGTATTTTTCTTTCTCCTTGCTTACTTCACTTAGAATGACAATCTCTAGGTCCATCCGTGTGCTGCAAATGGCATTATTTTATTCTTTTTTTTTCTGGCGGAGTAGTATTCCATTGTATAAATATACCACAACTTCTTTATCCAGTCATCTTTTGATGGACATTTAGGTTGTTTCTGTGTCTTGGCTATTGTATATAGTACTGCTGTGAACCTTAGGATGCATGTATCTTTTCGATTTAGAGTTCCCTCTGGGTATATACCCAGGAGTGGGATTGCTGGATCATATGGTAGGTCTATTTTTATTTTTTTGAGGTATCTCCGTACTATTTGCCATAGTGGCTGCATCAAACTACATTCCCACCAGCAGTGTGGGAGGGACATCCCTCCCACATCCTCTCCAGCATTTATCATTTGTGGACTTTTGAATGATGGCCATTCTGACTGGTGTGAGGTGATACCTCATTGTGGTTTTGATTTGCATTTCTCTGATAATTAGTGATTTTGAGCATTTTTTCATGTGCCTATTGGCCATTTGTATATCTTCATTGGAGAATTGCTTGTTTAGGTCTTCTGCCCATTTTTTGGATTGAGTTGTTTGTTTTTTTGTTATTAAGTTGTATGAGCTATTTATATATTCTGGAAATTAAGCCTTTGTCAGTCGCATCATTTGCAAATGTTTTCTCCCTTTCTGTAGGTTGTCTTTTTGTTTTGCTTATGGTTTCCTTTGCTGTGCAAAAGCTTATAAGTTTAATTAAGTCCCGTTTGTTTATTTTTGCTGTTATTTCTATTGCCTGGGGAGGCTGCCCTAGGAGAACATTACTAATATTTATGTCAGACAATGTTTTGCCTATGTTTTCCTCTAGGAGGTTTATCATGTCTTATCCTATATTTAAGTCTTTAAGCCATTTTGAGTTTATTTTTGTGTATGGAGTGAGAGAGTGTTCTAACTTCATTGATTTACATGCTACTATTCAGTTTTTCCAACACCACTTGCTGAAGAGACTGTCTTTTCTCCATTGTATATTCTTGCCTCCTTTGTTGAAGATCAATTGACCATGTTTTTATCATTTAATTCTTACAACAACCCTATGAGGTATTATTACCTCCATTTCACAGATTAGGAGGTTTAAATTCTTTAGTGAATTGTAGATGTTACAAAGGCAATAAAAGAACCAGGATTAACTCATATCTCTGCTTGTCCAGGGGTAGGACAGAGGGAAGGATAGGGGTCATTATTTCTTTTTCACCTATCCTTAACTTCTAATAAAGTGCCTAATTATGCATGGGTACCAATAAATATTCGCTAACTGATTACTTGTCCAAGTGCACATAGCCAGTAAATGTCCTGACCCAAAGCCCACATTTTATTTTACTGTACTGTGGTCTCTCCTTTGGCCCAAAGAGGGAAACTCCATAGACAAACAAGGATACATGGCTGAATTGACCCTTGGTGTTTACTGTTTAAGTCAAAAACTTCCTAATGATCACCTGTAATTTTTATTGCATGTAAGAAACTTTTGAATGTTAAGACATGGCTTCTGTTCTGGTTTTACCTACATAAATGGAATTCTAATTTTTATACATGAAATAGAATGTAACAATTAGCATTAATTCAGGAAAACAGTAGGAGGAGCTGCTTTCTTTTATATGAAGAAAAGGTGTTTGAGTTGCTCTGTGTAGAAAGTAACTTTAAAGCATCAAAACTGCAGTGTATTAAAAGGGTGTAGAAAATTCTTCATAAATAAATTAATTTTAATTAATTTTTAAAATTAATTTTCATTGCTTTTAAAAATTAATCACAATTATTTCTAAACTCAGAAATGATGTAAAATAAATAATGTGGAATTGAATTAAGAATTTTGGGGGAAATTTATTACTTACACACTAGCAAATCTGAAAAATTAAATTAGATAGATAAATGCTTAGCAAAATTAAATACTAAATGAGATACAAGAAGAGAGAATATGAATAAACCAAACCAAAATAAGAAATAAGAATTGTCTAGAAAATAAGTTACCTGGCTTTGGTAATTAGTTGAAGAAATGCTGCTTCAGCTGTTAAAAGGCAAAGATTCCTAATATCATAAACTATTTTGAAATATATAGCCTAACATAGTTGATACTAATAATAGTTTGTTAATGAATGAATATAGTGACCAAATTACATTTTCTGAATTAGTTTTATGAGGCAAATGTTTTTTAAAATACCCACATTTAAACTAATACCTAAAACAAAAATTTTGGTTTAGGCTTTCTTCAGTCAATTCTTTAATTTCTTCATCTGGAAGAGGGCATGATAACAGTTCCCACTTTATTCAGCCATTGTGTGGATTAGGTGAGATAATCCATGTAAATTTCTTAGTGAGAAATCAACTTTGGCTGGTTAAGTCACTTTGATTTGGAATCTGTCCAGCAGTTAACCTAACCTAACTAATTAATATCCCAGTGATTTGTCTGCCTGACTAGGGGAAAGAAGCTGATTGGCCACTCTTTAAATAATGACCACAGACCTCAAGTGGGCCCTTGATGCTCCCTAGATACTTACGACATTTCTCTAGTTCTTTCATGCTCCTTGTCTCTTAGATGTCAGTTTTGTAAGTTCTGTCTTGTCACACGTCTGACACCTCTCCCCAACTTTTGCTCTCAGTGTGTGAACTTGCTTCTGAGTCACTGAGAAAGAAATGACCCTCTCAATCTCCCACATCACATTTACACACCATTCAGCATCTGTCCCCATGCATTGTCTTCTCCCTCCTTTTCTGTTACACGGTGAGGAACCCTTCTTGCTCCATTTGCTCACTCATGTCGCTCCAATGATTTTGTCCTTCTCTTGCATCATCAAGCTCTCTCTCTCTCTCTTTATTGGATTATTTGCATCAACAACTATGCTCTAATGTATCCCATATGTAGCAGGTAGAATCATGGCTCCCCAAAGATGTCCATGTCCTAATCCCAGAACCTGTGACTATGTTAGGTTATATGGCAAAGGGGAATTAAGAGTGAAATTAAAGCTGCTAATGAGCTGACCTTAAAATAGGGAGATTATCCTGTGTTATCCTGGTGGGCCCAGTGTAACCACAATGGGCCTTAAAAGTAGAAGGAAGAGGCAGAACAAGGCAGTCAGAGAGAGACGTGACAGTTCAAGAAAGGTCAGAGTGATGCAGTGTTGCTGGCTCTAATGATGGAGGAAGGCGGCCATGGGACAAGGAATGTGGATGAACTCTAGAAGCTGGAAAAGACAAGAAAACAGATTGTCCCCTAGAGCCCTTAAAAAAGAACATAGTCTTGCTGACACCTTGATTTTAGCCCAGTGAGAACCAAGTTGAACTTCTACACAACTGTAAGATAATTAAGTTGTTTTGTGATAAACCACTAGATTTGTGATAATTTGTTAGAGCAACAACAGAAAACTGCTGTAGTACAAACAAACAAACAAACAAAAAACACCCCCTCTTCCTGAAGCACTTTCTTTCTCCAGCTTTTTCTTTGTTCTTCTTGATAAAGTTCCTCAAAAGAGTCAACTATGCTCACTGGCTCCAATTCTCTCTTAAACTCTCTGTAATAAGTCTTTTTTCCCAATCATTCCACCAAACCTGTGTTTATCAAGGTCACCAATGGTGACCAAGGTCATCATGGATAGTTTTCAGTCTTCAAACCAATTTGACAGGATGATCACTCCGTCACCTTTGAAAATGCTTTTTTCTCTGCTTCCGGGATTCCTCACTCTCCTGGCTTTCCTTCTTCTGTGGCTACTCTTCAGTCTCCTTTGCCACTAACTGCTAATTTCCCCAGCCCTGTGGTGCAGCCCGGGACTCAGTGCTTGGCTCTCTTCTCTTTTCTGTCAACACTCCTTCCCTAGCTGATCTCATCTACTTTCATGGCTTTAAATACTACTTAGACACTGATCACTCCCAAGCCTGTAACTCTGGCCATGACCTCTGTCCTGCATCTTGTATCTAAATATTCACTTGACATTTCCATGAGGAGGTCTACTAGGCATCTAAACCTTCAGATTCCAAAACCTGCTCTTCTGCAGTCTTCTCCAGCCAGGTTAAATCGTTTAAGTTGCTCAGGCCAAAAGCCTTTGACTCATCTTGGCCACCTCTTTCTCTTTCATGACCCTTGTCCAACCTTTCAGTCAAAGTATCTCCAGGGTTTAGAACAGTAATTAGCACACACCTCTTGTTTAAGTCCTTCAAAACATATCAGAATGTGACTTTGTCTCACTATTCTAGTGTAGGGTAAATTCTCAAGCCTGGATTTTTGCAATAGCCTTCTAACTGGTCTCTTTACTTCCATGTCCCCTTCATGAAACGTCCACACAGGCAAAGAGTAAGGCTTTTAAAACATAAATTAGATCATGTCAGTGTTGTGCTTGACACTGTCACTCAGAGTGAAAACCAAACACCTTACTTATTTGTTTACTGCCTATGTCCCCTACTAAGTTCCATGAAGACAGGTGTTTTGGCCTTTTTTGTTGACTAAAGTATCCCCCAGGCCCAGAGCAGTAATTAGCACATTACAGGCACTCAGTGAGTAAAAATACATAGTGACTGAATGAAAAGCTGGAAGGTAGAATACAAGGAGAAAATGGTAGAAAATATGAGGCCAAAGGGGTAAGCAGAGACCATATACTGAATGGCCTCTAAGCCATTTTTGGAAGGTCAATAGGATACCACTGATATGTCCTAAGTATGGGATTAATATGATCAGAATTGTATTATTTTAAAATCCCTCTGATAGAAGAGAGGACTAGCAGAGGATAAGCCTGGGAGAAGGAAGACTCAGGATTCCTGACAGATGGTGGAGCCAATCACTGAAATAAGGAACATGGGGGAGAAATAGTTTGGAGAGTAGGTTATGGTGATGATAGGAAATGACAGTCCCAGTTCTGCACATTTTGAGGTGGTGGATTAGAAGACAGTATGGAGGCACTCACCAAAACAGCCCAAAGAGACAAGAAGAAAAAAGTATAAAAGAGCTGCCCAAAGTCATGGAGGACATATTTTGATAATACATTGTATATTTAATAGGAAATCCAGAACAAGATAAAAATAAGAATGATGGAAAACAGTATTAAAAGGGATGACTGAGCGTTTTCAAGAATTGAAAGAGTCAAAAATCTTCATTCAAGTTGAAAATGCACTGAATATGAAGCAGGAAAAATAAAAATAAACCTATACCAAGTCATGTCACAGTGAAACATCAAGGGTAGAGGAAAATAGTAAAAACTTCCAGAGAGAAAAGGCAGGTTGCATACAGAAACTTGCAGGTCTAGAACTGACCTTGCCTCTTATAATTCCTGAGGTGGAACATTAACTAGGGGGTCACAAAATCAACTTACAGTATGTAACGTGTCCTGATTAGACGTTCTGACAACTAATGCTCTCAACCTTTGGGACTTCTGCCAAAATCATGAAGTAACATGAACCTCTCATTTCTCATACTGTTGCACAGATCATTTTTTTTTATTGTTCTCTACTTTTTCATGTCTCTTTACCTTCCTTTCCAACTAGCTTGTCAGCATACCCTGTATTATTTTTACACCAGCTAGGCAGAAGTTTTTCAATGTATACTTTTAACAATAATAATGAAATTATTATTATTATTTATAGAGCCAGGCATTCTGCTATGTGTTTTATTAACTCTCAGTCATTGTCCTGCAAGGTAGTTACTGTCACCTCCGTTTTACAGATGAGGAACTTGATGCTTAGAGAGGTTAATAACCTGTCCAAGGTCATATTTTGGGGAAGAGAAAAGGCAGGAATATTTACTGTTGACACATGCTAATTATTGGTAAGAATGACTATGCTAATAATTTGGAGTGGGAATAGTATCCAAAATGTTATTTTTTGTTGTTGTTGTTCTTCCCAGGAAAAGAGACTCTACGGTCTCATGCAGACTTTCCAGTAAAACTTAATTTCACTGAAATTAGCACCTTGGGAAAATACCTGTTTTGCCAGCCACCTTTGATTCTGAGTTCTTCTTTTCCCTGGAGAAATAATGGTCAATGAAAGTGATTTCTATGGGGAGATTCCATTTCATATAACACATCAACATTCAACACAGAACACCTCCTTTTGCATTGCCCCTCAAGTGCTGATTCAGTAAGGTGTTCAGGTACTGGTCTGGCAGCACTACCCAGTAACCCCTGAAAGGTCAAAGAGCCAGAGGTCAAGTTCTAAGGGGCTTTCCCAAGGTCAGTATTCTCCAGGGCCTTACTGTGTGCTGCACAGTTCATTACTTGCTGCAGGAAGAAGAAAGAACCATTGTACAAAGTTGGACATACTTCCCAAGAGTGCCTTCTGTTTGTAGTTCCAGTACCTTGCACAGTGCCGGGCATGTCATGTGTGTTCAATAAACTTACATTAAAACTGTAAACCTTATTTAAGAACTTTGGGGAAAAGGTATTGGAAACAAAATAAGGGATATTTAGGAAGTGGTTAAATGATGAAAATAGTCCTGTGTTGAAACTCAACCAGATGCATGTTCTCAAACTTCTGAATGTCCTGCTCGGTCCAGAATGAAAAGTTTCCTGGTGTGTAGGTAGTTGAGGTGACCAGATTAGCCACAGACAGGTTAGATCTTGTTTGGTCGTACAAGCCCAATAAGAATTATTGTCCAAGGCAGGGGATAACAATGAATAAAGTCTTTTACATTACAATGTTAATTCTCAGAGTAATTCTGTTTAGATTCTTTTCATATAAAATGCTTCAGATGTTAATTAAAATAATATCATTACATAAAATTTACATTATGTAAGTAAGCAAGAACAGCGGTGTGTGTATGTAAACTAATATGTGTCCTTGCCTAATGTAAGCTCCTTTACATGACTTTAAAACATTACAGTATTACAAAGGAACAAAATTTCAAATCTCCAAACCAGATAGTATTAAGTTTAAAAGAGAAAAACTGGCCAAGGAATGAAAAATATTAATAGGAATAGATTCAAAACCATAGGGCTCAACACGTGACTTTCCCAGTGTAATAAACAATGGTGAGAGAAATAGCTATTTATGAAATGCAGTTGGAAAATGAACTATTGAAACTTAGAAAAACAAGTAGATTAACTCGTAGCATATACCATAAATTGCGGGTGATTTATAGTTAAGCATGAAACATAAAGCATAATCAGTTGAATGAAGTAGAATTGTGTAAGTGTTTTAGTTAAGGAGAAGAATACGTCTTTAAAAATGGTTTTAACATAGGTATCACTGGCATAAGGTAAACTACACATATAGAGCGTAAAATGTGGTAGGTTTTGGCACATGTGTACACTTGTGAAATCGTCACCACAATCAAGATACTGAACATATCCCTCAGCCCCAGGGTTTCCACATGCCGGTTTGTAATCCATCCCACCCAGCTCCTCCTACTTCTCCCCACCCCCATCGCGAGGCAACCACAAATCTGCTTTCTGTCACCGTAGTTTGTACGAATACAAGTTTTTGACAGTGAAAGTGTTACTGATTATAAGATTGGTCATTTCACTTTTATGAAAGTCTTTTATGAAAATATAATGAAAGAAACAAAGAATTGAAATAGAAGCATTTTGTGACAAATATGATACATAAAAGCTTACTATCCAGAATATTTGAAAAATTAATAAAAAGAATGTTTATTTTGGCTTATTTAATAGCAAGGAACAGAGACACAGTCCAGTTAGTTCTGGAAAAAGGGTGTGTATTTTAGGGATGTACATGGACTGGGTCTAAGCTGGAGAGTTACTGAAAACAGAGGTATGAGGGATTGACTCTTTTCAAATGGTTGTTCTCTAAGTACACCACTGCTTCTTTAAGTGCATCTATTGTTTTTTCTCTCTACCAACTGTCATTCTCTGCTCATTTCTGGACCCTCATAATTTCAGCTTGCCATGGTGTCTCTGACTCCGGAATACCCATGGCATCTCTTGGTCCAGCCCTTTTTACTTTTGCTCTTTCCAGTAAGTGTATTGACACTCAGCATTTCCAAAATCAAATACACAAGAGAGGAGTGTGATGACTCACCTTTTTGGCCCAGGCCATACATCATAGTTTGGTAGCCAGGATATAGATCAGTTACCTTTGGATCTGAAATGACCCATGACCTGTGGTCAGAGAGCAGGAACCACATGATACAAAGCATCAGCAGATGCTGAGAACAGGGCAGGCACTGAGTACTTTCCTGTCTAAAAAAGAGAATGGAGCAGTAGAGCCAGGCGGAGGTGGGTTCAGATCCCAGCTCTACTATTTACTCACTGTGTGACTTTGGATAACTTGCCTAATGTTGCTCTCTGAACCTTAGTTTTCTCATTTATAACTGGGGATGATAACTGTTTTGTAGGGTTTTGTAAAAATTAAATAAAATAATATGTGTAAAGCATGATCCAATAGCACACAGTGGGTCTCAATTAAGGGTAACTATCTTATCTTATTTTAAAATTTATTTTATTAGTATATTAAGAGATTATTAATGACCTCAAGAAAAATAATCTCTGTGGCAAAGGTCAAAAGATAGCTCACACAGGAGGAAAACCAAATAGTTAGCTAACATTGACGGAAATGTCCAGCCTCACCATGAATTCACATGTACGTTTAAAAATAGCTATGTGATCTATCTCACATCTGTTAAACCTGCTAAAATAAACTAAATTATACATTCCAATATTGATGGAGCAATGAAGAAAGAGTACATTCATATTTGGTAAGTAGCGTTATAGATTAGGCTAATTATTCCAAATAGCAATCTCACAAAAATATACCCTTCAATTTGTAGTCCCTTTCTGGGGAGATACTTCCCAAGGAGGTGATTGAAAGGAAGACTTTACTTATACAAAATATTTATAGCCCTCTTTTTAGTTCAGAGGCTTTCATCATTTTAGAACTGAAAGAGACCTAGGTAATTACCTGTTCTACTGGCTCTCCTGTTTTTTCCCTCTTCTCTTTTCTTGATTGTGTTATCAGGGAGCAGGACAGGAAAAGGTAGCTCTGTAAGCTTATATCTGAAACTACTAAGTCTGAAGCCTTGTTTTGCTTTGTTTTTGCATCTTTGTTTTTGCTTCAGTGTAGACTAGGAGGAAAGGGGACTCTTAGGAAAGGAGGGAGAGGGAATAAAGAAACAGACATAACTAATTAATACTTGGAGACATATGCCTACCTCAAATATAAAAAGGGTATTACAATATTAATAGAACTGAAGAAGTGACAGAATTTTATCAGAATTGGTTTGCTTTAGTTATGAGGGAATGTTATATACTGGTTAACTATATGAACTCTGGATCTGGGTTATCTGAATTTGAATCCTAGCTTTAACACATTTTAGTTGTGTGTCCTGGAATAAGTTACCGAACTTCTCTGTACTCAGTTTTTCTCATCAATAGTATGTACTTTATGGATTGTTATTAGGAATAAAGAAGTTAATACATATAAAGTGTTTTTAATACAACCTGGCAAATTGTAAATATGATGTAAGTGTTAGCAATACTTTTTGGTTAGTGTTTTGTTGCTTGTTACCTGCCACCTCAAATTTGGTTAACCAAGTAAGAAAAAGTAGATTTAAAAATTCAAGATGACATTATGCATACTAACCCCAAACTGGACACAATGCAAAGTCTATTCGTTGATGAACAGATAAGCAAAACATTGTGTATCTTTTAATGAAGCACTTCTCAGGAATAAAAAGAAGCAAGCAGCTGAATCGTGCAACAACATGAATAAATCTCAAAAACATCTTTCTAGGGGAATAAAGACCCAGACACAAAAGACTATGTATTATAGGATTCCACTTCTATGAAGTTTCTAGAAGAAGCTAAACTATAGGGACAGAAAGCAGGTGAGCAGTGGTTGCCTAATTGTAGAAAGGACCAAGGGCTAACTGCAGACTAACTGAGCGAACTTGTCCGCTGATGGAAGTGTTTTAAAACTGGACTTTGGTGATGGTTGCACAACTGTATAAATTTACTAAAACTGACCTTTACTCTCAAAGTGGTTGAATTTTATGGTATGTAAATTATACTTATATAAAACTGCTAAAAAGAAATTCGTAATAAGTTGAAAGTGGAGATTCATATCTGTCGTTTAGTCTGGTTCTCACTTAAAAAAAAGAAGAAAAGTTAATTGTTTTTGTAAGAATAACATATGTTGATTGTTGGGAGACAGTTCTTCATAGGTCTGTTGTGCTTCTGCACATCTTGCCTCTGGCTTCCTTCTGTTCCTGGCTATCTTTTCAGGGATGTTTGGAGATAAGAGATCCCTCCAGGGCAAAGGCAGGCACGCTTCCTCTCCAGCATAAGAAAGGGAACTGCCTCTAGAGCAAAGGGCAGGCATGCTCACTGCTCATTATAAACTGTTCAGGTTCCCTAAGCTCAAAATTCCACTCGTGTAATGCAACCGGGTGTGTGTGCAGGTGTCACCAGCCCTCTTCATGTTGCCTGTGGGGACTGGGGCTTGTCAGACCAGTGAAGAATATGCTGATACTCTGGCTTCTGCTGTTGTATGAGTGGTAAATTCCTTTACCTCTGACCCAGGAGTCTCATGTCTCATCAGCATCCGCGAAACTGTAGCAGATTAACTTGTTGGCTTGTAAGCAGGGTAAAATCTCTGACCCTTTATAGTTTTTTGTGTGTAACGTAAAATCTGCATAACATAAAATTTACCATGTAGGCCATTTTTAAGTGCACAGTTCAGTTTTTTTAGTTTAAAAATTAAAAAAAAATTTATAAAGACGTTCTGTCTCTTTAAATTTAACTACACTAGATACCTCATGTAAGTGGAATTATACAGTATTTGTCCTTTTGTGTTTGACTTATTACATTTAGCATGATGCCTTCAAGGTTCATTCATGTTGTAGCATGTACCAGGATGTCATTCCTTTCTAAGGCTGAGTAATATCCATTGTATGCCTTCACAGTTCTTGACACTAATTACTGAAAAATATACAAACAGGAAGAGTGTTTGGATAAACAAGGTGAAGGTTCTTGTGATAGGAAGGGAATTAAGGAGGGGAGAGAGAGGGCAACAGGTAAAGAACAGAAATTAATTCCATTTCTGCAGCCGCAGGTACAGCATTCTAAGGAAAACCGAGGCTACTGTGGGATCACGCTTCTGCTTCCTAGTGGCCTGGAGTCTAGTCTGGGGGACAGAGTGGTCGGCAGGGATCTGAGCAGTGGCTGGGACCCTATCCCACCTGCCTCTCTGCCAGTGCTGCACATCTCAGGGCTGTTGGCCCTGGCAATTCTCCCCCATCCCTAGCCTTGGCGGGGGCCCCTCACAGCCTGTAGGTCATGATGCAAGACATTGACTGCATTGGCTTAATTTGGCCATTGCCCAGATAACAGGCAAAATTTAGAACTAGATCTAATTTTAGATCTAGATCTAGTTCTTCTAGTTTAGATCGAGTTCATTTAATAACTAGATGAAATCTGGCTTTTGATAAGAGTCCTAGGGCCCTGTCTCAAGCCCTTCCCAACCATCACCTATGCCCTCTGCCCCCCTCCCCACTGCTCTACTCACAACCAATCTGAGACTCTGGCCATCGCACAGAGACATAAAGAACTGATTACATGCCGGAACATCTTTCTGGATTATTTTAGTACAATAGGGGTTAAAGTCATAAAATGACACTCTCAGGAGAGAGCATTTCAGATGTGAGCTAGCAGGTAGAAGCAGAATTCTTGGAGCAAGGAGGAGTTATTTTATTCCCCTCAAAATTGCTCTACATAGGATGTTGCTAATCAGCCTACAAACCAGGCAAGAAAAGAACAGCCACTTTTTGGATTGACAGCAGAGTTATTAGGGCTAGAAAGCACCTTAGAGATGATCTGGCTGAACCATTTATTTTATAGATGAGGAAATGAAGCTTCAGAGAGGAGAAATGATTTTTCAAAGTCACTCAGTAAACAACAGAGCTAGATGCCATATGCCAATATGTATACATGTATTTATATTAGGCAACTCTGAGACAGAAAGGGTACAATTAATTTATAATGTAAAAGAGCTCACCGAATAATCTAGCTAAGGTTTTCCTTCTGTTGAAAGCATCTTTACTGGAGAAGCTGCTTAGAATTTAGAAATTCTTGACCATAGGACCCGTGTCAGGCACTTTGCTTCCCTGCACGTAGCATGTGCTTTGTGTAATAGGTGAGGAATGAGTGATGTATTAGATTTGCTCCTTTAATTCCTGTCTTTTAAAGGAGAATGATTCTTTTTGGTTTTGCATTGTGTGGATAAAACAACCAATCACATCTTCCTCGTATACTGTCTTCATCATTTCACCTATCACACTGGCCCAGAGTTATTCTTAAGTAATTTTTGGCTACTTTGAGGACATGATTTAGTTAGCTCTGGACCCTTAGGTGTGTCAGTGCCTGACATGTTAGTGGGTTTTCAGTCAATGTTTTATGAATTGAACTGAGGAAATAACAGGTCTTTCTTCTGTATTGTTGATACATAGGTTTTATTTGTTAACTAAAACCCCCAGCAACTTAAACAGACTTTCTTGATTTCAGTTGGAATTTAGTTTTCGTTTGTTTTATTCACATTATTTCTAAAAAACATTTCTTCCTTTATTCCCTGATGTTTAGAGTAATAACTTGCTACCAACTACTTAGTCTTCTACTATAAAGCAAAAATTGTTAGCTCTAAAGCTGACCCTCAGTTATGAGTGGTTACCTGTATTGCACTTGAAAGACCATTCGAAAAGATCTAATTTCTTATAAACAAACCTCTCAAAGCCTCTGTTTCCTCAGCTATAGAATGAAGCTAATGATTCCTGCCTTACAGGGTATTGTGAGAATTAAATGAGATCATGCATGTAAAGTGCCTATCAAAGGGTCTGGCAATGTTAACTGTAGTTATCATCAAGAAAGGAATTATAAAGTAGGCTACAACATTGGGTCTGTTCAGTATTTTGTTGTCATTGTTGTCGTTGGTTTTTTGGTGGGGGGAGGTAATTAGATTTATTTATTATTCTTAGAGAAGGTACTTGCGATTGAACCCAGGACCTCATGCTTGCTAAGCATGTGCTCTACCACTTGAGCTATTCCTGCCCTAGGTCTGTTCAGTGTTTTGATAGATACAAGTGATCTGTATTTAGTTGGTATAATATCACATCAGAACATAATCTGCTCAGTACATATAATCTGAACTATTATTACTATCAGTAACCATTACTGACATTTACTGAGTCTTTATCATGTGGCAATCGCTAGGTTGAGTGCTTTCTCTGCATTATCACATTAATCTCCATAACAGTTCCATAATTTGGATATTATCCCCATTTTATAGAGAAGGGAACTGAGACTTAAGGAGAAATAAGCTGATTAAGGTTACATGGTTTTAAGTGCCATCGATAGCCTGGAATCCAGGTCTGGTCTGAGTCTAAAGTGCCAGAGTTTATACCAGCTCTGAATTTATGACACAGTCTAAGAAACAAAGAGAATTTCTTTTTAGATGACTGGCCCTACTCTGACTTTGAGAAAGAGGAAGCATGTTGCTTCTCAGAGGCTTTGGTTAAAGAATAGAGAATCAAATATTCACACTTGAAGCTATCTATGACCTATTTTGTAAATTTTCCTGAAATAAGAGAAACAGTGACTGCGTAGTGTCAAGCCAAAATTTCCACCACGTGTGACCCATGTCTTACTTGTTTGCCTCTAGCCAACCTCATGTTCTTTTTTCACCTCGTGCCTTTTAAATGTATTGTACGTGTGTTACGACCAGCACATCCAGAACCATATCTTGGCATTAAAATTCCATAAAGTCCATTTTGGGAATCAGATTACTACACTTATTTTTAGCTCTCAACACAAACTGCTCTTTCCATTACACTTTGAAATATCCAGTGTTAAAATGATGTTGAAAATAACTCTTACAGCCAGATAAAAAACCTACACTTGGTTTAATCAGGCTAGACCCATTGACTGGCATTAATGTAATTACACTACTAAGGCAGCTACCTGCCAGTGCCTCTCTCTTCCTCTGGGTTTAGGACTACCCTCCCCATTTGCTGCTATATTTATCTGCCTTCTTGGCCATAAAAGGCTGGCTGTGTGGCTCTGACATTCTACTGCCTGACCACATGCATTATTTTTGAACTGGCCCCCAGGGTCTGTCTTTAGCTCTGCCTCTTAACTTTTTCTTGGATTTGACCTACGTGGGTTTTTCATTCTCTCACCCAGCTCTACGGTCACGTCAGAACATTTCCACCACCATCCCTCCTTTGGAAGCTGGTAAGTGTGACCTTGAGGCAGAAGAATGAACTTGGTATTTTACGTGCTTAACAGCGCTGTGGTGTGTGTGGTTTCTTTCTATCTTCTGAGCTCAGCAGTTTTCTCAAAGAGACGTTAGAATAGCAGAGAAATAGGAAAGTGGAGGTCCTGGGAAGGAAAGCGAGTGGCAGGATGCCAGTTTGTGCTGGCAAAGCTCTTCTCTCAGATCAGTAGATTCTTTTAAAATTAAGCTACTATTCCTGGAGCTATAAGGAGAAAATAGCTGTCTAGTGTGAATCAAGTGCTCTTCCCAAATTACAGGTCACAGGTTTGGTTGAAATCTGGAATGGGTGAGGAAACAGAAAATCCTGTGTTTTCTACCCTCCATAAGCCTACAATACTTCCTGATTATACATTAGATCAAAAGGAGATGAATTAACTCTGAAGTCACTAGTTTCCAGGTCAGTGATTTTGCTCTGATGATGCCATGTGGGTAAAGGTAAGAGTGACAGGCGTGGTGATAGTTATAATCTGCAAGTGGCTAAGCAATGTGTCAGAGGCAACATAGATCCCCACAGAATGATCCTAAAATGAATGTAGAAAACATTCACAGAAAGTGAAGTTTTATCAGCTTTTGGCCTCTAATGCCTGTATAAAAGTATCATATCACAATTACAGCCATGGAGTTACTATTCCTTCGTAAATTCCCAAATTATTTCCAGGAAGAAAACACATCTCTTAAAGGAATAGAAGACAACCAAACCATCTTTCCTCCCAACACACTCAAGCTACCGTGTGTCTAGGGTAATCCTTGCTCATATGATGAAGAGAAGGTAGTTGTACCTTCATTCCAGAGGTCAGAGCTCAGACAGTCAGCTCTGTTGATGTAAAGCCATAGCCTGTTTACTTGCAATACATTATCTATGTGCTTGCAATATTAAGTATTATTAAAAAATAAATATCTTGGGGGAAAATAGAAATAAAGAGAGTGGACAATAGAACCGGGGCAAGACATTTAAATATTTGTGAAAATAACAGCATTTCAAGTTATTTGGATTCTGAGTTTAGCTTATAATAAATAGGAAAGTCAATCACTATTTATTTGGACATCATTCAAATAACATTTACCATGTTGCAATGTAGTATGTATCATTACAGAAACATACCTTTATAGCAGCCTGATATTATATAGTGCTATGTTAACATATTCGACCATTTTGTTTTATCAAAATTTACCTAGTAATTGTTCATTACACCTGATAATTATCTGTATATTTTAGAACAGAAAATAGCAATCTATTTAAGGGTTGAAGCGAAGTTGCTTGCCGGTAGCTATTGTTTTCCTCTTGGGAAATGCCACATAGACTGATAGCTTCCATGAGCTCTAAGATAAATATTTCTGGAGTGAAGTTTGCTGAATTTCCTTCTCTAGGGAAAGCATGCTGATTTTTTACCTTAAATAAGCGGTAGACATAAACTTGACAAAAAGTATGGCAACTTTAGAATCATTCATTCCTCACTTAGAACTTTAAAAAAATATATTTGGGAAAAATGAATACAACTAATTTTATTTGTAAAATTTAAAAGTAACGTTTTAGAACATGCACAAAGATATTAAACATGGAAGGAGAGGCTTCGATAAGACTATTAGTTCACCCAGTGTAGGCTTCTGTCAGTGGGCAGATTATTTAAGAAAGAGTGCAATATGGAGTCTCCCCTCCCTGTGCTGGCAGACCTACTTTGACTTTTAGTAGAACTGGAAGCTCCAGTTCACAATGCAAACTGCTACACCAATGACTGACTTTCTTGCTACTTTATGTAGGAAGACCAGGATCTTTGATATTCTTAATGGGGAGCAAATAATTTTTCTGGTTTGACACAAGACCTTTTTGAAGTGTTTGTGAGATCTGAGGGAGCTTGTTGTATGACAATGCAGGCCTCCTCCAGGGCTCAGTCCTGCAAATTTCATTTTCATCTATGTTTTTTTTTTTTGGTGGTGGAGGGGGCTTTGAATTCCATCTGTATGCTGGTGAGTCCTAAATGTAGGTCTCCATCCTGGACTTCTACCCTGTATTCCAGGGTCACACGTCCAGTTTCCCACTTACCAGCCCCACTTGGATGTCCAGCAGGTATCTGTCTCAAGCAGAGTGTCTCAGACCAGTCTCCTGCTCTTCCCTCCGCAAGTGCTGATTTCTTCCACTCCCACTCAGTTAGTAGCAACGTCAGTCTTTGGATTACTCAGGAGGTATCCTTGGAGTCGTCTCTCACCCCTCTTTCTTTCACACTCTAATCCAGAACTTGCAGCGAATGCTGTTGGTTCTACCTGCAAAACACGCAGAGTCTGATCACTTCTCACACTTCCATCGCTACCACTATGCTCTCTGGCCCGGACTACGCAGTGGCCTTTACGTTAATATGCTAGGGCTGCCGTAACAAAGTCCCATCGCCTGGCTGGCTGAAACAGCAGAAATTTGCCTTCTCGCAATTCTAGAGGCTGGAAATCTGAGATCCAGGTGTCAGTTGGGTTGGTTTTTCTGAGGCCTCTCTCCTTTGCTTGTAGATGGTCATCTTTTTGTGTCTTCACACAGTCTTCCCTCTGTATAGGTACATAGCTGTGTCCTAATTTCCTCTTTGTATGGGGGTGCCCCGCCCCAGTGCCTTTGCAATGGTCTTCCAGCCAGAACACTTCTCCCCAGATATTCTTATGCTCAGATGTCACTTTCATGCTCAGAAGCCATCCCTGATGATGCATTACATCCCGTTTTCCTGCTTTATTTTTCTCTATAGCATTTAGCAAGCTCTAATATATACTTTACTTATTTTCTCTATTTGTCTATCTCCTGTAATAGAATATAAGGTTCTATATAAGGTTATCAGAGCAGTGATTTTGTTTGGTTTGTTCATCACTGTATTTCCTGTGCTGCCATAGTACCAGGCCCAGTAATTATTTGTCGAATGAAAACCACATTGGCTGGACACAGACCCTCCATCATTACACACTCTCTCAGATGAAGCCTCTGTCAGAATGAAACACCAGAAAATTAGAAATATATACTATGAAAGGTCTGAGGGAAACGCACAGTTGGGCAAACTTATGAAGACCTCCTGGATATCTTTTTTAAAGGCACAGTGACAGGAAGGGGTACATCTGGGCTGTGAAGCAGGGAGTTTACTGAGTAACCACCTAAGCTAACATTACATCTTTTTCCACTTACTCGCTGGGAGAGATACGAGTATTAATTTTTACACATTGGTTTAGATGACTTCTTCTCTAGGATTTGTTCACTGGAAAATTGTTGCTCTCTTGTAGGCTGCCTGATTCCCTGGGGGCACACGATGTCTCTGCCATTTTATCAGAGATTGCACCAGCACTATGATCTCAGCTACCGCAACAGGGACCTTCGCACCGCGATGAGCCAGTACCAGCAGGAGAAGAAAAGCTCCGCCATCTACACCCACGGCTCCGCCGCCTACAGCAGCCGCTCCTCCGCCGCCCACCGCCAGGAGTCCCAGGCCTTCAGCCAGGCGTCCGCCTCCTCCTACCAGCAGCAGGCCTCCCAGGCCACCGAGTTCGCCCATTCGTCCGCAGTCAGTCAGAAGGCGGCCTCAGACTACGATTATGGCTACTCCCACGGGTATGTCCAAAGCAGTCTCCTAACCTCAGGGCAAAGGTGCCTTCTCTCAACAGCCCTCCCATGTCACGTTTTCCTTTCTTCTTAAATCTAGCAGCCCTACATTTCAACCAGGTGTGGAGCCAGGCCACGTGTTTGGGAGCCCTGGGACTTCGGTCTTCCTATTTCCCTTTCCCTCCCTTCTCTGAGTGTCACAAAGAGCTTCACAGCCACCTTGGGGTGTCTTGCTTGAATTGCCAACTGTGATATTGCTAGAAGCAGAGAAGTTTTGCCACAGGTTGTGTTCAACATTCAGCAGCAGCAGAGCAAGGAAGTATCATTTCAACACCCACAGAAGGTTTCTTGGCCCTCAGAATGTTTTGACTCAGATGTGAAGCCAGTGTAGAATTTAAAATTCACAGACCACAGGAGCCCAAACTACAGCAGAGATGTATTTTATTCTTTCGATATCTGAAAGCCAATATTAAAATTCCAAGCTATTATTCAAGCAGCAAATATTTTCTTTAGGTGGAGCATTTCATAAAAATATGACCCTGTCTCAGTCAGCCTAAGAATATCAGGAACAAACCTGTATTCCGACAAAATTAGATTTACCCATTGCAATGGGAGAGACCACACACCAGAAGGAAAGAGAGAGTTGCAGCAGGATTCTAGGAAGAGTAGAGTTTAGATGCAGGTCTGGTCTAAAAAGTGGACGCAGTGTCCTGTTTCTTTGGAAACAGTCAAGTTGAGATAAATGAGGACGGTTGTATCTGGAAACCTCTTATGTGGAGCTCAGCACCTGGGCTGGGAACTGAGGCTTCTTCCCTGTGTCAACAGCAGCTTAGGGCCTCCAAGCAAAAAGGCGATGTCTCCTTCTTACTGGTAAAATTTCAAACAGCGAACGTACTGATAGTCTTTGATATTAGAGAAGAGAGCTTCTCGGTGAGTCTACAGTCGCTCAGAGGAGGATGTTTTCACAACCCTCTACTGCAGCAGTGTCCCTGGGAGAAACATTGCCTGTGAACTTCGCAGTTGGCTTCTCTGTGTCTGTTGTTCCAGCCTGATGAATTCTGGGCAGATAGTTATTTTCTCAGTACAAGCCAGTTTTTATCTTCTCAACATCTAGAGTGAAATATGCCATGGGGATTAAGAAACACTTGCAAAATTCATGTGATTTTATTTAAAAATCTATCTATAGTCCACAGAAAGATTTGCTGAACTTCTAAACGTAAAAATTCCTGGGCACTGTGGTCAGTAACCACCTGCTGCCTCAGATCTTCTCCATCTGGCGTAGGTTGCATTGTTTGTTATAAACATATATAATTTTACTTCTTACAGAATTTAAGTCCACAAAGTATCTGTCAGGGCAACTCGAGAAGCTGTTTGTTTCTGGGAATTAAAAAAAGTTATTGAGGAAATAATGCAGTGGCTTGTATGGATAGAAGTGACGACGGTGTCTGAAGGTAGAAATTCCTGAATCCTTGTGGGGTTTGAGCAGCACCTGATCCAAGGCTGTGATTCTTGGGCACTGACAGTGACCTCCTGGGAGCGTCTGCATACTCAGTAACAGAGCCAGAAATCGCGAGGGTTTACCTGGAATGCATGATCGCAACACCCTGAAATTCCACTTAAAATGGAATGGGGTCATTTTGCAATTTCACTTTCATGGGCCATGTGTGCCATGGGATATTCGAATTGGCTGCAGATATGGAAATACTGTCCCTGAAGAGGTGAACCCACTTCTTTTAGCACATGTTTCAAATGACCTGCCTTCCAAAGGAAAGTTGGGTGGAATTAGCACCCTGCATATGTGATAGTCTCATTTCGTTCTCCTGAAAAATGTTCCATAGATATGTTTAAGAATTTCATTTAGGAAAGCAGCTGTCTTTTAATAAAGAGGATTTACCTTTTAAATATCCATTTTCCTTGTCTGTCTGTGCTGAGTCTATAGAAAATGGGTATTTTTATTACTATACAGTTGTTTGTAACTCCTTGTATACTTATTTCACTCCCCCAAAGCTATAGAATCTATAGAGATTCATGAATTTGTATTTTAAAAACATCTTTGCTTCTTTGCTAAGTTTTATGTTAAAATTATTTTAGTTTCATACAAATTCTTCTTTTAACCACGTACAGAATTCATACTTTTTCACAATCTGATATATTATATCAAATATTAATAATTGAACCCTTGAACATATTTAAATTTTATTCGGGAAAAACTTGTTCTGTATTATTTTTGGAAGACTTAAGACACTTTAGCCAGAAAGAGCCTCAGATAATAAACTTTCTAGAGGAAGTGAAACTGTTATTATTTTTCAGGTTCAGCCTCACATCTTGTTCCTTCTTGCTATAGAAATATTTATGTAGGTGGGTAGGCATTTATTAACGGTTTTCTGTGTTTGAACAACTCCACTTCTTAGTAGGAATGTTGACCTAGAAACAAGAGAGGGAAGAAAATGCCAGTGTTTTTTCCTTTGTGTCATGCGATGTAGAAGAAAAGAAAGCTAACCTAATCCCAGGGGTATTTTAGTTTTTCTTTTTTTAGACCTAGAGCTGACAGGTGCAGATAATATTCTTTGAACGTTTCAAAATCTTTATAATTCCTCCAGGTTTTTTTTTCTTTCTCAAAATGGAGCAGCTTTTCCTTGCTAAATGGAATATCTCTCTTTGGGTCATGAAGAGTGTTGTTGATTAAAACTCATGTAATGTTGGGAATGCAATTCTGTGGAGTGTATGTAAACACTCGGCTTGATCTATTTTAGCCTCTGCTTTGTAGTTAGATGCCCAGTAGTAAAGTGGAAACTATGGAGATTTATATGTGCTCAGGGCTTGGCTGACCTCAGTTAGTCTTAAAAACAATGTCTTGTTGAGCGTCAGTGTGGTTTTAGCTCAGATCAGTTACCAATTGCACTCTGAGCCAAGGGTTATAAAATAAATTCTGAAAGGCTTATTCTAAATGCCTTTATTCTTAGTCACAGTGGGGGGAAAAGCCCCTAAATTAAAGAAAGTAATTCAGGAAAGCAAAATGATACAAGATTATTGTTTTATGCTAGTAATTTACAAATACTGTCAGGGATTAAAGGATAAATGGTGCTCATGACCACTTTGCAACCATGAGGCAAGGGTTCTTAACAACTATCCATGAATAGGTTTCAACAAAGTCTTGATTGATTTGAAATTATGTGCAAAATTAGGTGCAGATGAGAAGTTTTTTGTTGCGAAGGACGCTAGCTTTCATCAGATTCTCAGAGAACTCTGAGATTCAGCAAAGGTCAGAACCACTGCGCTAGAAAGTCTACATGTAAATAACAGACAGCCCAGGGTGTGACTTGAGGATCCTTTTCTAATTATAAGGAGTTAGGATGAAATATGGCAGATGTTTACAGGGAATGTGGTCTTATGGAAATCAGGGTACCATCTTTTCTTTTGAATAAGCTGAATCACACATTAAGGTGGGAGTAATAAAAGAAATATTTTATGGTACTTGGTAGGTAGGAATGAATAACTTCCAAAAACCAGAGATCAACACAGCATCGTTCTTGGGTGGTGGAGGGACTTAGAGCTGTCCCTCAGCCCTCCTTGGTAATGGTAAGCATTTGATTGTCTGGGTCTAAACAGACTACAGTTCAGCCCATATGATGTAATTCAGCACAACATTCTCTATACCACTTTACAATAACCCTGAGAAGTAGAAATTACATCCTCATTCTAAAAATGAGAGGATTGGAGATCAAAGAGATTAAATGACTTTTCTTCCTCACCCTAAGGAGTGGTGGAATAGTGACTGGAAACCTCATCCTACCCCAAGTCCCCCACCCTTTCCACAAGTACCCAGTGCGGGGTATGGTCAGCTAACTCCCCTTGACCATGTGACTGCCGGATTTTTCTTGAAACATCACTTGAATTATGTTTCCTTTTTTTTCCCCTTCTCCTGGAGCAGGAGTATATAGGGTAGGAATAGAATGAGTAGCCAGAGGTGGAGGAAGGGCTGTGCCGTTCCCCACTGCGCTCAGCAGTGAAATGTTAGCTCTGTCCACGGCTGCCCGGGCGGGGGGTGTAACGGCGCTTCCCCGCAGAGGTCTCTGAGCTCTATAAGCCCATGGGAACCATTGCTACAGGCTTGGCCTTTTCTGCAGCAGCCTTTCCAGATGAATAGGCAGAAAGCAGGAATACCTGATAAGAGGAAGGTAACTCACATTCACCATCCGGTCAACCCTAATGACCATTCTCAGAATGGGGTGGGATGTGGGTTTCTGGACTGCCTTGTAAATAAGTTAATAATTCTTTTACCAAGCCTGGACAATTTTCAGTCCACAGACTTAGACTATATAAGACATTTCCTGATACTGTCATGAGGTATCCTGTATGTAAGGTAAATAATGCAAAGAAAGAAAGAGTAAAGGATAGTTATTTATTATGACACTATGTGTCAGTAAATTTCAAGTGTGATGTTGATCAAACTAAATTCATGTTTGTATCGTTTAAGAAGTTTTTTCTGGAAAGTGTGTTGGCAAAAAAAGGACTTAAATCCTCCTACTTATCCACTATCTTTGATGTTCTCCTGAAACTTTCGTTTAACTGTTCAAATTGAGAAACAGGAGGATCACAAGGTCAGCAGAAATGTTGAGGCTGACATGATACCCATATCAAAGGAGGAGGTAGAACAAAGCGGCTGTACATCAAGTATAACCTCTCACAAAAGCCCAGGGAAAGTGTGGTCTTTGAAGCTTTGCACCAGGGAGAAATTACACTAATAGGAAAGTAGAAATGAGAAATAAGACTGCAAACTCCAAGCACTTATTCCTGATCCTCCAGAGGGTTCTGAGATGGAACTTCTCCTCTCTGAGGAGGAGCAGCTGACAAAATGACCACAGACAGCCAAGAAGGTCAGTTTTCTAGACGCTGACCGATAGGTCAGTAAAACCACTGCCTTTTCCTTCCTTCTGGGAAACAGCTAAGCATTTTATTTATATGCAACAGTGCTAGGTTATAAACACACAGGAAGATGCAGTTTTAAAGGAGAGTTGTTAGAATAATGAAGATGAGTTCAGCTCTTTTGTGGCCACTCTATAGAGCCTAATGGCAGCTCATAGGTAAGTCAGCCATGGAAATAGAGTTCTATTATTAAGCTTTTGCGCGCACCACTGTGTCATCCTGTGACATCTTTCAATGTCCAGCTCTTCCATGAAGAATTCCCTGATAACCCTAGACAGAAATTATCTCCATGCTTGTGAATTCAACTTTCGTTTCTCTAGTTTTTCTGCTTATTTGCCTGCCTTCCTTCTGTCCTTCCATCCTTTCTTCCATGATTGACATGATACAACATGTCAGGCCTGGTAGCATTAACTCCCCTACCAGATGGTAAAGCTCTCAGAAAACGGGGGTCTTCAGTTTATCTAATTTATCTTCCTATCTCCCTCCCACTCCAGTGTCAAGCACAGTATTTTGCACATAGTGGATACAATATAAGTTTTCTGTTGAAAAAATGAAATTGTTATAGAAAGTTAAAAATAAACCTGTGAAAATTTCAGTGGTACTCTAACATACAATGCAGTCCAAAAGGCTATTATTCAATATTTGAAGTCAGCCTTCTTCTGCTCCTTCTAAAATATCAGCCGAATATTGTGCTAAGTGTATGCTTAGCGTTATAGGAGACTACTCAACTCTTTTCCAAAGTGGCTGTACCATTTTACATTCACATGCTTCATGTATAAGGATTCTAGCTTATCCTATCCACATTAGTTATTTTCTGTTTTATTTATTATAGCCATTCTTGTGGGTGTGTAGTGGGCTCTCATTGTGGTTTTAAATTGCACTTACCTAGTGGCCAATGATGTTGACCATCCTTTTGTGTTTAGGAGCCATTTGTATATCCTTTTTTAAACCTTTTTCCACCAGCTTTATTGAGGTATAATTGACAAATTAAAGTTGTACCATTTGTATATCTTCTTTGGTGAAATGCCTGTTCACATTTTTTGCCCATTTTTTAATTGGATTTTTTTTCTGCTCATTATTGAGTTGTCAGAATTTTTAAATATTTTATATTCAGTTCCTTTATTAGATATATACTTGCAAATATTTCTTCTCATTCTATGCCTTGTCTTTTCATTCTTTTAACAGCATACTTCAAAGACCAGAACTTTTACTTTTGACAAAGTTCAGTTCATCACTTTTTCTTTTTTAAATCATGCTTTTGCTGTTATGTCTAAGAACTCTTTGGCCAACTCAACATCATAAAGAGTTTCTCTTATCTTTTATAGGAGTTTTATAATTTTAGCTTTTACATTTAGAAATATCCATTTTGAGTTAATTTTTCATATGCAATATTGAGTAAAGTTGTAAATTCATTCCTTCACATATGGATATACAGTTGTCACAGCACCATTTGTTGAAAAGACTATCCTTTCCCCCCTTAAATTCCTTAGCACCTGTATCAAAAATCAATCAGCCATTAATACATTGTTTCCCTATATGAGATGAATCATTTTATTCTTGCTACTTTCAAGTTTTCTCTCTGGCTTTGACTTTTAATAGTTTGACTATATATGATATATCTGTATGTGTATCTCTTCATGAGTATCATATTTGGGTTTGTGGAGCTTCTTGGATCTGTAGATTAATATTTTTCATCAAATTTGGGAGTTTTAGGTCATCATTTCTCCAAATACACTTTCCTGCCCTTCTCTCTCTCCTCTTTCCAGTACTACCACTACTTGCGTGTTGGTATGTTTGATGTTGTCTGACAGATCACCCAGGCTTTAAAATTTTTTCTTCAGTCTTTTTGTTTTTTAGATTGGATAATTCCTATATTTAGGTACACATTTTCTTATTTCTTGTCATGTCTCATAATTTTTGATGTGGTTGAAAATGGGACATATTAGGTAATATATTGTAGTAATTCTGAATTTTTCCCTTAATGTGTTGTCACTGTGTTTTGTTTTTGCTTAATTACTTGCCTAAACACATTTATAGAATCCATTTATCCAGCACTGTGTTACAGCTGATGTCACTGCTCAGTTTAAAAAAAAAAAGTTCTCATTTTAAAGCCTCAATTCATAGGGATCACATTGTATTTGCATAGATTAATGGCCAGTGAATGAATGGTCAGACCTTGTGTTCAAACATCTCAAGACAGGAAAGCTTCCATCCTCTGGCAATAGATCTGTGGGATCTAGTTGGGGAGCACAGTTAAAGTTCATTTAAAGTATGTGTGCCTGGATTTGCTTACCTCTAGACTCTCTTGTCTTTCCTCTGCACATGTCACAGGCTTAGAGTCAGCCAGTGATGTGTGGATAACTTGAGCCCTCTCAAGTTTTTTCTATTCAGATGCTTGGAAAGCTTATGAAGGCCTCCTATGATGGTCTTATTTTTCAAATATTCCTATTAAATTTCTGACTGATCTGCCAGTTTGCTGCTTGCTCCAGCCATGATTGCATCCTGAGGCTAATTGAGCTGCTGGTCTTCCCTTGTTTGTCTGCCACGCACATGGCTCATGTTACTCACAATGCTGCTGATTGTGGGTCTTTATCATGCTCTGCTCCAAATCGAGTCAGCCCTCTCTGGCATGAACATTAGGATTTCCCACCTTTCCCCACCTTGGTAGAACTGTCTTATGGATTGAGTTGGAGGGTGGGAGAAGACTAGGCAAGAAAGTCACACAAACTCCCACTATTCAAACCAGAAGTTCAGTATCTTTTTCTGAATGATGACTTCTCAGTGTAGTGTGTGCCTTTGGTTGACTTTCAGAGCCCTGAATGGGTTGGTTTTGACAGTTGTATCCAGATTTATCATTACTGTTTTGGGAGAGGAACTGCTAAACTTGCCACTCCACCATACTACATGTCCCACCTCTGCATGGGTCATTTTTACTAGCTCCTCAGCTGATTCTGATGTGGAGCCAGGGTTGAGAATCACTGAGATGCAGCATGATTATAGGGGGATGAATCTTGACTTCACTTCATTCAATAAACATTTGTTGAACACTGTCAGGCACTGCACACAGTGCTGAGGATGCACAGGTAACTTAAGCCATCCCTCTCCTTGAGTAGTCACAGGCAGTGGGAAAGACAGGAGGGAAACCAATAGTGCAGTGTAACCGCAAGCATGTTGAGATGGTGATTCTGGGTTTTGGAGCAGAGTCAGCAGAAGACAATGCTTACAGCCCATCATTTTTTTCTGAAACATGCTGATAGGTTGTCATAACTTTTTCAGAAAGTAAGTAGAACCATACTTAACATAAGTATGAATAAAATTACTTATCCTGGGGAACTAGGACAGTTTCCCCAAATTATCTGATGGTCGTAAACATAACTTTAAAGAACTAGCATTTTACTTTATGTAAATTTTAATGAGCTTTTAAATGCTTTATTTTTAATTGGACTGTGATTATTTCATAACCTCAATTGATGCGAATACATTCAGAGTCATCAAAGGCAGCGTGACACAGTGTGGTCTCCAAGGTGGGGAGTCCATGAAGGCAAACCATGGAAGTGTAGGAAGAACTATTAGCACTTTTATATTTAAAAAAAAAATCAAATTTGGCCCTTAAAATTTGTCTGTTGATTGAATATTTTATAAAGTGAAAATAATCATATGGCAGTATATGCATAGAATTTATAAATAAACATATATTAGGTGGCATGCCCCCAATATTTTTGGATAGAGAGGACTCAGTCACAAAAGTTGGAGACCACTGGTGTAGTGGAAAGAACACTAACGTAGGTGGGTGCTAGTCCTGGTTTCCCTGCCAACTTGCTACGTGAACACGGGCAAATTACAGAGATGTTCTAGGTCTTTCACATCCATAAAATGAAGAGCGTGGTGTAAATATCCCTAACATCTCTTCCAGCTCTGTGATTCTGTAAGTGGTTTTGTTCTTGCTTTTCCTGTCAAGAATAATTATGAAGTTGTAAGAGCAGAAGGTTATGTTGTTGTTGTTGTTCAGTATTTGCATTAGACTGCACATCTATTTCTGAGTCCCTGGAGTATTTCCAGAGAGAGCTTTCTGTACCTGAGCCTCATCTGTTGGTCATAGATGTGATGATATCATACACACCATGGACTTTCTCTAAATTCTGCTGACTTTAGGCGTACTAACAGAAGACATATCACAATTAGTCGCAGAGTACAAATAGATGTAGACACAGTTACAGCCGCATGAGTTCATGCATGCACTCAAATCAGTCCTTTCCTATGGCTTAATTTCATTGCCATCATGAATTAAAATTCAGAAAGATTCAAGATTTAAGCCTTAGAGAACACTAAGTATAGTTTTAGTAGTTAAAAGACCCACATTGACTCATACACATCAAGTTAAGTGTCCGACTCAGAAACTGACTTCTAAGTCTGAGGATTATTTTCAAAATTTAGTTACAACTAAAAGCCGAAGAGGTTAGCAAATCCTTATTTTGCTCTTTGATGTAGTTCTAAGATATTTAAATTTAAAAAAAGAAATTTAAATTTTACATATCCTATTGAACTTCTCTGAAAACATTATTCGACTTTAAAATTCAATAGAGTAAGATGTTAGACTTCCACATTCATGGGTCATAGCAAAATAGACTATTGATGACTTCTCTTCAGATAATTAGTTACACTGAGTATTGTGTAGTCAGTTCCTTAAAACTGTTTTTCTGATTTAGTTGTGTTTGCTAGCTTTGATAAATGACTTAAAATTACTAAATAATCCATTAGGTTAACAGCTAATCCTTCACACACTCTTTTTTAATTAGGATTCAAGAGCTTGAAGAAACTTTAGAGAGCACAGCAAAGATTTGATATTTTCTAAATACTTTGGATTTTCTAAATGATACATATAATCATAAAATTATAATACTTTTTATGAATTCTTTTGTTCCAAATGAAATATGCTATGAAAACTGATAATAGTTCCATGAATCTTTACCATAAAGTTCAACTATTAAAAACCATCCACTGTGATTTACCCATAAGAATGGAATAATCACATTCTGGCACATTCTGTGTAATAAAATCATCATTTTAAAGATTTATCTTAAAGGGAAAATGACAGGAAAAAGGAACAACAACACAAGAAAAATAACAGCAAATTATAGCTGTTTGATGTAAATAAACATTAAAAATATGAGCTCATGAGAATATGATGGAATGAATAAAAAGATCAAAAACAGAAAAACAAGAGAAAAGTTAGAAAATACAAATGTTTTATAAATAGAAAAAAATGAATCTCTCATTAAACGCCATAAAAATTTTTTTTTGTATGATAATGGAATTACAGGGCTGAAGGGAAATACCACTTTAAACTTAGACCTGTATAAGCACAGCGTGTACTCTGTAACCTGCTGGGAGTATAGAATGCAGTCATTTTGCTGCTGCCTGGAGCAGCGCCAGGAACAAATTTCACTAAGCCTTCCAATTGGTAACCAATCCACAAGCTTGAATTCAAGGTTCTAACCTTTAGTTTTATTGCTGATCATAGAATAAGAGCTAGATATTCGCCCTGGGGGAGGGGGCGGCTAGTGGGGGTGGGAGAGGTTGGCCATTTCCGTGCTACCAAGCGGCCCCGGGATTAAAGGCAGTAGTAGCGCACCCTGCGCCCCCAGGCCCGTAACCACTGCACCCTCTGTACTTCCTAGAAGCGCTACAGCTCCGTGCTGCTTGCTTAGCAGAGGATAGGTTTATTTGCATAATTATGTATCCATTTTATACTATGTATATGTTTGGCCTGTCTTCCCTTGATTTGAGTAATCTCTTTGCTTTTCCTAATGTGTTCTAAAGATTGGGAAATGGTCAAGATTTGGGTGCTTTGGAAGGTTTTTCTGTTTTAACTGGGTAGCTTGTTTTTTCCATGCCACACCACTCACATGCTTCACTTTCTCGTCAGATTTTCTCTACACCAGGGGCCTTTTTAATATTAACTTTTAAATTTAGAATCAGTTCAGGTCTAGGATATTACAAGGAGTAGAGAGAGTTCCTGTACGACTTCCTATTATGATATCTTTCATTACAATGTAGACCGGGGACTTTTAACCTAAGTCTACAGATTCACTACAGAGAGCCCAGGAACTCCTGAAATTTATGCCAAATTGTATGTGTTTGAATAAAAATGCATTTCACTCCATTCAAGAGCTATATGGATTAAGATTGTACTTTTAATTTCAATTCTTTTCTCTAGGTGCAATCTCCGCTCTCATGTTTTCCACTCTGCTAACACACTTTTTGGTTTATTAGAACACTAAGTACCTCCAGGTATACATTTGCACCAGTGTGCACAGGTGGACTTTTGTGTACAAAAAAACTAACAAAGGGTTCTTTATCATGCCCTGCCATTTTCTGAATCACTTGACACTGTATACATAAAATATATTAACTCTATTGTTTGATGAACCCAGTGTTTTTTCAAATGGAGTTTGTCTACACTACATAAAGACCTCAAAGTTGAACCTAGAGGCCCTGTATCAGAATCGCCAGCACTCCCTATCCAGAAAATTTGCATTTTTATCAATCCCTGGAAGGAATTTGGATGCACATGTATCCAAACCATTTATACAGACTACCTAAATTTCCAACATTAACTTAACAGCAAAGGGCATTTGAAGCTATTACAAAAGTACTACTGTTTTCTTTTGAAACTTTAAGGAGGGAAGAAGCCATGAAATTATCATAGACCTATTTTTCTCTTGTGTCTATCTAAAGTACATCATGTGAAGTCTTTCTCACTGTCCTTGAGTTCTAAGGATAAAAGATAATTATAACATTAACTATCTAGGATTCTGTGAAATCTCCCTAAATTTAAAGCTTCCTTTTATAAGCATTTTTTTATTATTATTATTGACTAACATTGGTTTTTTTTTCTCCAGACTTACAGATTCCAGACTGATGTTAGGTTATTCATCCAAGTTGAGCCCCCAAACAAAGAGAGCCAAGAAGAGCCTTCTCTCTGGAGAGGAGAAAGAAAATCTGCCAAGTGACTACATGGTGCCCATTTTCTCCGGTCGGTGAGTACGAATTCTCTTCCTGGCTCTGACTGTTAGAAAGTAGAAAGTAAATGTTGTCAGGCAATAATAATAATAGCAGCTATCATTTATTGAGCACTTACTATATACTTATTGAGAAAAGGCTGAGGAAACTTGGAACTATGCACTAAGGAAGATGTGCTCATTGTGAAAATCTTTGCCATCACATAGGAATGGCTACGTGACAAAACGGAGTGACCAGGAACTTAATCCTCATTAAGTAACTAGTTGAAATTTATAAGAATATTGGATGCTGGGGATTGGGTGCTATGTATGGTCACTTTAGATAGAGTAGAAAGAAAGGTTAAAATGATAAAATATTGGGTGAACTAAGTGAAAAAAAAAGATGGTTTTTTAGGTAGATTGGTTGCCAGTGTGGTTTTAATTATTACTCATAAGGAAAAAAAAATCTTAGATAACACAAAGTAAAAGAATTGTACCGTAACTTGAATGCCTGGCTTATATTTGTTAAATGTAAAATAGATTACTATTTGTTTTGAACTAAACTTCAGACAAAATAATTACTCTATCACAAGTCTGTGTAATGCCAAATTTGTGTTTATAATATAAATATTTTTTGAATGATAATATATGCAAAAGAAACTTGTCCAAGACACCAGATTAGAGTCTAACAGGAACTTTCTGAGTCTTCCCTGTTTATTTTCCTTTGAATGGAGAATTATTCGCATAGCTGAAGTGATGCTCAGAATGAGGTCGTCCTCTCTGGGCAAGTGCTGTCAGGAAAACCAGTAGGCAGTAATGTGGTTCTGATTTTTGGTGACCTACTTCTGTTCCCCTTGTTTTTTCTTCCCACTGCTTTCTGATGGTTTCTTTCTGAATTGTTTTAGAGTCTAAGTTCATAATTAGTTCTGAACCCAATTAGGAATGTAAGGGGATAAAAAATATTCTGATTTTAGCTTTTTATGTTATTATATCTTTGTGTGTTTTTTTAACATCTGATTTTTTAAAGTGAAACTTTCCTGGGAAACATGCTTTTTTTGTTAAGTATGTTTGCCTAGGCTCAGCCTCTCCACAGTTACGTTAATAACGCTCATATTCCTTTTAGGAGATAGGTAAGTTAAAGGACTAACATATTTTATTTTCTGCTTTTTTTTCCCACTGTGTTTTTTAAAAGTCATTTAAAAATCACATCACCTTATCCTTAATCTCCATGGCGTGCCTCCTCCACCTGCGAGGGCACCAAATAAAAGCTTCTCACTCTCACCGTTTGCTCCCTGCCCTTTCCCCGCCAAACCATTTTGTCTCCTCCAGGCCAGACTCAAGAAATGGTAATTTACAAAATGTACTGTGCAAAACAAAATGTGAATAAAAATTTGTCTTCTAGGTTTTTTTTTTAATTGAAGTACCATCGGTTACAATGTATCAATTTCTGGTGCACAGCACAATGTCCCAGTCATGCATATACTTGTTTTCGTATTTTCTTCTAGGTTTTATTTCAGGGTCTCCTTCATTTTTTATATGGAGCCATCTCCTATAGGAGATAGCACTCCATAATGCTGTTGGCAGTATTAACAATCAAAGAGGATGGGACAGAAATGAACATTTGTTGAGTACTGGTTGTTCGCTGGGAATCATTCTAGGTGCATCGTATAAACTATCTTGTTAAATCCTTCGTACAGTCCTGGAGAGAGATTAGTATGTCCATCTTTGGACAAGGAAATCAAGGCTCAGTGACTTGCTGAAAGTCATATGGCTGATAGTGGAAAAGCTCATAGTCCCCCTAGGATTGGCAAATGCAGTAACAATGTATTTCTGGAAAATACAATTTCTTCTGGAAGGCAGTTGAAAATTCCACTTCTTATAATCTCTTCTTATAATAAACTCTGTGTCAGCAACAGGTTTTAAGTTGAAATCATTAGAGACACAGTGTTGGGAAGCTTTTTAATTTGCACTAGCGTGTTTTTGTCAACAGTTAGCATCATTTTTGCTCTTATATCCGGATTATAGCAGGGTTATCATTGACATGCAGTTGTATTTACTTAAAAGCAAATATCCCTGCTGTCCGGGTCAAAAAACATATTTTTTAAGTTACTTGAGTTCACCTGTGAAATAATTACAGTTTTCCTCCCACCTCCACCCGCCCTGAGGTTTATTTGCAAATGGAAAAGGCAAAGAAACAGTGACTATTCTGCCCTCTAGAGTTATGTCAACTAGTCCACTGTTAGAGGGAATGTGAGCTTAAAGTTCTCAACGTAGAGTGGTCTCAACTCAGGGTCAGACTAGCATTGAATATAATCTATTATTATATATATGGAATCATATTATAAACCTCACTTCAAATCTTTATATTATAAATTAACCTCTATAGAGAATTCCAAGCAGATTGTCATGATGGTTTATTTTGTATTCACTTATTAATTTATTCACTTCCTATCTCATTCAAATAAAAAAAATTAGAGGTAATTATGTCAGAACACTACACTAAGCTAAAAATCTTCCATCTTCCTTTTTCTCCTCCTTCTAAATTATAGCAGATGTATTACTGACTTCTTTAGTAGAGACTTCTTATTAATATTTGGAGAGATAGAGGGAAGGAAAAAGAAATTAAAAATTACTAAGTTTAATTAGACACAAAGTGGACTACTCTTGTCTACCAGATGTTTTAGTAATATTCTATGAGAATATTCAAACTTGGGCAAATGTTGATCCCTTTTTCTCAGCAAACTACATAGATTCAGGTGCCAGGAACTTGTAAACACAGTGGCAATGTTTGCTTCAATTTTGAAGTAATTATTCTTTTGAGAAAAGCAAATATACAATTCTGCCTTAAGAGATCTCGAGAGACTCAATTTCAAGAGAATCTTCAATGGAGTCAATACACTGCCTCACTGAAACATCTCGTAGGATTGGCAACAAAGATATTGATGGAGTTTAAAAATAATTTAAATATTTTACACAACATTACTAAATCACAGCATAAATTCTATCATAAACTATTACATTAGGCACAGCACTTTTGTTTTTCTTGTTTTTTTTTAATTGACGTATAGTCAATTTACAATGTGTTCGTTTCTGGTGTACAGCACAGTGATTCAGTTATATATATATATATTCCTTTTCATATTTTTTATTATAGGATATTACAAGATATTGAATATAGTTCCGTACACAAGGTCCCTGTATGACCTTGTTTTTTATCTATTTTGTGTATAGTAGTTAGTATCTGCAAATCTCGAACTCCCAATTTGTCCCTCCCCACCCCCTTTCTCCTCTGGTAGCCGTAAGTTTGTTTTCTATGTCTGTGAGTCTTTCTGGTTTGTAAATAAGTTTACTTGTATCATTTTTTTTAAGATTCCACATGTAAGTAATATCATATATTTGTCTTTCTCTGCCTGACTTATTTCGCTTAATATGATAATCTCTAGATCCATCCATGTTGCTACAAATGGCATTATTTCATTCTTTTTTATAGCTGAGTAGTATTCTATTGTATATATATATATATATATTATATCTTCTTTATCCATTCATCTGTTGATTGACTCTTAATTCATGTCTTGGCTGTTGTAAATAGTGCTGCTGTGAACATTGGGTGCATATATCTTTTCGAATTAGAATTTTGTCCGGATATATGCCCAGGAGTGGGACTGCTAGATCATATAGTAACTCTATTTTTAGTTTTTTAAAGAACCTCCATACTGTGTCTGTATCCATAGTGTCTGTATCAATTTACATTCCCACTAATAGTGTAGGAGGGTTCCATTTTCTCCACAACCTCTCCAGCATTTATTATTTGTAGAATTTTTAATAATGACCATTCTGACTGGTGTGAGTTGATACCTCATTGTAGTTTTGATTTGCATCTCTCTGATAATTAGCAATACTGAGCATCTTTTCATGTGCCTGCTGGCCATCTGTATGTCTTCTTTGGAGAAATGTTTGTTTAGGTCTTCTGCCCACATTTTGATTGGGCTGTTTGTTTTTTGATATTAAGCTATATGAACTGTTTGTATATTTTGGAAATTAATCCCTTTATTTGTTGTATTGTTTGCAAATATTTTCTCCCATTCCATAGGTTGTCTTTCCATTTACTTATAGTTTCCTTTGCTGTGCAAAAGCTTTTAAACTTAGTTAGGTCCTATTTGTTTATTTTTGCTTTTATTTCCATTTCTCTAGTAGGCAGATCCAAAAATATTGCTGTGATTTATGTCAAAGAGTGTTCTATGTTTTCATCTACGAGTTTTATAGTATATAATCTTACATTCAGGGCTTTAATCTATTTTGAGTTTATTTTTGTATATGATGTTAGAGAATGTTCTAATTTCATTCTTTTACATGTAGCTGCCCAGTTTTCCCAGCACTGCTTTTTGAAGAGGCTGTCTTTTCTCCATTGTGTAGTCTTGCCTTTTTGTTCATGGATTAAAGACCATAAATGTGTGGGTTTATTTCTGATCTTACTATACTTTTCCATTGATCTATGTGTCTGTTTTTGTGCCAGTACCATACTGAAAAACAAATCACTTTTGCAAGCATCAACACTTCAATTGTGAGTTTGATCATTTCTTTACATCAGGACTATGTGCAAATGAAGATTGTCATATTAAATATGCATACACACATATAACCTTTATTATCTTAGAAAGGAACTCCAGTGGGCATAAAGATCTCACATAATTTTGAACTTATTTATGTGTGCAGCAGCTCTGGGCAGTGCATTACTCACCTGAGTTACAGAATCCAAAGCAAGCCCATAGTCATAAATCAGGATCACAGCTACACAACTATCTGTCATTTTACAATATCGTCTTTTCTGGAGGGAAGTCATAACTTAATCTTTTATTATAGACTTTAATGTTATTAAGTTGTATTTAAATGCACTAAAGAAATCAAAGAAGTGACCTTGGGCAAGTTATCTAACTTCTGTGTGTCTTGCAACCGTATATCTAAAGTAGAAAGGATAAGTTTACTTCATAGGGTTGTTGTGGGTGGGGGAATGAGATAATGTATATAAAAAGCACTTGGCAAAGCACCAGGGCCATAATAGGTTTCATTATTGTTGCTACCATTATTTGTAAGGTGAAGATCACTTCCATATGTGAAAAGTTATCTCCCAATCACTAGGTTTTTCTTTGGGTGTGGTGCACATCTGAGATCTAATACTTTGAACTTAGTAAGATTGGGCAGTTTTATCACTGCCATCCACAATATCTATAATATATTTTGCTATTATTATATTTTAGCCAAGTGCACGTCAGTGGAATTACAGACACAGAAGAAGAAAGAATTAAAGAAGCTGCTGCTTATATAGCCCAGAGGAATCTTCTTGCTAGTGAGGAAGGAATCACGGCAGCCAAACAGTCCACGGCAGCCAAACAGTCCACAGTATCCAAACAGTCCACGTCCACCCTTCACCGGGAGGAAGCTGTTGAGAAGAAGTCGAGGAAAGTTGCAATTCGAGAAAAGGCAGAACACCTGTCACTGAAGAAAACAGTAAGAAAAGATAATTTAATATAACTTACTAAAGTAGAAATGCAGAAGCATTGTGTGTGTGTGTGTGTGTGTGTGTAGATATAGATTAATTGCTTTCAAATTAAATAAATATGTGATCTTGTGGAGACACAAAGCTAAAGAAAACAAGGAAAAAGACATCAAAATGTATAGATCAAAGAAAGACAAATTTAATAGTTTCAAATTCCATGAAATTATAGGTTCTACAGAAATTAAAGTCCTTGGGCAATCTTAGGAAATCCACTTTAGGGAAGAAAAATATGTTGGTCAGGCTTAGAATGTTAAAAATTAAGTGATGTGTCTGTTTTTTAAAGGAGTGAGGGGAATGTGTTTGATCTGAATACAAAAATCAGGCTCCAAATGGAAAAATGATCATTTTGATGTCTACGTTTCATTTTTCATAACACATGTTACTTTGATTTCATAATGTTATTTTTTTTCAGTTAGAAGAAACTGAGGCATATCATAAAAAGTTGAATGAAGATAGTCTTCTCCATGCTCCTGAATTTATCATTAAACCTCGTTCCCACACTGTTTGGGAGAAAGAAAATGTCATATTACACTGCTCTGTAGCCGGCTGGCCGGAACCTCGTCTCACGTGGTATGCTATCTTTATGAAAACTTCTTATAGAATCGATTACTCCACGTTAATTTTACCCCTTGTGAAAACATGCAGCATTGTGAGTATGCAAGAGTCAGTGACAGTGTCTACAAGTCTGTATAGATTTTTTTAATTAGTGAAGGAATAATACTGGGATGAACATTTCACGTGTGGGAGGAAAGAACGGTCCTGCCTCCATTGTGCTTTATTCTGATACTTTATAATCCTCTTATGCAAGTGGGTCTTCATCTTATATAAAGCGTTAAAATTTAGTCAGCATATTTATTTGGTATCATTTTGTGATGAGAAGCAATACTGCCCTTTTAAAAGTAATTGAAACCCAGAGGGCCTCCTGTGAGCTGAGGTCTTGATATGTTTTCTAAAGCCAAACAAAAGATAGGATTGGATGGGCGCTGTTATCAGCATGGAGCCTGAAGAAATTTTTGTTCCATAAAGAATAAGCACACCCTTTTTCCTTCATGTACCCTTTTGCAATCATTGGTGACTTTGTGATCCGTAAACTCCAAACTCTCCTGTCATGTGTCATAAATGTCTGCCACAGGGAGCAGAAGTCTGAAGAGCATTGTAGGGCCAGTTTAAAAAAACGTTTTCCATCTTACTCTCTGACAGGGTATCTTGCACGCTGTTGTCTTATCCTCAGGAGTGGTGATAAATGCACCCTATGTCACAGTATAATACTACACACAACAACATTGTCACCCGCAGAACGCCTGTCCCCTCCTTCCTTCCTCGTTGTTTCTCCTGTTGTTCGGGTACCTTGCTAGCACAGTGTGGGTAGCTGAGAAGATGAAGCGTTACCTAAGGTTATTCTTAAGGAGCAGGTGGTGAGTTTTTTAAAACAAATTTACCTATGATATCAATCTGCCTACGATAATATTGGATTTACTTACGATTTTTTTTGTATGTAAACTCTTCTAAGGGTTCTTGAGTTTGAAAACCAAAGCCAGCTCTCTATTATCAAGGCAAATAATATATAGTGAACAAAGATGAGAAATGTAGGAACATATTTCAATGAAAATGTAGTTTAAAAAATCAATTTACAAGCTTTAAAGTATAAAAGTGTACTATAGTAAGTTAGAAATCAACCTATCTTTGCCCCACCTTTCTCTCTGACTGTAGAGTTACACAAATTGGCCTAGTAAAGGGGCATTTCCTAAAAACCTGATTATTTCCCACCTCAGAAAAAAACCAAGCTTTCCTATAGAAATTCACAAAGAATAACAAATTTTTATCTCCAAGAAATATTACTTGCTGAGTTAAAAAATTCCTCACCTTTCATGAATTTAAATGTATTACCAATAAGTGAATAATTGGAGCTATTAAGTAGGTATATTTATTACAAAGCATCCAACCTCTGTTTTCCTGATTTTTAAAAATCAGAGGTAAAGATGATTTTCCAAAGAATACGAAGTAATCTCAGAGATAGATATTCATTTCATAAGCATTTATTTATTCTGTTAAATATTCAGCAACTAGAATACAGACACGCTGTGCACCACTGCTGCTGTTACTATGCCAAAGTGATACAGGTCACAAAGGCTGAGCTCAAATTCTGTCAGATATTAAACTCCTTGGGCTAAAAAAGGAGTGATTTAGAAACAAACAAAAAAGATAACAACTCCACAGAAAAAATATCAGATGACAAATCTGTCAATGCTTAATTCCAGTCAAATTAAAACATAGAAATACTGACAATTTTCAGTTATCCTCCCTAATGGGGCTGAGAAGAAGTATGACTGACCCCTCAAATCTTTCACATTTGGGTTTGAAATATTTATTTCCTTAATATGTGAATTTTATGTCCGAGGGGCTCATTTTAATCAAAAACAAAGGTACAGAGACAAAATTTGTCTCAGGGACGATTGTTTACCAAAACAAGGCTTTTCTAGTTCCTGCACCCGCTTTGGTGCTTAGAGAAGGCAATTCCATTCTTTATCAAAAATTCTCCCACTAGGGACGGGTCAGAACATCTCACAGAAAGTCCTGTTACTTAGCAAGTCAAGCGAGAAGTACATATTAAAACAAAAGAACCAGTGGACTGCTAAGGAAATAGCTTACTTTAGTGAGCAAGATTTGCCTCTGGATAAAGCTGAAATTTGGACAATCAACTAGCAGATAAATGAAAATTGGCTGTGGCAGTAAATAAGGTCAGATCCAGGTTTTGTGGAGCATGAAGGTTATACAGTTTGAGGAGCACTCTGTGCAAGGAAGAATATAAAGTTAGTCATATGAGTTAGGCCCAGAGCCTCGTGGGGACCCATGCTGGGGAGAGGCCCTGAAAACTTCCGCTTCACTGGTTTCAAGGTAAATCTACCTCTGGGAGTAAATTTCTATGTGGGACTAGTATACCTTCCTGGCTATGTTGTCTCTTTAAAAATAATCATTAAACAAAGCTCTAATTTACTTTGCAACACTGGTACAGAGTGTGCAGTATTTAGTGAGCCACCTTCCCCCCAATGAGCAGGGAACCCACAACCCAAGCAAGATCCATGGCTGGTGATTCCTTTGCTGGCATCTGTTCCTCCTTGGTGCCAGCTGCAGCTTCCTGGGGCTGACACCGAGTACAAGTACGAAAGAAATAATTGGGAATGACCTTCCTGAACAGACGAGAGTAAATGACAGAAACAAGTCTGTGACGGTGCCGCAGGCAGTCACGTTGCCTCCCTTGTAGCAGTCAGATCCTTAGCCACGTCTTTCAAAGGCATGTGTGCCCGGGGCCTGGCTCCTTTAGAGTCCTTTCCAAAGAGGGTCCGGTTCCAAGTTTCCACTGGGCACCCTCAGGTCAAGGAAGTCCCTGAGGTCTAACAAATGATATCCACATGCAGCAGCTGCTCTTTGGCTAATCCCAGTACTGACCAGACCCGTCTAGATGGAATCTAGAGGGTACCAGAGAGCACTCATGACAGGAGCACCCATCACTCATCACGGCCAGGTGCCGAGACGCTGAGGGGCACTGTCCTGTTCCCAGCTCTCTTTCAGAGCAGGAGGAAGCCCATATGGGCTCTGGGTCCTGTAGAAAACTTAGCCACAGAGGCTGCTGCTGCATTCCCGCAGTGAAGCTGGCCATCCTGAAGGAGAGCTTTGTCAACATAGAAGGAGAAATACATATGTGATGAAACCCTTATATTTTTTGGTTTTGGGGCCATGTACCTGTATTGCCTTGTCAAATAGTAAAACTATATGAAATAGGGGAGAAAAGTTTTCTTTAAAAAAAGGAAAGAATTGAATTAACTTTAAACTTCTCCTCCTCCTCCTTCTACTTCTTCTTCTTCAAGAGCCAAATTTAATTGCATTTCAAGCCCAAAGTTTAGATCGATTTTATAAATGGAAATCTGAACTGTAGTCTACAGGGAGATTCGGGCAAACTCACTGGAGCAATGTGTTAGTATCAGTGAGTAGCATTCATTCATTCATTCACTCAATTCCCGTGTTTTCGAATTTGTGTGTGGATACTGGGCTAGATCCTCAAGCAAGACATTTAAAATACATGTCTGGAGTTCTTCCCACTATCCCTAAATTCATTGTCAAATAAACACGTAAAGAAATTGTCAGTAAGCATGATAATAGTTCAAAACCTGGGAATAAAATAGTATAAGAAATGTATTTTAGGACAAGTCTGGAGACATGGAAAAGTCTTATTCAAATTATGAGAATTCATAAATTCCATAATAGAATCATGTATTGAATTTACCAGATTAGAGTTATTCACAATGTACTTAAATTTAACAGTTACTACTGTATTATCTTAGGACAACAACCTACATTTAAAATAGTTAAAAATCTTTCATCATTACTTCTCAATTATTAGGAGTTTTATTTTAGATTTTTCTTATTTATTTAAGTCCAAAATCTATCCTAATGGAATAGATTTTTCTTAGCTAATTGGTTTTTAAAGTGAGTAATAGCTGTTTATTCAAAACAACGGGGTTGGATTCCAAGTAGCAGCCACACTTGTGGGAGAATTCAACACGATAAAGATCGTGCTTTCAACATCCGAACAGACATTTGCTTGGGGGGATTAAATGTGTGTTTCACACACATAAATGAAGAATATTATTCTAGAAATGCTTCTAGTATAACAGAAGCTCATTAACTTATCGTTCAAAGACTCTACATGAAAATGATAAGGAAAATGGTGTACATCTGAATAGTCACAAGAATTTCAGAAACCTTTTGACAAATAATCCCAGGCTGTAGATGACTCTTGCAAATTGGCCAGTTTGGAATTTCACTTTCCAGAAATAACGAACTGTGAAGCATACACAGAGCAGGCCCCCAAATCCTTCGTCTCTTCCCAGACTTAATACGGAAGACATCCAGCCTCAAAGGACTCTGAACCTGAGTGCCTCCCTAGGTGACGTCCTGGAGAGTAGAACTGAAGCGCTTCCTCACTTCATTCTTGTCTGCTGCGTTAAAACAGGCGTTTCTTACACTAACACCTGGAGTTCCGGTGGAGAGAACAGAAGCTCCTCGAAGTGGCGTGTGTGTGTGTGTGTGTGAAATTGACTTCATGTGCCAGGTAGTCATGTTGGAAAAATCACCGGTATTTAGCCGGGGGGAAAGGCATTGAGGTGCTAAGCTGGACAGGACTGGAGGGCAAGGAAGGCGAAACAAGTCTGGAAGCTGCAAATGCTGTTTTAATGCAGACTTTATAGAAATATGAACAGCGTTTTTGGTCAGAAGCCAAATTGGAGTGTCACTCAGCTGTTTGGTCAAGTAGCAGGCCACACAGTTTCTGGTGTCTTATTTCCCTTCTTCTGCTGGAAGGAAATACTGAAAACACCCCAGCGCAGGAGCAAAGTGAGCAAGAGGGAGCTTCTGAGTCCAGTGCGAAGTGACCCAGCCCAAATCATTCCGAAGATCATGCTGATTAATATGTTCCATCCTGTTTTTCCTCAACACAAGGAAAGTTCTAAATTAGAAGCGGCCAGCAGATTTCTTTTCACAGGCAAGCTCTGCTCAAATAGTCCTGCCTGCCTGGAGCCCTGTGTGGGGACAGCTGTGTGAGGCCACTGCTGGGCTGTCACGACAGCAGCGATGCCTTCCATGGGCGGGGCAGGAGTTGTGCCGCTACACCTGCTGCGCAGCTGCCCTTCCTACGCCAGTTCCACCCTCCCGTCTCCCATTCCAGGGGACAGGGGCACAAAGAGCCCCCATGTGCTTTCTTTGTATGCACTTATTTTAAATTATCCCCATCATGAACTATAGATTTATCAGAACTCTGTTCTTTTGGCCAAAAATTAGGAAGCTACAATTAATCTGTTGTGTTACAGAATAACTCTCTTCAATCCAATTTAACAAATACTGTGTGCCCAATATTGACTCCTACTCCCTTGAGAGTGGGAATAGAAGTAAATGTGGATCAGACACAATCCCCATCTTCAAGGCACTGACAGCTTAGTAGAAGTGACACATATCCAATCATAATTTGGTAAATGTTTTATCTTTCCATTTGAAACAAGTAGCACCGATGCTGAGAGGCAGGAACAATACTGTGTGGGATTTCAGGGAGGAGTTTATTGAAGAAGTGGCATTTGATCTGAAGCTTGAAGGATGTGCTGGGATTTTGCTAGGTGGAGAAGGAGATGATATATTTTTAAAAGAATAGAAAATTAGAGACATAGTGTGTGTGTGGGCAGGGTGTGGGGAAGGGACTGACTAGAGATTGTCTTTTCTTTCTTTCCCTTTCCACCACTTCCTCTGCTCCCAAACCTCCTTACAACCATTTCCAGAAGTCCAAAGAACTAAAATGCAGTCAAATAGAGGACATTTGAAAAATAGAAGCATCACATGTTGTCAGGAGCCAGACTGCTTGGGTTCAAATCCCAGCTCTGCTGTTCTAGCTGTGAGAGCTGGGAAGTTACTTAGCCTCTGCCTGGGTTTCTTCATCTGGAAAATGATGTTAAGAATAATGCTACTTCATGGGTTGTTGTGAGGGCTGAATTTACTAATCTGTACATAAGGCACTTAGACCTTACCGGGCTCACAGTAAACACTCTGTGTGCATTATGGTTACTAATGTTGTTTTCGATGTCTGTGTATGTGAAACAGGTTGTCTAAAAGGGAAACAAGTGAAATCTAGCTCCTTTTTTCAGCAGAAAATAACTTAAGCAGAAAACCTTGTCCAGCGCCATACCCACTGGCTACCGAGAACATGAGGTGGTGAGGAATCGGGGGCCACTTGCAGACGCAGAAGGCAGTGTCTCCCCTCCATGGAGCCCCCGCCTTTGAGGGCTGAGAGGCTTCAGGAAAAGGGAATCTTTCAGCTTCTATTTGTCAGATTTTCTTTCATGATTGATTTTAAGTTCCTCCAAGCTGAGAGCCGTGCTTGCTTACCACAGAATGGAACAAACATAATGAGCTTTCAGTGCAATGACATGGTTTTTAAAAACAGGCAGGAATGTTAGTGGGAAGAATGTTTTGCTTTCCTCCAACAGACAGCCAACAAAACCCACTCACAGCCTTTCTGTCTGTTGTGTCAACAATGGGCAAGTTTTTCTTTTCTTTTTTTTAAGATCTTTTATTGAAGTATAATACACATACAAAAAGTGTATATTGTATATTAATGTAGAACTTTGATGAACTTTTGTAGACTGCGCACATTCATGTAACCAGCACCCAAATCAAGAAACCAAACATTATCAGCACCCAAGATGCCTAATTCACCCCTCCCACCCTCCTCGGGGAATCACTCTCCTGACTTCTAGCAGCACTAACTGATCTCTTCTGGTCTGTACTTTGTATACAAGCAACCATCATACTCTTGTGTCTGTCTCTTCTTCAGTCAGCATTATGTATGCAAGAGTCAGCCACGTTGTGGTGAATTGCCAAGTTCTCGAATCTAATTTTTGTAATGGAGGAGAGAAAAGCACATTCACCAAGACGTTTTGTGATATTTATAATGTGTTTTATTTGCATTTATTGAGCAGATGCTGCTACTGACCTCAGTGCCGTGTTTACAGGTGTTCCTTCAACAGCAAGAATTGTGTGTGCTTTGCTTTTAGTCATGAAGCTATCTACACCTCAGCTTACTTCACCTCGTTTCCATTGTCTCATAGGTATAAAAACCAGGTGCCAATAAACGTCCATGCAAACCCTGAGAAGTATATCATCGGAAGCCGATATGGAATGCACACTCTGGAGATAAACGCGTAAGAGACATCAGAGTTCGTGTGTGTCACCTGAGTCGCTTGGGACTCCAGTTGACGACTGTTCCCCCTTCTTCCCAGTGCAGCACCATTGCGATCGGGGGTGGTCCCATCCACTGCTTCTTTTGGTGCACACCTAAGAGGGATACGTGTGACATCCTTACCAAGCCCACATTACCTCCCAAAGTGATCTTATTTGAATTTAGTCAGAGAAGATGAGAAAACATTCATTTGTATCTTTTTATTTATCCTTTTATACATGCAAGAGTTTTTCTTAGACATAAATAAGAAAATAAGTTACATAAATAGGCATTTATATTCAGTTATCCTTTCAGAGTTCTAAATCAGCATCATTGTTATACAATTAATGATATGCCTTAATCAGTAAAGGCTATGAAGTTTGGGGTTGGTGCATTGAAAGTTAGCTGGACTTAGAGAAATTGTTCTTTCCTTCAGCTCACCAGGAACCGCGGGAAACTATGCACCCACCCTGTCAACCCGTAGATGGATACGGGGCCAGACACTGGGATGTTTTTAAAGCAAAATCAAAGGCAAAATTTGAAAGCAGAATCCACATCAAAATTTCAAAGTCCTCAATGGTTTTTCTTGTCTCCTAATATGGTTTTGAAATCCAAGCCTAGTTACGTGGGTGAAAAAGTTAAACAAGCTCCCAGCATTTTCAGTTCAAATAAAACCACAACATGCTGAGATGTCAAAGTAAAATTTACATCTTTCTGATCTCAAGAGATTTACAGCCTTCTCAGATCAGAACAGTTGACACAGGTGATACTGGGCTTCAGGCAGAACCTGGGGACCCTCTGACATTCCTCCAGGCACTGGTCCCGGCCCGAAGTCACATCCCTTCTGCCAGTGGGTGATTCTCCTGAGACAGCAGCAAGCTGTGTGGTTGCCCTATGATTAAATAGCCACGGGAAAGGAAACAGTACTGACCTTCCTGAGGTTCTGTTGATGTCTGTAAAATTTCGACAAGAATTAAGATTTTTACAAATGAAGTTAAACTCAGAGGAGCAATGAAAACACGGACACTGGCAGTGATAAGACACAAAACAGCCCGCTTTGACATCTCAGCCTGTCCGTCTCTCCGTGAGATCGCTCACTCTCTAACTCCAATATTAAAGACACCCCAATTTCTGCATTATGACTTAGAGGAACTTCCAAATGGTATATATTGTGTTGTGCTGTGGGCTGAAACTCCAGGTGTGGCCTGAATCTTTGTAGAACTAGGGGATAAATCACTTACTTGTACTTTGAGGCGAGAACGCAGAACCACACATTAGACTGAGCTGGGTCTGTTCTGTGGCTCAGGGAGGCTGTGGGAGTCCATGAGGACAGGCTGTTGCTTTCTCTCTCCATCACCCTGTAGCCTCCAGACTGAAACACCCTGAGGGGGTGAGCAGGGAGGCTGTGGCCCAAACACGCTCCAGGTCCTACCTGCTGCCAAGGTACATGGCCTGGCATTTTCTGCTCCTGATACAGCTTTAGACTAATTTTTCATCACACTGTTCACACTGTAATTTATGTGCTTGACACTTTGTTGACTTTTTTTTTAGACATTTTAAATGAACCCAAGCTAGGGTCACAGTGGACCATAGCTGTTCTCCTGTTCTGTGCTGCTAGCCTGAAATTGCAGTAGATCTATTAGCCTCTATAAAATCCCAAGACCTAGATCAAAGAGAGGAGCTTTATCAAGAGTCCCCAAGAGCCATGTGTTAGCCAATGATTTGGCATGTGTCGTGTTAGCAAAGAGATCCTTGAGGGAACAGCTAGTGATTACATTCAGCCTTCCGTATCCAGGGATGTGGGACCTGCAGATACCGAGGGCCGACTAAAATTTGCCATCTTACTTAGTAAGGGACTTGAGCGGATTTTAATACCCACCAGGGTCCTAGAACCAGCCTCTACACCGCTCCCCTCCCCGATGCTGAGGGCCATCTGTACCACGAGAGTCACCGCAGCAGGCACTCCTTTCCTTCTGTTCTTTCAGATGTGATTTTGAAGACACCGCTCAGTACCGGGCCTCCGCCATGAATGCTAAAGGAGAGCTTTCGGCGTATGCCTCGGTTGTGGTAAAGAGTAGGTTTGCTGGACTTGTTTTATTCATAGTGTATTTTTAAAAAAACTTACTCTCACTGCATATATTGTATATATGTATTTACCTGCAATATAATGTATATGTGCAGTCAAACTGGTAATAATCCTACCTAATAAAACTGAAAAAGGAAAAAAAAGCAAATAAATGTCCCATAATGCAAATGTCTTTGAGAACTGGTCAAGTCTATAGGACATTCCGAAGATGCAGGACCAAACCTACAAAGAACTGAGCAAGCTCAGGGGATCTGGATTTTCCTGGCAAAAACCAAACCAATTACCAACCAACCAAAATAGCAAACAAACAAGTGGGGAGGAAAGCAAAATGTGGTCCTCTCCAAGGCTAGACCAATTCAGACCGGCTCTAGAGCTGTGATGTCAATATGGCAGCCATCAGCCACGTGTGATTGTGGACCACATGCAATATGGGTAGTACCAAAATGAGATGTGCTTTAACTGTAAAATGCACATCATATTTCAAAGACTTTGTACAAACACAAAGAATGTAAAATATCTCACTAATAATATTTTAATGTTTATTTTATGTTGAGATGTCAATATTGTGCATATATTGGGTTAAATAAAACATATAACATTTTAAAAAAGATTTAATGAGATATATAGCTTTCAGCACTTGAGCAATTGTAACTTGGAGAATACTAATTAAATTACTATTGTGGAAAAGCCATGATGTCAGTAAACATAGTTCTCTTCCCTCATAAAAAAAATTTGTTCTCACTACTGAAAAATAGATCAAGAAGCAGTTGATATGCATTTGTGCTTTCTTTTTTAGGGTATAAGGGAGAGCTTGATGAGACTCGCTCCCATGCAGGGGTTTCCACCTTGCCACTCAGCTGTAAGTTTCAAATATATTTGCTAAGTGTTGTCTCTTTGAAATACTGCATTATAAGCTATTCCATAATGCTAAAATCAATGCATAGTATATTTTATAATAAATGCTAGTGTGTAGTAATAGTTACCTTGGTTAGTTTTATTTTTGTAGATTCTTTGGTTACTATATTCTCTTTCTGCATATAATTGCTTTGTTATGGTTTTATAAAAACCCAGATGTGATGGGCTAAAATGGCAAGTGCTTTTACGTCTTTCTGTGTTAAACTGAGAAAGATCATTATGCAAACCCGAGCAGAGTGATTTAACCGTGCGCATGCACACACACACACACGCACACACGCACACACACACACACACTGGGCTGTATCAGAGCAGTCTTAGTCATCCTTAAATATCCAGGTCAGCATCACCTCCTTGAGGAATCCGTGTCTGACCCCTGCCCCCCACCCACCCAGGGAGCCTGGGGCACCTCCATAGAGGCAGCTCTCTCACTGGACATTGTTAATGTTCTCTCCCACTGACCCATGAGCCACTCTGCCCAGCAAGGCTGGACCTTTTCCCTTTAAACCCCCACACCTGATGCAGAGTCATATTTGATGATGAATGAAGGAATAAATAATTTATTAAATGCAATTTAAAATAAGATCTGAATGTGGTTTAATGACAAATTATTAAAAATAGTCTGATCAGTAGTAATTTATAAGTTTGTGCACTTCAATCATTTCATCTATATCAGAATTTCATTTCATGGGAAGCAATACAGGTAAAATCCTTATGGCTGTTCAAATAATTAGACGCATACAACTGTTCAGCCTGAAAAAGATAGTCAAGCCTGAACTTCTTATTCTCCAAGCATGAAAAAATAAGTGGTAGTTTTTTAAATGGTTGATGAAAATACTTTCTCATGGGTCAACTATTCACCTAGCTGATTAATCTGATGTCCGTAGATGACATACTCCATCGGCTTCATGGAATGGCTCCTAATTTTAATATTCCAAGTTATAATCATTGGTATCAATCCCATGGGCACGAGGGGGTGCAAGAGAGGTGTGAGGGAGGAATACATTCCAAATCAGGTCCTTCTCCTGTCATTTGATTTATACTGAGATAGAATAGCTGGAAAATTTGAAACTGTGACTTCTCTCCAGTGTCCCCGGGAACAGCCTATTGGTCATTCCTCAGTCCTCTGCATGTCTCCTCATTCCCACTCCCACATCATCATCCATGCTTTTCCCATCGCCCCCTTCTCCATCAAGCCAGGGTCTGAAAACACAGCTCAGCCTTACTTCTCTAACTTCTTAATCTTTCAGAGCCTCCTCTGACTGGCTCCTGAATTGAGTGCAGTTGTTCCCAGCATAGAGAACAGAGGGCTCTTATTCATTCATTCATTCAGCTAGTATACATTGAGCATCTGCTGTGTGTACCAGTTTAGGTGCTTGGAATACGCTGGTAAATATCATCGACAAACTCCCTGCCCTTGGTCCTACACTCATAGTTACTACATATTGGTCAGTTGTGCCAGACTCTGTCCTAAGACATTTTTTATATGCATTGATTCATTTAATATTCTTCCAAAGCTTATGAAGTGGGTACCTTTTTGTCTGTGCTGTGCAAATGAGGAAACAATTTAGAGAGGTTAAATCATGGGTCCAGACCTCACTTAATGGTAGAACAGGGACTGGTAACCTGGTCTTTCTGATTCCAAACCAGGTCTATTCTAAACCAGGCGTTGGCAAATATTTTCTGTAAAGGACTAGGTTGTAAATACTTTAGGCTTTGTGGGCCGTATGGTCATGTCACAGCTATTCATCTCTGCCCTTGTTAACACAAAAGTAGCCACAGGCAGTAGGTAGATGAATAGCATGGCTGTGTTCAAATAAAACCTTATTTGTGAAGGTTATTGAAATTCAGATTTCCTGTGGCTCTTTCCATGTCACAAAATATTATACTTCTTTTGTTTTTTTTACAACCATTAAAAAACTTAAAACCATTCTTAATGGTACAAAGCAGGAGGCAATCCGGATTTGGCTCACAGATTTGCCAGCCCCTGACCTGAACCAGGCTCTCCTGGTAACCCTTATGGCTACTCCCTAAGGCAGCTTTGGAACCAGCCCAGCTTCCCAGTAAGCAAGATCTGTTCAAGTTTTGCTTTTTGATCTCAGCAGGTCATCCTCATATAAAAGCAGGGCAGAAGGGACACATGCTTCGAAGGGAAGTCATTTCCCTGGTGGTTCACACAAATTCCAGGCAGTCCCACGTATGGGCTGAGAGTGCAGGTTCTGCAAACAGCCTGCCAGCGTAAGCCGGGCTCTGCGGGTGAATATGGGCAGTTATCTAGCCTCCCTGAGCTGCTGTTTCCTCCTCGATAACGTAGATATGATAATGGTACTTACCTGATGGGGCTACTGGGAGGCTTAATTGAAGCTGATGGATATTAAACACTTGGAACACTACTTGGCGCAAAATGAACTCAATAAATGTTAGCTTGCGTTTTCAAATTAATTCTAAGAGGGCTCAGGAAGAGTGTTGAAATATGAGAGGACAGGCCCAAGTTTTAGAGTTAGGCAGTTACACGTTTGAACTTCAGTTTCACACATAATACCTTTGAAACCTTGGCGTTAGCCATGTATTATATTTGTGAATTTCTGTATCCCCATCTGGAAGAGAGGAAAAACTAGTATCTGTGCCATGGAGTTTAGATGGAGTTTAGATGACGTGTCAAATGGGAAGTTCCTGGCATGTAACAAGCCATCAATAAACAGTCGTTATTTTCCCAAACCCTTTCCGTTGAAAAAGGAGAAGGTAAAACCTAGGAGAGTTTACGATGCAGGTGTTTACTCAGTCTGTAGGTAAGGTATTTCTAAGAACAATATTTTAAATGTTTCCATTTTCTCCCATTGACATTTCTTATATATATTTTAAACCCAGATCATTAAAGAAACTGGAGCAACTTACTGAAAAACTCTGTCTTTATGGGTAATCTATATGGCTCTTTGTTCCAAGAGTACAGGCAGTAGCGTTTAAATGAACTCCGAATCTAAAATTTTAAAGCATGTATAGTGCAGCTGTATTTAAGTCTAAGCTAAATGGGGTATTAATTTACATTTTCTGTAAGGCATTAAACCTGACCTTTTAAATTCTGTTTATTATAATAGTAAAAATAAGCATTTAGCTTATCTGACCAATGAAGCAAGAATTCCCATACACAGAATTTCAATTTCAGCATAATGATATGTACAAATATGCTACATACTTCTTTTATAGGACTTAATTTTTGCCCAGATAAATCATTGCTAGGTCTTTGTTGTGATTGCTTTCTGCCTGTGCTTATTAAAATGCTTGCATCTCTTTGATGAGAAAAAAATGAGTTACTGATGTTTGTTTTTTGTTGTGCCCAGTTGGTGTGACCCCGTACGGTTATGCGTCCAAGTTTGAGATCCACTTTGATGACAAGTTTGATGTGTCTTTTGGGAGAGAGGGCGAGACGATGAGTCTAGGCTGCCGTGTAGTTATCACTCCTGAAATTAAACGTTTCCAGCCGGAGATCCAGTGGTACAGAAATGGTGAGCCTTTGTGATGAATTCTCATTTAGATTCTTATTTGCAAAGGGTCACTGACTGGGCTTGGCCCCAGAGCATGGAAGTTCTGTTTATCAGAGCTGGCAGAACTGGACATTAGAGGACATACCCTACTGGATGTTAAGAAAAGTTTTTTTAAAAAGTTACATATCAAAGTAGCAGAACTTTCATAACGTATTTGTGGAGATTTCCTATCACCAAGTAATATATGGAAAGGATTACAAAAAGTGTATTTTCGTTCTGTAAGTAGGATATACATTTATTTTGTAAGTTAACTTTATTTGGTAAAATAAAGTGAAGTCCAGGGGGACTGTGGGGCATGCCCATTGGTCCCCCAGCACGGTGGGTGGTGGTCGGCATGCTCACCAAGCAGTTGACCTGAACTTCAGTGTGCATGCGGGCACCGGGCATCTGGGCCATCCTGAGGCCAGGGCTGAGACCAGGACTTGGGCCCAGATTGAAGCCAATAATGGCAGTGGTGGCAGCGGCAGCAGCAGCATTTCTGGAGGACAGAAGCATGGGAACCCACAGTGGGAGGCCGGATTGCCTGTCTGTCCCCAGAACTCACATTGGTGGGATCTGCACAAATGCACTTCCTGGCCTGAGCACCATGACAGGAACTGCCAGCAGTCACGCAGTAAACTGTCAGTAAGAGATTACAGAAGAAAAGCATGTATGTAGACATTGCAGGAAGACACACAAGGCCATTGTTAGAATTCTTTGGAGTTTAGACTCTCTGGTTAGGAAAACTGCCACAACGTTGCAAAGCAAATACAGGCTTGGAAATAAAAACTAAGTTTAAAGATTGTCACATCCAATGAAAAAGAACACTGTTTTCATGTGAAAATTTGGAAGCAGTTATTAACAAGGAGGATAACTTTTAAATTAATTTTTCCTTATAATTGAAGATACAGTGACAGAATGCATAAACAGACAATATATAATACTATATATTACTACATACTATATGGTATAACGTTGTGTAATGCTATAACTATCTAACACTCTTAACAGCTACATGCATCAGCAGAAAGATCCTTCTTAAAATTAAAAAAAATCAAAACTTATTTGCAATCTTGCATTTGCAAAGAATGATGTTGCTTTCAGTTATATCAGTTTAAAAGGAAGTTGCTAAAAGTATAAATCTGATGACCTAGTAACTGAATTTGGAGAAAAGCAAGACAAAGTTATTGTATATTATCAATCAACATATCACATTAATAAAGTATTATTTTTGTACGTCAAATTATGGCATAAAATACTATTTTTTACAATTTGTATTACCCTACTATGTTTTATAAGTGATAAACTATTTTTAGAGGAAAAAACCTTATATTGTAGTACCTTTAACTTTATTTTTTAACTGTATTTTTTTTCCTCCGCTTTGTGAACCCTTGCAGTTTCATTTTGCACTGGGTTCTGCAGATTATGTGTCTGGCCCCAGGGCCCTCACTTCTGGTCTAGCATTTTAACCAAGATACATATAGCAGAATGGCACAAAGCCATAGAGACTTCCACTAATAGTCGGATAGCTTTCAGTATAGAAGCAAAGGAATACAAAAAGAGAGGTGGGGGAGAAAAGCGGGGAGAGAAGGGAGGAAGAAGAGAGTAATGGAGAAAGAAGTGAGTTAATTTGCTTACTGGTTTTTTTCCTCTAGGGGTACCTGTTTCTCCATCAAAATGGGTGCAAACACACTGGAGCGGAGATCGGGCAACACTCACATTTTCTCATCTCAACAAAGAAGATGAAGGTCTCTACACAATCCGTGTACGAATGGGAGAATATTATGAACAGTATAGCGCTTATGTCTTTGTTCGAGGTAAGACCTAGAGAAAGCAGAACACTCGAGAATAGTTTAAACACCGAGGCCGTATCAGTCTACTCAGGCATGTTTTTTGTAACGATGAAAAAGCCATTTGAAAATTCTTCCAGATAATGTGGCACAGGGATGTCACTGTCCTGTAAAATTAGGCCTGATATAAAAGGTTAACCCTGAAGGCACCGACCCAGAGGTGACCAGTTCCAGACTATGTTACTGTCACTAATGTCAGTGCTTTCTTCATCTTCAGTGAGCCACCAGCACAGTTCTCTGGAGGTGTTTGAGTAGAGAGGTTGAATCCTAATGATATGAAAGGCCATTTCAGTTTAAAGAAGCTACAATAAGAGTGAAGGGAACTCTCTAATACCTATTTTGAAGAGCAAATGTTTTCTTTTATTCCATGCCTTTTCTTTACAGTTTTAGTTTTAATGAACTAGAAAACAAGATGCTACAACTTAACCCTCAAGACAGACTATAATTTTTGACTTTAGGAGTCCTTCCTTTTTCAAAAAGCAGTGTCTCGAATGGTTCAGATGTGCACAAGGGGAAATGTTATTTCTCCGTGAGATCCTAGCACATTTGGAAGACCATGAATGCTTCCAGACTACAAGGGCAGTGCTCTGTGTTCTTATACGTGATGGTCAGTGAGGTGCGGCCACACGAGGGGACAGAGGAGAGGCTTGGAAAACAAAGTGTATTCTACTCACAGATCCTAGAGAACCACCCTGCAGAAGCCCCAGCACTGGCTGGTCAGGAGGCAGAAGGGGCAGGGGCAGGGGAGAGCTTAGACTGGTCTTTCCTGGGGCTCCTGTGTAAAAGGCAAGGCAGGGCAGGGCAGGATAAACTGTACAGGAGTGGCTAATGTGAACAATTTCAGTGGACTCCAAGCTAAAAGGGTCGTGCCTGGTTGTCTGGTGCCTGGTGCTGAGATGATTAGGGCAGAGGAATATTTCCTCCTGGGGTGCAGATCGAGGAGGTGTGGCTCTGAACCGGTCAGAATTGGCCAGCTCCGAGGCATGGGGGCGGATAATCTTTCCCCAGCCAAAAAAGGTTTTTAATATGTCAAAACATCATAATATACAGAAAATAAATATATAAACAATACAGGTAGACTTGCTAAATTTTTGTATCTTGTACACTAAATAGAATCATAAACTCATAGGCATTTTGTTTAGGGTAAAACTTTAGAGGTCATACAGATGTCCTTAACTGGGATTCACAGACTTGCAAGGGGTCTGTGATTAGAACTGTGTTTCAGTATAACTGGTTTCTTTGGTAGGCTCATGTATTTTATTTTATTTTATTTTACACATTTAAAAGCATTAATCTTAGAAGGGGCCTCTAGGCTTCTTTCACCAGTTTGCCAAAGGAGTTTATGGCACACAAAAAGTTAAGATTCCTCTTAATTTTAAGATGCAGAAACTAAAGATTTACCAAAAGCCTTACAGTTAGTTAGAAGCAGAAGAAGTCACTAGGATACAGGTCTTCTGATGGCTAACCCAGGATTTTAATTAGGGTGTAGGTTAAGCTGCTGAAATTAAAGTTTATTTCTGTCCTGGGGACAGTTGGTAGGCTGTACCACACCAGCACTGAACAATGACAAATGATCATTGAATTCTGCCACAGACCAGCAACTGATAAAGATACCTGAGTGTCTAGACCAACTGAAAAATGGGTCAGATGTCCTCCCTCCCACACAAAAGCATTTTGGGAAAAGTCAGATCTTGTGAGGGGAAGAGAGGGGCTAGCCCTCTGGGTAAATCGCAGTATAAATGGACACACTGGAAGTTATCAGCAAGTACGTTTATTTTTCAGCCAAACCACCTGGATAGACCTGGCTAGATGAGAACTGAATAGAGTCTTTGCCTCTGCTCCCAATTGTCTTACCTGAATCAGGGAGTATCTCTGGTGACTCAGAAAAAAACTTAAGTTGTGCCCTGATGATTCCCTCTGTGGACCTTTTCTGGGAACTCAGCCTTGTCCAGGGTTCCTCAACAACGTTCCTCAGCACCCACACCCAGAACTGTGGCTCTGTGAAGGTTTAGGCCAGACTTCACATGACTCACCAGAGAGGAGGGGAAGGGACTGAAATTTGAAATTTATGATTAAGCCAGTTTTTATATCCACAAAATAAGGGGAGAATCTAAAATGTATCAGATGTTGATATGAGAGAATTGAAAAGATTGTTGGGGAAGACAAAATCAGAAAGACAAATTTCAGCAATTGAGTTGTGAGTTTAACTTTTAGAAAAAGACCTTCCTCAGAAGTGTGTTTTAAATGGTATGTTTTAGATTCTTTATAAAAATCTTTACTGAGATGTAATCACTCACCACTAGACTGAACCATGCTAAGTGGACAATGCTTTCTAGAATATTTGTAGAGTTGTGCACCCATCATCTACAGTCCAGTGTTAGGACATTCCCATCACCCCAGAGAGATTTCTCATGCCCATCCCTCTCTCATCTCCAGTCTAGCCTCTAGGTGACCACCAGTTGACTTTCTGTCTCTAGCTTGTCTTGTCTGGACATTTCTAGATATAGTATGTGATCTTTTACTCCTGTCTTGTTTCACTGAGCATATGTTTGAGGTTCTTTATGCTGGTAGCTTGTTCCTTTTTATTGCTGACTAGTACTGCCGTGTATGGCTATGCCTCATCTTGTCTGTCCATTCAACAGTTGATGGGCAATTGGGTTGTTTCTGTTCTTTGACTCCTGTGAATAATGCTGGTATATATATTTGTGTTCATATTCATTTCTCTTGGGTAGATACCTACAAGTGAAATTGCTGGGTCGTATGTTAAATTTGTGTTCAACTTTTTGAGAAACTGTCAGAATGTTTTAAATGACATTTTATGTGTTTTTTTTTAACTTTGAGCTACATGAGGCCATTTCAGTGCATTTTTTAGAGCTCTGATATTTTTGCTGCTTAGAAAATAGCTTCTGAACCAGAAAGATCAGTGTAGAAAGCAGCAGATGTCTGCAGAAACACATCCCAGAGCTGCATACATTTGGCCAGGATTTTAGTGCATAGATACTATGTGTTCTTTGTGAAAAACAGGTAATATAAATAAGAAAAAAAGAAAAGCCATCATAAGTCTATCATCCAAAGATATCCAAAGTTATCATTTTATTACATATTCTTTTAAAAGAATATTACATATTCTTTTAGAGTTGCATACATTCTTTCCTCCCCCGCCCCAGAATACACAGATAGTGGAGGGAGAAGTTGATAAAGTGATAAAGGATGGGATATAAGTGTCATGGAAATAGAATTACAAATAGCAAATAAACATACAAAAAATTTTTCACTAATAATCAAAGCAATAACATTGAAATGATAATGCATTTTAATCTATCACATTGAGAAGATTCACAAGATTTTTTAAATCCACTGGGATGGAAGAATGGAGGGACCAGCACGTTGCTAGTGAGTGTAAATTGGTTCCATGTTTCTCGGGGTGCTTTGCCACTGTGTATTGATAGTGTGCATTTCCTACAACTCTAGGTCTAGGAGTTTAAGTTGACATAGTTGAAAAAAAGTATTTGTTTGGGGGAAAATCTGAAAGGAATCTAGAGACCCACCAATGGGAGTTGAAAATAACATATAACAAATATTCCATATAAACAGTGCAAATACTGCACAGCAGTGAAAATTAACGATGTAGACCTATACTTGTTAATTTGAAAATATATCAAGAAAAAAACAATTTTTGTGAAAATATATAGTCCAATCCCACTTTTATTTAAAAAACAATCACTTTTGAATTTATGTAGGAAAAAAATCTAGAAAAATCTAGGCCAATATGTTAGTACTAGTAATCTGTGAGTTACGGAATTAAGGAGAATTTTAACATATATTTTTGATTATCATGTTTTATAAGTTTGCACTACTTTTACAATAAGGACAAACAATAGAATTACTTACATCTTGAAAAAAGTTATTAAATAACCTGTGTCAGAGGTCAGACCATAAAGAGTATCAGGCTAATCTTTGGCCTAATTAATCAAACCTACAAAAACTTTGGCTCTTTGGAGGGTTGGCAGAAGGAAAGGTGGAGGCTAAGAAGAGGAGTGACGCTGACCAAGAGGGTGCAGTGGGCCAGACACTCCGTGACAGCTGCTGGGAGCCAAGGGCACAAGTGTGAAGCAACATAACACGGTATTCAGATCTGACTTCCAGCAGCTGCTGTACAGAACCTTTTTCTTTGAAAGATTATCAAGCCCGCACCACAAATGGCATATTCCAAACAATTTTATGAAAGTGCTGAGAAATGGCTCCCTAATGCCTACTGTCTACCAGGCTCTATTACATGCAATGGATGTATCTATCAACACCAAGGTTACTAGTTGTTACATTATGGGTTTTTAGCTAAAAAAGGACATGGCTGAGGTGGCCAGCTGTTCCCCTTGCAGCTAAGCAGCTCTTAGTCCTGTTAATAACTTCAGCATCTCCACCTCCGTCCTAGCTCTGCCCCACCTTCACCTTTAGCAGGCCTTCTCCCCACCATCCAGTGCTCTGAAAGTCTGGAAGGAAAGAAGTTTCTCCCCACCCAAATGCCCGTTGTGTAGCTTGCCAGGATTCTGCAGTATGTTTTAGGCACCATGATTTAGTTATATTTTCCTGTAGCTTTTATGCAGGAGATATCATCCTGCAGGTTCATGGATTCATAAAAGTTCACGGGGCAAGAAACAGAGTGTTCGAAACCAAAGCGATTTGCGCTCTTCACGGATAATGCACATCTATTAAATTCAGAAGCACACAAATATCTCTGCAGTGTTAGCAAATGTCTTGGTAACTTGTAAGAGTTGCAGAAGTGTGGCTCATAGGAAAAGAAGGTGTTTATTCAGTCAACAAGAGGGTTTTCCCTTGGGTGAGTGGCTCCCACATGTCTCAGCCTCCTCTCCTACTAATATTAAAGGGTTGACCAGATGCCACGAGGAATTGGCAAATGTAAATCCGTTTCCCCAGGGACTCTGCCTCTTATCTTAATCGTCCTCATGTAAAAGCTATGAACTGGTTATTTTTATTCCCCTTCCTCTCCTCTTAAAAACATTCTCAAGTCACTAATTTAGCTGTGCACACACTGCTGAGGGGACCCAGTGTCAGGGGAGCCCATTTCATGAACAAGCACTGCCCTCTGTTTCTTGTATAGTCCTGGACTTCTACTAAAGCCAGATAAACTAAGGTCAGATGTGGATATTGCATCAGAGTTCCTTTCACAAGTATTTTCAGTTTGGGAACAAACGTTTAATTAAAATAAACGGTTTTGTTTCTTTTCCAAAATGGTATTCCCAGCATAGCGATGGGCAAATCTTTGTGATTCTTATTCTCTTGTGGATGTATCCAGAAGGTGACGGAAGGGGCTGTTTGTTCCCTTTTGGAGGAGTTCATAGTTTCCGAGTAACACTGCACAAATAGCTTAAGAATAGACTTTCTGGGAAATTTTACATTAGACTTTTCTGATAGCAGTCCCTGACATCTCCGTATTTATTTTCTTTTAGAATATTTTGGCAGGCAAAGGCCATGAGGCAAAGATCATGGGCCCTTTCTAACATAGTGTTCTCGGTACTGATGGTGAAAAACACGCACTGTTATTTTGGTAAGCAGATTACAAAACTGAAGATTGCTCTCCTGGGGCCAAAGACGTAGCCACTGCAGTGGTGTGGTGAGAAACATGTGCGCTAAGGCATTGGCCATTTGGGCTAACGAGCATGTCTGAGAGGGTGACCAGGACCCTTCTGTATCCCCACAGATGCTGAAGCAGAGATCGAAGGAGCCCCAGCCTCTCCCCTGGATGTGGTGTGCTTGGATGCCAACAAAGATTATATCATCATCACTTGGAAGCAGCCGGCTGTGGACGGAGGGAGTCCTATTCTGGGATATTTTATTGATAAGTTAGTATTAGTTTAACTTCAGTTAGAGTGATTTGACCATACAGGTGCCTGCTTGCTTCCTCCCACCATTTCTATGTGAAGTGTTTTCTTTACTGGTCTCCCCTCCCTCTTTTTTGTGTATCTGTCTCTGTCTGTCTCTGTCTGTCTGTCTCTATATATATGTACACATACCTATCTATTTACCTAAATTCCAAAGATAACCTTTGAATTTTACCACCAACCCAAGTCACTAATTTGGCAAGAATACTATGAATCTGTACACCTAATAGGGGCCACTTTGGAAATGAAATAGCTGGTATTCAGTATACTTACTGTCCATATTCCTCATACGCCAGTGATTTAAGAGTAGTAAGTGATTTAAAGAATAATACTTTAGGAATACTAACAAAATCTCATTTACGTCACAAGGTTTAAGTTTGACAAAGAAATAACAGGTATCAATAGTATCAAATTACGCTTTACCTACAAGTTCTTGCTGTTTACGTTCTCCAAAATTTAGAGGCTCTGCATTTGCAGTAAATGGGTCTCACACATGAATTATCCAGTGAGCTTGGCCAACACAGACAACAAATTTAGATGACTGACCCAAATGCGTCATTGTCTGACTTGGTTTCTTTTCAAATAGTTTCTCCAATTCTCTTCCATTTTTGAGTAATCAAATCTGACTGTAGAAACCACTAGGGACAGATAATCTGTGCCACTGTAGTACAACGAATTTATAGGAAGGTGGACTAAACCTAATATTTATAAGCAAACAGTAAATACATGCCAACTGGGCTGAGTACCAACCAGAGCAATGTTTATAAGTTACACACTATTTAACTGTGCATTAAATGTTCCCATGTTATTTCATCATTGAGGAAGTTTTAGATAGAGTCTCTTTCATCCTTACAGTTTCTGCATTACTGTTTTTGGCAAACACCCCAAAGACTTGCAAACTTTGGTCAATGAAAGACCAAGGACAGTCGGTACATTTTGTTTTCCTCTTGCCTTAGTCATAATAAAAATAACCTTATTATGGTTAATATTTATTAAGCATTTGCTCCATGCACTGTTCTAAACACTTTGTGTATATTTACCATTAACCTGTAACCACCTGTGGGAAGGTAGGTACCGGTGTTACAAGTAAGGGACACGGAGCTGACCCATGGCCACATGCTGCGCTTAAAGGCACACAGTAGTAAGCAGCGGAGCTAGAATTCAGGTAGCAGCCTCGCTGTCAGTCTTGTGTTCTTTCTGCTCCGCCACGCCGCAGAGGTCTCCAGAGCAGCTGCTCCCCACCCTTCTTTCTGCCCATGTGAGAGTTTGGAAGCTCTAGGATCACTGGGTCCCTGAGACAGTGTCTGCCCAGGGAAAGAGGGAGAGTCCTCGCAGCGCCACTGGACACGGGGCCGTTTGAAGCTTGTCCCAGCCTTCTCAGCTCTCTCCCATGCCCCATTCACAGCAGCTCCAGGATTCCTGCAAAGGAGGGTTTGGGGGAGGGTGGGTGGAAGGCAGATGGATGGACGCCATCTTTGATAGCACTTTATATAAGGTTGAGGAAAATGTCTGTTTATCTCAAAGGATGGAAGGGTGATGTGAGGAAGTGAAGATAAGCCCCTCACCCCAGCTGCCTTTGCCCTGCCATTGGCAACTCCCTCCACCACGAGAATCATTTGGGAATTATACCAGTGGGACAGAGAGCCGTGCTGGAGAAGTGATGTAAACTAAAAGTGCAGTGCTCTGCTCATAAAAGAATGAGTTAACACTGGTGCCGGATACTTTAACTATACATAGGGCCCCTAAACCCCTATTGATTAGGTCAATAGCATGGTAAGAATGGTCATCTTTGCCTCCTGGGATGTGACCAGTCCATCCCCAGGTACTGACTGCTTTAAAAGCCCCAGTGAGAAATCAGAGGTTCCAAGATCTTAGCCTTCCTTTGCCAGGCCTGAGAACTTCCCTGCATCTCATCAGTGTCATCTGTTAAGAAATATATTACAGTACCCCTCCCTCAATCTTTCCACCCACACAGCATGTAGTGACCATCAGTGAGCTTTTTCCAGGCTACAGTTTAAGTAGGAATCTTCCAAGGTGTTAACTTTCCCAACAATTGTTCCATTTTTAAAAGAAAATGCCTGAAGAAGACAGAGAAAGAAGTCAATAACGGTGGAATTGAAGACATTACCTGGGGAGCTGTTTTGGGAGATGCTCCCGCTTGGTCTCTCTGATGTAGATTGTGCTGCCTGCCTGCTTCTCACCTGCCCCCACCCCCCCCAAAGCACCTCTGCTTAGCACACAAGGCCCCTCAGCTACCTGTTTAGTGAGGTCAGAGGATGTATATGTCTTCGGGGAAGATCTGAGGCTGCTTCCTTCCTGTTGAAGAGGACACACTGCAGTTGAGTGGAACCCAGTGCCTGCAGTTACGTAACTGTCGAATTCTGCTTGAGCTGGATGTTAGTGGAGAGAGGAGCTGAAGCGGTGGGGTGGGTTTGCAGCTCTGGAGCCGTCCACCTAGCGTTCCTTCCTTTCATGTTCCTCCTCATCACTGTCTCCCCCTTAGATGTGAGGTGGGCACGGACACCTGGTCCCAATGCAATGACATACCTGTGAAGTTTGCTCGTTTCCCAGTCACTGGATTGATAGAAGGTCGTTCTTATATATTCCGAGTTCGAGCTGTGAACAAAACTGGAATAGGCCTGCCCTCTCGAGTTTCTGAGCCCGTGGCTGCTCTGGATCCAGCTGAAAAAGCGAGACTTAAAAGTAAGCATTTTTCATTTTTCAGAACTTTCTCGAACTTTTTTTTTTTAAATAAAACTGCAGTAGATCTGATTACAAGGTTATTCCTCCCCCCTCCACTAGAGGGAGAAGAGAATAAGAAATCCCTTATTGATCAGAAGAATCCTATTGGGGGGGTTGAAAACCGAAATGTATTCGTCTTTGACTCATCTATTCTCTAAGGGCTTTATTTTATTTTATTTTATTTTATTTTATTTTATTTTATTTTTTGATTCAGAAAGTTTTGCCTTGTTAAACTGAATTCCACACACTGAGTTTGAAATGAACTATGAAAACCAAGAGCCTGGAGAGCATTTTTATTCATTCTGTTAGCACACTTCAAATAATACTTTTCTTTCTGGTTCAGTTTCTTAAAATTATAAGGTAATTTCCTTAACCTTGAATTTTTCCCTTAGAGCATTAATATCCCAACACTGTGAGTTTCTTTGTATCAAAGGAGAAACACATTTACAACATTATATCTGATCCGTACTGGAGTTTCCATATTAGAGAGTCAAAAATAACCTTTCCATACCTTTAGCCTTCAAGTCTCAATGTCAAAATCGTGGTACATGAATTATGCTCTGCATTTATTTCATGGGAACCAATACAGCATCCTCAGTAATAGGGCCCATGAAATGACATTAAAAGAATTTTTGGAAGTTCACATTTCAGTCTGTACCAGATTTCTCAACCTCGGCCCTTGGCCAGGTGACTCTGTTGTAGGGGGCTGTCCTGTGCTTTGTAAGATGTTTGGCAGCACTCCTGGCCTCTACCCACTACACGCCTCTAATACCCCCACTCCCCCATTATGATATTCAAAATTATCTCTAGACATTGCCGAATGTCCCTGGGGGGCAAAATCACCCTGGCTGAGGGGTACTGGTCTATGTCCTATTCGCAATATTATTTTTGACCTTAAGTACATGTAGGGGCATCTTAAAAATCTAAGTAAAATAATGCCACTTTCTCTCTGGAGAGTTTTTCTAATCAGGCTCCTTGATTGCTTTCCAATCACTTTTCACCATCCATCTAACTTCCCTCCCTCTTTCCTAATTCCATCTCATGCTTTCATTTACTACTCTTTTATAAATTTCAATGAAAATAAGACTTGTTTGAATTGAAAATAAGCTATCTTGCTTATCACCCTCCTGTTTTTGCACAAACTCTGGTGAAAAGTCCTTTGATTAAAGCAGGAGTTGAACCATTCTCTTTCTGATGTCTTTCTGATTACCACAGAAATGAATTTCCTCTTTGACTTTATACTGCTTGTCTCACCCATTCCCTTACTTGGGATCTAAATTGCTTTCGTTTGTAAATAACACTTTAACATTAACGGAAAGAAATCGCTTTCACTGAGCTTTACCGCAGGATCAGCACCCCTCTCCTCTTTCATCTTTACCATGACAGATAAGTAATGGCTGGGCTTACGGTTGTTGCAGAAAGGTTTCTCCCAATTAGATGCTCTCTCTTAAGAAGGATGAGAGAGCCTACAGGTTTCAGGAGACACTTGTTGAACAGTATATGAACATATGTTTACCTCGCTTGTGTAAATACGGTTCCAGAAACGTGGACTCGGTCCAGGCAAGTTCTGGGCTCCAGCAGGTTGAGTTGTTTGAGGACAGGGGCTGTGCACCCCACAATACCATGTATGTGCTTGGTAAAGATCATTAGGAAGGTATGTAAGTACACTAGTAACTACCCGTTTGTGACTAATCTGGCCAGTTTATCAATTTCTCTGTGCATTTGAACTGCATTTGTGAATGTTTCTGATTTTTATATTTATCTCTGTCAGGTCGCCCTTCAGCACCTTGGACTGGACAGATCATTGTCACTGAGGAGGAACCGACAGGTAAAAGCTACCTCTTCCCCAGACAGCATTGCTGATGTTCTGCTATGCAGCTTAGCTTTGTTGTGGAGGGTAAAGTGTGTATTCTCCAAGATGTTTTGGAAAGAACATTCTGAAATATTTGGAGCTCATGAAATAACTTATGCTGTCAGAGAATCACTTAAAAAAAAAGCTTTATTGAACTGTAATGATAGACACTAAACTGCATGTCTATAAAATGTACAATGTAATAAATTTTACATGTGCAAACACCAGTGAAACCAACACCATGGTGAAAATAGTGAACATATCCATCACCCTTAAAATTCCTCACACCAGTTTATAATACCTCCTTCCCACCCCTTCCCCATCTCCAGGCCGTCACTGATCTGTCTGCTTTCTGTCCCTATGGTTTGTGTCCACGATTTTATATAAGTGGAATAATACTCTTTTTTGCCTGATTTCCTTCACTCAGCATAATTCTTTTGAGATTTATCCATGTTGGTATCAGTCCATTTCAATTTATTTATCCCTTTGCCATTGAAAGCTCTCTGAACCTCCTTGTTAAGTGTTTTTGTGGACATACATTTTCATTTCTCTTGGATAGATACCTAGGAATTGAATGAATAGGCCATATGGTAAATGTTTGTTTAATTTTTAAAGAAATTGCCAATTGTTTTCCAAACGGTAGTACTATTTTGCATTCACATCAGCAGTATGTGAGAGTTCTGCTTGCTCCACAGTGTCACCAGTACTTGGTATGGTCAGTCTTTTTAATTTTAGCCGTTCTAGTGGTGGGTGCTTAGTGGTGTTTTATACCATAGTGGTATTTCATAGTAGGTGGATAGTGGTCTTAATTTGCATCTCCCTAATAATCTTGAGCATATTTTCATGTGCTTTTTGCCATTTTTTGCATCATGTTTGACACCTTTGCCAACTCCAGGTTCACTCAGATATCCTTTTATTTTTCTATAAATGTTGTGCATCAGCTTTTGCATTTCAATCTATGATTCATTTAAAATTAATTCTTTGTATATTGTGTAGGTTAAGGGCCTAAGTTATTAATATTTTGCATATGGCTATCCAGTTATTTCAGCAATATCTTTTGGAAAGATTATCCTTTTCCACTGAATTGCCTTGGTACCATTGTCAAAATCAATGGATTGCATATTTGTAGATCTATTCCTGGAATCTTTTCATTTTCTCTACACCAATACCACACAGTCTTGATTACTGTAACTTTTATAAGCTTTGTGTTTCTTCCTCTTCCTCTTCCTTTTCTTCTCCTTCTCCTTCCCCTTTTTTTAAGCTTCACAGTTTTGAAGTCAGGCAGTATAAGCTCTCTAATTCCCCCCCTGCCCAAAGTTGTTTTAGCTATTCTAAGTCTTTGCATTTCCATGTAAAATTTAAAATCAGCTTTTCAATTTCTACCAAAAAGCCTGGTAGGATTTCAGCTGAATCTTCTATATCCTTCATGATTTTCTACTTGTTTTATCAATTATTGATAAAGTAGTGATGAAATCTCTAACTAAATGGTGGATTTATCTGTTTCTTCTTGTAGTTTTATCAGGTTTTGTTTCATGTATTTTGAGGCTGTGCTATTAGATGCATAAACATTTTTATTGGCATGTCTTCTTATGCATTGACCATTTTATTATTGAAAAGTGACCTTTATCCATGGTAATACATTTCTGCTTGGAAATCCACTTTGTCTGCTATTACTATAACCATTCCAGCTTTCTTTTGATTAGTGTAGGCATACAGATGATTTCCATTGTTCTACTTTTAGCCTATGTATCTTTGTATTTAAACTATGTTTCTTGTAGGCAACATATCAGTGAGTCTTGCCTTTCTATGCAATCTGGTAATCTTTGCTTTTTAATTGGGGTTTTTGAACTATTTATATTTCACATGATTATTGCTATGGTTGGATTTAAATCTACCATCTTGCTATTTGTTTTCTATCCACTCCGTATTTGGTCTTTTTTCTTTTCCTTTTTTTTTCTTTCTGCTTTCTTTTGGACTGAATGTTTTTTGTTATTCCATTTTATCTATGTTACCTTAGTAGCTATAATTATTTGTTTTGCTTTTATAGTAGTTTGGAATTTATAACATACATCTTATGACAACCTATCTTCAAGTAATATTATACTACGTCACGTGTAGTATAAGAACTTAAACAATGTTATTCCATTTCCCCCTCTTAGTCATGGTGGTGCTGTCATACGTTTTATTTGTGTATGTATTATCAGCTGCATGATGCAGTGTTATTACTTTGCTTCAAACAGTCACTTATCTTTCAAAGAAACCTACAATGTAAGAAAAAAGTTTCTAGTGTTCATTCACATTGTTGCCATTTCTGTTGCTCTTTATTTCTTTGTGTGGATCTGGATTTCCATCTGATATGATTTTTTTTCCCACCTAGCACGTTACCTTTAATATTTCTTGTAGTGCCGGCCTGCTGGTTCCGAATTATTTTATTTTTTGTATGTCAGAGGGAGTCTGTATTTCATTTTCATTTTTCAACTATATCTTCACTAGATATAGAATTCTAGGTTGACAGTCTTTCTTTAAATAGGTTGGTCCATTGTAACAGACCTGCACTGTAAGAATGACTGTTAACAGTTTTCACCCTGTCATTCTTACTTGTGTTTCTCTGTAGATAATACGTCTTTTTCCCCTCTATCTGCTTGTGAGATACTCCCTTTATCACTGGTTTTAGAAATGGATTATGATGTACATTTGTGTAGTTTCCCTTATGTATCATGTGCTTGAGGTTTCCAAGTTCCCCAGATCTGTGAATTTATGGTTTTCATCAGATTTGGACATTTTTCCACCATGATTTCTTTACATACATATCTTTATACTCCCCTCTCTCTCCTCCACCTCAGGAACCCCAACTGTGTGCCACTGGAAACCACAGCTCCTCGCTGTGTTCATTTTTCCTTTCAGTCTTTTTTCCTTTCTGTTTTCTATTTTGTACACTTTCTACAGCTACGTCGTTAATTTTACTATTCTTTTCTTCTTCAGCCTCTAAGCTACTGTGAATCCCAGCCAGCTTATTTTTTTTTATGAAATACTTTGCAGTTTTTATCTTAGAAGTTAATTTGTATTATTTTTATGTGTTCCATGTCTTTAATTATCATCTTTAATCTTTATCTTACCTAACATGTGGAATATACTTATAAAAACTGTTTTATGTCCTTGTCTACTGATTCTATCATCTGTGACATTTCCGGTTTTGTTTCTGTTGATTGATTTTTCCTCATTGTGGGTTGTATTTTCTGGCTTCTTTGCATACTTAGTAATTTTTTAAGGCGATGCCAGACATTTTGAATTTATGTAGTTTGGTGCTGGATATTTTTGTATTTCTGTAAACGCTCTTGAGCTTTGCTCTGGGGAGACAATCTGATTCTTTCAAGGGTTGCTTTTGTTGGGTGGAATCAGAGCAGCCTTTAGTGTAGCGGCGATTTGGCTGCAACACAGAGGTGGTACTTGTGAGTAGTTTATCAGATTCCTCCTGAATTAGGAGATTTCCGCTCTGGCTGGTGGCAACGTGAACTCTCCCAGGCCCTTTGAGGGCTTTGAGGATTATTGTCTCCAGCTCTGTGCATGTGGGTTTCCCCAGCGTCAGGTGGTTTCCCTGCATGTGCTGGCCAGTCCTCAGGAGAACGCTGCAGTCTGCAGATCTCTGAAGCTTCTGTCTGTGTGCAGCCCTTTCCTTCGGTATTCTTCCCTGACTCTCTCTGTGGACTTTGCCCTCCCCGGGATTCCAGCTTCTCCTTCACTCAGGGAGACTGCCAAGCTCCACCTGGGCTCCTCTTCCTGAGCTGCTGCCTCGGAACTCTCTCCAGACAGTAAGCTGGGACCGTGGTAGGGCTCACCTAATTTTCCATCTCTTGGGTATCTATCATTGTCCTGTGATGACTGACATCCAATGTCTATACGCAGTCATTTCATAAATTTTGCCCAGTATTTTAGTTGTTCCACGTTGAAGGTTCACTCCAATGTTAAGAACTATGGAGGGGCTAAAATTTTACCCGCCTTATAAGCTAACAAGTTTCCTAGCATGGTTTCATGGATGCTGACAAAAGGCAGGAGACGGCTGGGCCGGGAGGACTGTCACCCACAGCAGAGCAGGCAGCATGAGCTTTGAGTTCTTCCCTGGCTTGCCTGCTTCCCCAAGCTCCACTGGGGGATGTGGCGCAACACAGAGCTCTGCGCCTCAGCTGAGGAGTCTTGCGCTTGGGAAACCCCCATCTTGCAAGGATGCTGCTCACCAACCTGCTCAAACCTTCTGGAGAAAGACGTCATTATTCTGGTTAGAGAACAAGTCAGCTCCCTTCTCTAGAGGATGTACTAACTCTATATTCCAAGGCTGTTTTCCATGCACATGTCCTTGAAAAGATATTCTGCCAAAAAGCTGATAGAAGATGTGCAGAAAACGTAACTTGTGTCATTGCTGCTGTTTTTCAACACCATAAGGAAATTAAAATTTTCAAGCAAAGAAAGTATAATTGTGGCATTGAACGAATGAATGTTGTAGGAAGAATTTTATAGACAAGGTACTTCTTTATCCTGCGGAGCCGTAATTAGCCCTTCCTCCAGTGGAAGAGAAGCATTTGTGACCCTGAGTGTCCTGGGCGTCCCAAGCATGTGCTCCTCACTCTTCCGTGTTGTTTTTCAGAGGGAATTATTCCTGGGCCCCCCACAGACCTCTCCGTCATCGAGGCCACACAGAGCTACGTGGTACTAAGCTGGAAGCCGCCTGGCCAGCGTGGCCACGAGGGCATCCTGTACTTTGTAGAAAAGGTAAGACTCTGGGATCAGCTGAGTACCTCTTGCCACTTCCTGAAGATTTCTTTGAAGAAGTGGAGATTACATTTTCATTGTGCCCTGAATTCTTTAAACCCTTGTAAACTGTGAAAATGTCCCCAGAAAACTGCATATCACACAGAACTTTGCCTGAAAGTTCGGGGGGTTTGTGGATCCCTGAGACTTCTCCATAGACTCCTAAGTGGTCCACAGACCCAAGCCATAACCCATCCCAAGAAGAGAAATGTTCCTGGAACTGTAGTTTGCCTTTTTTGCAAAAATATCATGGATCTCAGTTAAGTTTCCTTAAGTCCCCTCTCTTTTATCCTTAATGCTGCTCTCTGACCATTCACTCTTAGAACACCTCAAACACCCCCTAATAGTTAGCACAAGAGCACAGATATCATGGGAATACAGGTGTAGGCAAACATCCGCAAATTAGGTAACAACGTAAAAGCGATAAGCAACCATCTTTATGGCCTTTAATTGTTTCAGATCAGCGGCTCTTGAGAAAATGATACAGGAACTAAAAATGCTAGGGTCTGTGGTTTCCTTTATTAATTACTTTTCTTTGATGAGGGTGTTTGGCTCACATCTTTGAGGCGCTTGCCTCCCTTCCTCTCATCTCCAGCATATTGGTAGCAATAGGTGGATCCTCTCTCTTCAATGGGCAGTGGGGACATCTTTGAAGAATGTCTCATTTTACCAAAATAAATTTACAAAATTTACTAAAAATTTACATTTTTATTAATTTTTATATTTTCTAGATATTAGCCACAAATAAAATACAACTTGAGTAGTATTCTTGATTAAAATTTTTTCCTCTCTATATTTTTCAATAGAGAGCAAGACGAAGAGTGATAAACATGCACTTCCTGATGTTTCACACCCCACACCCCCTGCCTCAGTGAAGCTTTTTTTTTTTCAATCATTTTTTTAATGGTGATACTGGAGATTGAACCTAGGACCTTGTGCATGTTAAGCAGGCACTCTACCACTGCGCTATACCCTCCCCCCTGCAGTGAATCTTTTTGAAATGCTCCACACATAGTTCTGAATAAGCTCCGTGACAGTAATTACCATCTTTCTTATAATAGTGGCACAGTAACAACCTACTTAGAGGCCTTTTCTTGAGATGAGTCAACTTTGGCTTCTGTTGAGCATTTCTTTTGGTCACATAAACTTGAATGTCTCCATGAAAGTCTCCAGCTACTCCAGACCTAAATACACATGAGTCTGATTAAAAACTGAAGTGTTCTCCCACCAGTGCACCTCACTGTTTGGAACAGAGGGGACATTTATGAGTGCAGCATGAGCAGGAAGCCTGTACAGGCACAGCCAACGGACAGAAGGCCCAGGATGTTGAAGACCCACGGAGCAGAGCGTGTCCAGAGACCTGGGGCACATTTACAGAAGAACTGTCCAAATTCCAAACCGTCCTCCTGAGCCAAGTCTCAGGTTGTTTCTGATGACCCCCTTCTGAGGGGGCTGTTCCCCTGCTCTTGTCCTGTGGCGCGTTTCCATCCCAGTGTGTTCACGCCCACAGCAGAGCTGCCTGTTTGGTCAGCCCTGGACTTGCACTTCTTCGTAGTGCTTTTCCCCTGGGATTTGCTTGCATGTAAAGCACAGACTTGTCTGTCAAGGGAGGGGGTGATCAAGAGGGCCTTTCTGAGGAAATGGTATTTGAGCCTATACCTGCGTGATGCTGAGTCTTTAACAAAACACAATTAAAATAATACAGTTTATAACAGCATAATGGAAAAGTGAATATCTAACACAGCATGTTAAATTTAATTACCTGCCCTAAGAATTAGAAAAAATAACTGTCATCTAAATAAATTTAAAACTTTTGTAAGGAGACCAGTGATCTTATTTAGTTAATAAAAGAAGTGATGTATTAAAGCAGTGTATTTGTCCAACAATACTAAGCCATATTTGATTTAGATAATCCTCTGGACTTCAGATGTTTCAGCCCCCATTTCCTCCAAATCTCTCCTCCAGTTCAGCTTGCATAACAGGTAGTAGTTTTGCTGGCAGAGAAACAGACTTCCAGGTGCCTGGCTTAGAGTCCAGTTTATTCTTGCTGTTTTCAGTGGGTTTCGCTGTTTTGGTTGCAGTGTGAGGCGGGAACAGAAAACTGGCAGCGGGTGAACACGGAGCTCCCTGTGAAGTCTCCCCGCTTTGCTCTGTTCGACTTGGTGGAGGGGAAATCCTACCGTTTCCGAGTCCGCTGTTCTAATTCAGCAGGAGTTGGTGAGCCCTCAGAGGCCACCGAAGTGACCGTAGTAGGGGACAAGCTCGGTAAGTGTAGAGTTTGTTTGAGCCACTGCAAGCCCGTTTCACTTCAGTTGGAGAGAAAATTCCAAAGCCAGAATCTTATTAGTGTACATGTATGTTCAGAAGTAAAAGTGTGGACATCCTTTTTTCATATTATAAATTTAATTCATGACTGTCTTTGACGGAAACATTGGAAAAATTTCATTATTATGAATTATTATGAAAAGTAAACTTCTCCAAGAGTTTCAACAGTATTGCTAGTGTATCCTTTTCTGGAGGGGGTTGATATGTTCATGGCTGTTTAATTTATTATTATGCTCCCAAACTAGCATACCTATTTATTTTTATTTTCTGCTTTAACAAATACATTATCAAATAAAGAACCATACGTTTGACGTGGTTCCTCGTATAAAATTTATATGTGTATATATGTCTGTGCAGATGTGATGAGAATGAGTTTTTAAAACCACGCTGAGCTTGACCATGATCTTCCTCTTTTCTCAGACATCCCCAAGCCCCCCAGCAACATCATCCCAAGCAGAAATACAAACACGTCAGTGGTCGTTACGTGGGAGGAACCCAAAGATGCCAAAGAGCTGGTCGGCTACTACATAGAGGCCAGCGTTGTTGGCTCTGGCAAGTGGGAGCCCTGCAACAACAACCCTGTGAAGGGCACACGGTAACTGCGCCTGGTGGGGGGAGGGCCCCACAGTGGAGCCACAGCAGCTGCGCAGGGAGACCCACCATGGGCCCAAACAGCTGCACAAACATCCAGCGGGGGGAGATTACTCAAAGCCTTATGCTCTGAATAGCCGAATGAATTAAAAATTGAACACGTCTACTGCAAAACATTAAAAAAAAAAGGATCACTAGTGATATTAAACATGTAGCAGCCCACAGTGCAGCTCTGATGAGTTCACTTCATAGCTCTCTTCTGATGCTTTCCCTTGATCCTGCTTGTCCTTTTTAACCCTCTGTTCTGGTCTTAATATCCAATGTTTAGTACCAGGGATCTGATAGGCTCTAGTGAACGTAAGTTACCCAGGCATTTTATTTTATTTTACTTTTTTTTAAATTGAAGCATAATCGACCTACAACACTAAGTTAGTTCCAGGTGCGCAACATAGTGATTCAGTATTTCTATACGTTACAGAATGATCCCCATGATAAGAGGAGTTACCATCTGTCACCCTATAAAGCTGTTATCATTAATATTATTGACTATATTCCCCATTCTATACATTTCACCCTAGTGATTCATTCATTTTGTAACTGGAAGTTTGTACCTCTTAATCTTCACCTGTTTCACTCATCTCCCTCCCCACACCTCTCTGGCAACCACTTGTTTGTTCTCTATATCTGTGAGTATGTTTCTTTTTTATGTTTGTTCATTTGTTTTTTTTTAGATTCCACAGAAATGAAATGAAATCATACAGTATTTGTCTTTCTCTGTCTGACTTATTTTACTTAGTGTAATACCCTCTACATTCATCCATGTTGCAAATGACATTCTTTTTTATGACTGAATAATATTCCATTGTACATATATACCACATCATCTTTTTTCATTCATCTATCAGTGGACACTTAGGTTGTTCCCATATCTTGGCTTTTGCAAATAGTGCTGCAGGGAACATAGGGGCACATGTGTCTTTTTGAATTAGTGTTTACCCAGGACTGGAATTGCTGGATCATATAGTAGTTCTATTTTTAACTTTTTGAGGAACCTCCATACTGCTTTACGTAGTATCTGTAGCAATTTACATCCCACCAACAATACACAAGGTTTCCCTTTTCTTCACATCCCTGCCAACACTTGTTTTTTGCCTTTTTGATAATAGCCATTCTGACAGGTGTGAGGTGAAATCTCATTGTGGTTTTGATTTGCATTACCTGATGATTAGTGATTTTGGCATCTTTTCATGTGTCTGTTGGAAGAAATGTCTATGCAGGTCCTCTGCCCATTATTTAATTGGGTTGTTCAGGGGGTTTTTTGATAATTGAGTTTTATGGGTTCTTGGTATATTTTGGATATTAACCCCTTATCAGACACATCGCTTGCTTTTATCTTCTTCCATTCATCAGGTAGCCTTTTCATTGTGTTGATAGTTTCCTTTGCTGTGCAAAAGCTTTTAAGTGTGATGTAGTCCCATTTATTTATTTTTGCTTTTGTTTCCCTTGCCTAAGGAGACAGATCCAAATATTGCTAAGACCAATGTCAGAGAGTATACTGCCTATGTTTTCTTCTAAGAATTTCATGGTTTCAGGTCTTACATTTAAGGCTAATCCATTTTGAGTTTATTTTTACGTATGGTGTGAGAAATTAGTCCAGTTTGATTTTTATGCATATAGCTGTCTAGTTTCATAAATTATGCAGGCATTTTTAAAGGGCAGAAAAAAGTATCAACATTTTACAAATTTTGAACATCAGCATGGCTTAAACCCAGTGCTGAGGAGATATAAATAACACCAGAACAAAGATGTTCAGAATAATTTGCCATCTCCTTGTATCTGTTTCGAATATGAGGAGGGTTATTTTTTTTCTTGTTTTTGAATATTTTATCAGCCAGCTCTGCAAGTTAATGATGAAGTTAAATTCTGAGCCCTGTTTGATTTAGGACCAACCTCAGAGGAGATTTCCCTTCCCTCAAATTGTCAAACAGGCTTGTTAGGCAGCTTCTGGCTTGGCCACTTCTGTGTCCAAAGACCCCTATAGGATGAGTCATTTCTTCTGCAGAACATGAGAGAATAAAGACAAACCAGTTAATGGGAGAAGGCAATATGTTTTGCAAGAGATCCAGTTAGCCTGTTTGTGCATTTCACTTTTACTCTGAAATCCCCACATTTTCCAGGGACTGTTTAGAAACATGCATGGAGGGGAGGCAGAGTCTGCCTGTCTACAGGCAGATGGGAGCTGCTCAGGGGCCGGCACCATTTTTTATTCCTCTCTGTATCCGCAGTACCTCGCTCAGTGTCTGGAACACTGACATGCTCAATAAATATTCCCTGAACTGAGATGGCCTACATTAGGCTGCCTTTATTAAGTACTTCAACATGCTAATAGTAACAGAGTCGTTAGCAGACCTGTTATTCCCTTTGCTTACAGTCCTTAGGATGGATTAAAATGTTAGTGATTTATGAACCAGTTTTTTTAAATAGCCATAATAGCTATTAAAGAGTGAGGTTTTTTTATGTGTGAAACTGCCCACAGATTCATACCTCGTTAGGGATCCTTATATGTAAATGACAATTCTAGAGTCCATTTTTCACCTTAATTTCAGATTTTAGTTTAATTTCTCAAGTAATTGTACCTTCCATGGGATGCAGGGAGGCAGTGAGTAGGCCTCTGTGACAAGGGGCAGCCAGTGCCTTGCAGCTTTAAGTGTATCCCTGAAGTAGCCATTCATAACAATGCTAATACCAGCTATTGTTTTGGTGCTATGTAATAGGTACCGTGTATACTTTATGGTCAATCTTCACACAAAAATTACCATGTAGGTATTATCATCCCCATTTTATTGATAAGCACACAGAGGCTCAGAAAGGTTAGGGTGTTTATTCAGGGGAAAACCAGGACTCCTCGTTGTTTGACAGAGTGAGTTTGGAAAACTGAGCTGCCTTCTTGTCTAACACACATGTGTTACCTGGATCTCTCTGTATCTTTTTCTTCCTTAAAAGAATCATTTCATAAATCCAGATCATTGTGTCAAGCTGACAGTCACCTTCCCTAATTCTCCTCCTAGGAAAGCTTTTAAAAAATCCCTTCCCTTTCAGATTTACTTGTCATGGATTGACTACGGGTCAGAGCTACGTTTTCCGAGTCAGAGCAGTTAATGCAGCTGGACTGAGTGAATATTCACAGGATTCAGAAGCAATCGAAGTAAAAGCTGCTATTGGTAAGTTCCTTATGCATAACTTTGCAGGGGAAAAACGAATTTTTCTAAGTTGCAAAGAAAGATGCCATCCTCTCCAGAAATGGTTTAAAGCTTCTAATATTGCTCGGTGATTCCATCTTCAGATGATCATTGTCTCTGACTCCAGGTGACCTCTAACCTTCCATAGCTGTCATTCTACAGATCTCCATCACTTACCCAGACTCTGTGCACCTGTAGCCTTTTCATCTTCACAAGCCCAAGTTTCCTCAGATATTTCCCATTGAGTGAAACTCCGTTCTAACTTCGTGCTCACCTTGGGAACATGAGGGCCATCCGAGCCCATGAGGTGGTATATCACCCGTAAGACAGATCATCTTATACCTAAAAGCCATTTCATCTGCAACTGAGCCTGGCTTGCTTTCAGTAACAGCTCATTAACCTGCTTTCTATGAACTCTGCTGAAATTCCTGCAAGACGCGTGTGACTGCTTAGTCATTTGTTTTGTCTTTGCTGGCAAAGCCAAAAACAGAATAAACCAGTAATCAAGTAATTATATGTATGTACAGTGACGTACCTCCCAACCTTAAAGTGGGGAAGGGACCCAGGTAGTTCAGAGCAATGAAAATGAAATCTGATATAGCAACACATATTTAAGGAGAAAGTTTGCTTAATATCAGCTGTCTTCAGTTAGCATCCTGTAACGCTTTTTAACATGCCTCATAATATGTCTGTATTATAAGGACATAAGGAACATGTGTCTTTAGGGTTGGGAGGTGCAGGCCATTAATGTATCAGTAAAGTACATAACTCTAGTTGTTGTGTAATCAGGATCTTTAATGTTTGTCTCTTGTGCACTCTGTGGTCGTCCCCCCCATTCTGTTGAATAACAGCGCTTACATCTCTCAAGAAATGTCTCAGGCGTGCTTTTTCTTATGTATACTTGGGTCCTGCCAGTCAAAATGGTTCCCGTTCTGTCTGTGGTTTTTTGTTCTCGTTTCTTCTTTTTCCAAAATATGGAGAAGTTTAAATGTTTCCTTGGTGTAAATTACATGAAATGTATGCTTTCCATATTTCTTGCAAATTCAAGTGATTTCCGTTAAACCAAGATTGCTTTTGTTCTGTTTGTGGGCCTAATGTTTTTCTCTTTTGTTCTATAAAGTGAGAGCAGTTCGTCCTGTGTCCAGGCTCAAAGTGTTTCTGTTGTTATCTGGCAATTGTAGGGGGAGGAGAGTCTCCAGATGTGTGGCCTGACCTGAGTGCTGCGCCTGCTGGACTAACAGACTCCAGGGGAGGCGTGCATGAAACCTCCCGGCCAGCCTCTAAGAAAGATGCTTTGCTTGGTCGCAAACTTAACAAACCTTCACTACCCGGTAGCTCCCACAGCCTGGGCCAAACAGAAGTGAGGAAAGTAAGTGAAACAGTTCAGGAAGAGCTTTCCCCACAACCGCAGAAAGCAGCTCCTAAGGGGAAAAGTAAGTCTGATCCTCTGAAAAAGAAGAAGGATATAGGTGAGAGCTGAAACAGTCAAAGTGTCCCATGCGTCTCCATCAGTGTCCTCACCTCTCATTGTCTAAACCACAACCCTCCATCTGTGTTCACTTTCACCAATGTTTATTCTTAATTTTGTGTTTTCAGTTATCCATTTGTAACACTTTTGATTAATGAGTTGTAAGAGTAATTTTATATGGGTTTGGCTTTATACATAATTCATTGTGCTTAATAACAATAGAATATTTAAAGTAATTTGGTTATAGAGTTCTTTTGGTTTGTCAGGTAGACGCACCTTTGACCTCATTTGGCTAGAAGAGCTAGCAAACGGAACAGGAAGGATTTGATAATCATAGCCTATGGGAGGTCCTTTGAAATGTTTGTGTTCGTACTTGTGTGGGAAAAATATTTCACAAAGAAGCAACATTTTATCAGGATCAATTATCAACTTCTGTTGTTCATCCTCAGGTTTTCAAATTACCTTCACATTTAATTCAAATTAACAAATGTAACAGTCTCTCTTTGAGTTGTCATGAAAAGTTTAACAGGGTATTATAATCATGTATAGCTATATGCTATTATCTATGAACCACATTCCCAGAACTTACTTATTTAAGACTGTTTATCGGTAAGGCTAATTATCTAATCAGAATTCGAATAGAAAGGCTAATTATCAGTAATCACAATTTTCTGCTTAGGCTATTTGGTACTTGTAGTTTATATATTCTAGGAGACAATTTTTTCTTATCAAATAAAAATGAAATGGTAAACGTGTACTGATGAATTATAACATGCCTCTCAGCCATCCACTGTATCTACCCTACCCCTAACTTCTGTAACCTCAATTTTTTTTACCTTTATTTGTTCCTTCAACTCAAGATGAGATGGGGTATTCATTTGAGAGTTCATATTTAACATTGCTCTGAGACAGAGACAGAGAGAGAGAGAGAAGGAGAGAGAGAGGGAAGGAAAGCTTTTTTAAAAGGTAAAGAATGAAGGAGGTTGGTGATGGGGGAAGAGAGAAATGTATTTTATTTTTTTTAAATCCTTACTGTTCTGAGATCTTTTGAATAAGAATGAGATAGTTCCTCTATCTTTGATAATCCAAATAAATATTCAGGAAATTCTTTTTAATGTTATTGCATACCTAGATCGATTTCTTTCCACTGCCCCACTCTCTCTTTCTTTATCAAAAAATCCTAATTTCTGTAGTTGAGTGAAAGTTTGATCAACCAAGCCACATAAATGAAGGGAGACTTTTAAAACAACATCCGGGTATTTTTATGACTAGTCATTAATAAACGTGGTGACAGCTGTGTAGTATTTTGTGCCGTATGAATAATAATCCAACATCAGGTTTAAATAATGGAGCAAAAAGTGTTATAGGAAGGGAAAAATCACATGCTTTTTTTTTTTTAATTTTGGCACTTAGCTAAACTCCAGAATATGATTTTTCCTATGTGTAGACAGAACCTGTATAGTTGTAAAATCTTACAGGGGTACATGCGCCTGAATGGTGAAATGATAGCTGTTTGGAAATATGTGGAAATTCTTAATAAGCAAATCAAGGCAGAAATCAATAGACATATGCCATTTCCTCAGGGAGTAAGTAAAAACAAAACCGCATAAAGAAACAAAAATTTATGTCTTGGGGAAAATATTTCTTCTAATAGGGAACAGATCATTTTTCAGGAGATTGTACCATTTTGCTATTAGTATTTCAAAACTTATTCCTCCTTGGGAGTGGGGTGGGGTGGCAGGTTCTTTTTATCTTTGGAGTAGTAATAGCAGTGCACTTTTTATTGTGCGTGTTTTTTCCCTCATACACTAAATTGATGCCAAGTTACTTATTGGCATCACATTTTAGTTTTATACCACAAGACCTAGTGCCCTTATGCACGGCACCAATGAAACAAGTTTGAATCACAGAAGCATTTCAGTCTACTCACGAGCTATTCATATTACAACAGCGCCACCGTCTCCACCCTGTGATATCACTTGTCTTGAAAGTTTTCGTGATTCAATGGTTCTTGGCTGGAAGCACCCAGATAAGACTGGAGGGGCTGAAATTACGGGCTATTACGTGAACTATCGTGAGGTAATTGATGGGGTACCAGGAAAATGGAGAGAAGCCAACATCAAAGCTATCAGTGATGAGGCGTATAAGGTAAGCAAGCGGCCCTCTGTAGTGTGGGGTGTTGTGCATATGTTGACATACCCCACACACATGCATGCACACACATGCATGTGCCCAGCACCTTGTCAGTGACTCATGGCATCTCTTCAGTGTCCTTTGACATGACTTTTGTGACAAATATACAAAGATAAAAAGAAGTGTTTTGGCTGATCAGGCAGGATGTATATTTTCTGATTTATACACATAAACATAATTTCTCAGAATATTTACTATAAATAATATACTTTTAATGAAAACTAATGTTTTTTACAAAAATTAACTCACAGAATATCGGTAACAATATGCCACTAGTTTTAAGAGTCCCTAAATCCAAATGACTCTGGATTTTTAAACTCTCAGTGTCCAAGTCTCCAAGAATAAAGGGAAGTGGGCCTGATGGCCTGACTCAGCTCCAAACCAATCACGACTGGTGTCCCTGGCAATCAGTCCCCATCTTAGGTGCTTTCTGGAGAGATACTACATTAACACAACAAAAGACACTTCATCACTCTCATCACTTAGGAAATTCCAAGGGTTTTAGGAGCTCTGTGCCAGGAATTGGAATGAAGACCAAATACATACTTCATAGTATAAATCATAATATCACAGTCAGGCACACCCAAGAGAATTTATCTCCCCCTTTGATTAACTCAAAATCAACAGATTAGGGATCTTAATTACATCTGAAATATTCCTCCTCCTTTGCCACATGATGTAACACAAACATTGGACTGACATTCCAGTACCTTTGCTGTGTTCTTTTGGCTAGAAGCAAGTCTCAGATTTCACCCACATGCAAGGGGACCTTACAAAAGGGTGTGACTCATTGAGGGTCACCCTAGAATGTGTCCAATACAGGAAGGAAATAAATAAAATGTTGAACAGCTAGAAAAACAAACCTGAAACTTTCACTATCTTTGATGTTTCAGATTTGCAACTTGAAGGAGAACATGGTCTATCAGTTCCAAGTGGCAGCCATGAACATCGCTGGGCTGGGGGCACCCTCGGCAGTAAGCGCAAGCTTCAAATGTGAAGAGTGGACCATTGCTGTTCCAGGTAAGCCGTGAAAACCATGTCTCAGCACTGGGGCTCAGAGTTTCTTCCAATAGAACCTACAACTTGGAACTAAATTTAAGTACTACATAGACAGCTTCTAAGGGAAACCAATTTTCCTGGCCCCTCCGGTTTACATAAAATATTTTTACCATACTATTAAATAATAGGTATCAGTATAAAACTGAGTGTGAATTTCTTATACTTACATTTCAGATAAATCCTTGAGTCCCCATAGCTCAGCCTCTGCGTGGAGTAGAATTGATGGAAGCACAGTCTGAATGCCGCATGATCGTTTAAAAGGAATTCCAATCTTTGCTTGTGCTTCTCAAAGTCCAAAAAAGGGCACCCAGTTCACATCCCTCAGCAACATTGCTCAGAACTTCTTCCTGCACTCCCGAGTTCTCGTGCATTCACCCACTGCTCTGGAGCCTCTCATTAACAACCCAACGACTTTCCCCCAGCCCCAGCCTGTTCAATTCCTCAATTCCTTCCTTTCACAGATAAAGAAACAGACTCAGGTTAAATGGTCACACAGGTTGTCAGTGGCAGCTGGGATTGGAAGCTAGGTCTGCTCATTCCTTGACGACAGAGGGCAGGAAGCAGCAGCACTGGGTTCCTCGTCTGGAAAGCAGGGCTGGTGCTACCTGTTTGGACGCCTCTCTGGCTTCTGAGAATGACACAGGACAATAGTCGTAAAAGCCGTTTGCAAAACAGAACATGTCACACCAGTGTAAGGCACTGGTTATTCTTTAAACCCATTTCCAGCCAAGACATCTTCAGAAGACAAGCATAACTCATTATCTGTGACTGTTAAGCTGAGGTAAAGGGCCCAACAAACAGTGAGCAATTGGTTGCAAAATGCCCAAGCACGAGTCTGTGGTTGTGATTGGCTCGTAGGCCTCACTGTGAGTCAGTTTAGGGGATTTTGGTTGGTTAAAAATCACTTGTTATTTAAAAAAGAGAGAGAGAGAGAGAGAAAAGGAAAATAATTAACTCTGTCACCTGCTTGCATTGCAGCTGGTAGGCATGCAAAGATGCAGGCAATGACCAAGTAGCTGGGACTCTCCCAAAAGTGCCAAGAGCACACCCAGGGAGAACTTTGGCTTCCTTCCTGAACAGGTTGATCAAGTTTCTTAGCTTCTCTGAGCTTTCTTTGAATTGTCTTAGGGATGAACAAGACAAATGAATGTAAAGTACCTGGCATAGTTTAGCACAGATTCAGGGCCCATGAGATTGATTGCATTTATTTTGGTAAAAGTTCTTTGTAAACTGTAACAGTAGTTTGTTTTTACCCCTATATATAAACTTTATAGGGTTGATTTTCCTCCAGTGGGGAGCTATTTTGCAATACATTTATTTTTCCTTTGAAAAAAAATATTACTGTCTATATTCATATGCCATTGAATTGAGTTGCTTTCTTCATCCTCATTGAGACTAGGAGGAATTTTCAGAGTGTCATCCAAAAATAGCCTGAAACTGAATCTGCAGCCAAATTAAACTTCTCTGATACAAGGTGAGGAACACAAGCCCGAGGACACCCTGAAGGCAAAGCTTCATCCAGCCGCTGGAGGGTGCCTTGAACTGGCCTTAACCACTTGCTGCCCGTGAAGGCTCTTAATAGGCTGACGTAGAGCCATGGAGGACACGATGTGAAATGAGCACGAAATACCCGTTTCCATGGGAATGGTAGATTTCACAAAAGAATAACAGCAGCATCAGATTCAGCTTTAAGACCTTAAATGTGGTCCTAGATTTAACATCCTGGAGTTCTTATCTACATCATGATGTTTTATGCATCGGTCTCTCTCTCCCCCGCTCAGGACCACCGCACAGTCTCAAGTGTAGCGAAGTCAGGAAAACCTCCCTGGTTCTGCAGTGGAAGCCTCCCACCTACTCAGGACGGACCCCAGTCACTGGCTACTTTGTGGACATAAAGGAGGCCAAAGCCAAAGAAGACCAGTGGCGAGGACTCAACGAGGCGCCTATTAAAAACGTGTACCTGAGGGTAAGAGGATGCTCATCATCTGAGAAATCTTTTTTTGAAAAGGAAAAAGACTCGTGTAATGGTAACTTTAAAGTCAGCAGGATAAAACAGAGCATCTCAGCTTTGGTCTGTATCACGTTTGGGCGCCTGGTGGGATTTCATCCGGCAGTGGTTGGGGTTTGGAGAAGATAAAACAATTTGGTTGTAATTTAACCCGAATCCCTTAGCCTGGCTTTGGAAGACATCCCCCAGCTCCTTCCTCTCTCTTCTTCCCCTCCTCACCTCCACTTACCCACCTCCTACTTTTGTTCCTCAGTCTTAAGATGTTACTACTTACCATCCCCAGAAGGTGACTCTAATTTTTTGAGGGTGGATTTTGATTTGAGGGTGCTATTTCCATAATGCTGACTCCTGTAAGCCTTTAACTGCTGATCCTTTTGAGTCCTGCCCTGCCCCACCTCAGCTGCTGCCTCACGCCTGTGCTCCCGGGAGCTCTCGGAGCCCAGAAGAATGGCTTTGCTCAACTTCTGACCTTATCCTCACCCTTACATGCTCTTGCCTTCCAGATTCCTCTAGAGTGTTCCAGCTGAACCAGTATCTAACTCTGTCTACCAAAGACTGTCCTGCTGTAGCCACTGACTCTCTCCCTTGTACCAAATGGAAATCTCAAAAGAATGTTTTCCCCTATTGTCAGCAGGTGCATCTGGAGACCCTGAATCCACAATAGGGCCTCAGAAACCATGGGGAATGTGACTCCAGTTCTTACTACTTAGAGTGAAGTGTGGCCACATGACCACAGTCATAGAGAAGCTGCACAGTCATTCAGTGTCCAGCCCTGTCTGCTGGCAGAATAGGCCAGTGCCTAGAGGCTGGGCCTTGGAGGGTGTTCAGAGTATAGCTGGTTTAAGAGATTTCTCCTGTCAACCTGATACTGAGGACCAAAGTCCAGACCATTTGTCAGCCGCTCTCTGGGGTTAAGGCATTTATAGTCCCTATAAAAAAGGTAAATATATTCTCTAGGAGAGATAACCCTTAAACCATTACATCCAACGTGCCATTAACTCAGCTCAGCACATGCCAAAGAATTCTCCAGGCCCTTACAAAACCACGAGGAGATAAGGAAGGCCGCATTATGTGGGGAAGAGAAAAGGTCAAGGGAGGTCTGGAGCCTAGAATGCTGTTTGACTGTCTCGATAAGTCAGGAGGCTCTTAGATAGAAAGAGACCCCCGAAGGCCAGTGTGAAATGAAGGTCGGACACATCCGAGGTGGTGGTGGTTTGTGTTAACGGCCACGATGATTTCCAGATCCTCAGTCTGCCACAGCACAGGATCCAAGAGCTTGAGCTTGAGGTTGGACCTGACTCACATGAAGCAAAACAAGGGTGAGAAGCTGAGCAAAGGGGACCGTGAGCCCATAAAAAACAGGCAGGAAGAAAAAGTAATAGAATTTAAACACACCAAACAATGGTTAATGTCACTCATTAAAAAAAGAAGAAGAAGAAAAGCAAATTTAGGGGAGAGAGAGAGTCATGGGGTGTCCCTCCCAAAATGGGAGATGAACTTCCTGTAAGGAAATGACCTTACAGTTTGGCCACAGTTTTTACAGTGAAAATAGAATTATTGATTTTTCTGGTTATGAAACTGACATATGCTCATGTGACATATTCAAACAATAAAGGCATAAAGAAGAGAAGTGAAGATGTTCTATAATCCTCCGACCCATTTTGATGTAGACTCACTCTTCCAGATGTTTCATATTCAGAAAATTTTCAAGCCTGAAATGGAGACAAAATGTACTCGTTAAAAAGTGTCGTCTGGCAAATGTAAGTGAGGGTAGGAGATCTAGCTCCAGGAACAGATTTTAGCATCACTGCCCCCGAGCACCATGGGTTAACTGGTTTCTTCTGGAAGCGTCCCTGTTCACATTAGCACCTCTGGGGATTCCTAGAGAGAGTTAAATGTGCATTACCTTCAGCCAAAAGGTTTAACCAACAGAGCTTATACTTCCTAATTACAGTCTGTGAGACAACGTGGTGAGAAGGGAGTGAGTCATTGGAAGGGGCGGGAGACATGGATGGAGGAGGCAGGGGAATGCAGCTCCTTCAGAAGTTATAAGGAAGGAAAACAAATCCAAAAAAAGGAAAATAGACGTGATGTGTGCCTAGATCATGCATCTCCAGTGCTTTAAGCCAGCAGTCATCACCCCTGAGGTGATGGAAGAGTGGGGGCTGTCCCTGTCACCCCAGCGACTAGACTCTGGGGTGTGGATTCACTTCCTGGGCCGTGTTGCAGAACTCTGACTCATGGCCGCGTATACCTAAGTGGCAGGTGCAGATGTGGCAGGCACCCAGCAACTGGCCTATTTTTATCATAAGAAGGAAATGTTCCTGTGTCTTTTGGTAAATCCACGGTTGCCTGGCATTACTTCTAAATGTAGAAATTAAATACATCAAACCCTATGCATTTAGCCTATGCTTAAATTCAAGTTCATTTACAGATTAAAATCCATTCAAAAATCCATTAGTCCAGTGAAAGCTATCGCTACATAAATAGTGACATCCTGTTGTCATAAACACAATTCAATTAAATAATTAGATTAAAAACCCAGCAGTTTAATACATAGCTCTTTTAAATGCATGGCCACAAACACTTCATTGAATACATGTATTCTGGCTTTGGTTCAAATTACATTTTCAATATTAATCTCCACCACAGCATTATGGGAAAAAATTGTGTCTTCTGTGTGTAATAAATTCCTTCTTAAAATACAATATAGCTTTTAAAAGGCACATGTTTTAAAAAGAAAAAGATAATTTTTTGTGAAATATTAACAGTATTTATAATAGTAATGAGACTGTGCTGAACCCAAAGAAGGTCACAAAAAATTATGAAGTGGGACTGTCATATAAAAACTGTAAATATTGTTTACTTTTCTTGTGTTCTTATAGCTCTAGCTCGGTGGCACACGTGTCACAGGTCCTCAGCAGACAGCTTCCTGATTATTGAAAATGGAAGAATTGGGAATTTGGGGACATTTTGACTGTTCACAAATTACTAAAATTCACAGTCATGTTCATTGCTTGTCTACTTAGTGGGAAATAGCTATATTAAGTTCACCAGGACAGTTCCTGTTTGTTTCTGTTCTAGTGCTTTTAAACCAATGGAAAGTGACCCATGATCCATGCTTATAATTCCCCTCTCTCTTGCCAGAAATGTTATCTGAAATTACTCATGAAATGTCTCAAAAGGCTCAGGGAAAAAAGGGCAGCATCTGTGCTCTTATGAGCACTTTGTATTTTGTCTTTTGACCAAAGAATAAGGTGGCTAACTCCTTTGAAGCAAACTTGCATCAGTCTCCTGTTCCTGCTGCTTGTGGTCATTAAATTGTCTAAAAAAGAAAGAACACCTGAGTTGCAGGGGATCTTGGGATTGTCTCCTTACAGTGGTACAAAGAGAAGGAGGTCTTGGCTAAAGCCGCGCGCTTAGCCTTTGAAGGAGTCAGGTTGAGAACCCACACCCTGTGCCCTCTGTGCTGTATAACTAAGTCGCCACCGCAGGGGAAGGGCACTTGTGTTCAAATGATGCAGAACGCCCATCACTTCTACACCTGTTTCTTCCAGGTGCAAGGCCTCAAAGAAGGTGTCAGCTACGTGTTCCGAGTCCGAGCCATGAACCAGGCAGGTGTCGGGAAGCCGTCCGACCTGGCTGGGCCTGTTGTGGCAGAAACCCGTCCAGGTGGGCCTTTACTTTTTCACTAAAGTTAACCTCATCTCTGTAAGATACCAAAGTAACATTCAACCTTACTTCTGTGCTTTTCCTCATTTTCAAAATCATCACTGTATGCCACCCGAATGATGGGTAAGTGTGACCGTGGGACACGACAGTCATTTACTCCATCACAGGCCCTCAGGGCAGCAGTGGAGCCAGGTGGGAGGTGGTCCAGGGCTACTCTGGTTCATCCTCAGAAACAGGGAAGTTCCTGATCAAATTATGCTTCCTGGACACACTGTTTCAAGCATACATTCCTGGGACGTTATTCCTATTACACTGTGGCCATTTACTCCCACGAGAATGTTTTCCCATCGCAGAGGAAGCTGGAACAACCCAGTTAGCAGGCATGATCTTTAAACAAAAGTAGGATTTATATCATTGTAGCTACTAAGTTAAACCAGAGGTCAGCAAACTTTCTGTGAAGGCCAGACAATAAATATTTTCAACTCTGTGGTCATGTGGTCCCTGTCACAATCCTCAACTCTGCCATGGCACCAAAGCAGCCCTAGACAATGCGTAAATTAGTGAGCATGGCTGTGTGCCAATAAAACTTTATTGTGTGTGTTCTGTGCATTGTGTAATATGATGCATTACATCCAGTATGAAATTTGAACTGTAACTAGTTTTCACATGTCTTGAAATATTAATCTTCTTTTGATTTTTTAAAACTGTTTTAAAATGTAAAAACCATTCTTAGCTTGCAGGCTATACAAAAAGAGATAATGGGCCAGATATAGCCCACAAGCCATAGTTTGCTGACCCCTGGGTTAAGCTAACAGCGTTCCTAACTGAATGATCTACACAGCTGAGGCAGCCCTCAACTTCCCAGCTTTACGACGCCGTGATTGGACTAGGAAAGATAGTCTTTCCCTTTGTTATGAGAACAAAGTTTACAGTGTTCACTGTGCAAACAGTTTCAGGTCATTATGTAACACTTATTTTGTCATTTAATCTCTATCACTTTTCAAAGTTACACATTTCAGTTCATTAAAGTTGTATGAAAGAAAGCACTGGAAATGAGAGAGGATTTAAAAAGTATTAACTAGTTATTTTAAGTTTATGTTCATTGTAGTCCAAGGACTCTCACTATTTTCAGATTGAAATAAAAAGCAGACACATAATGTGACATTTGTTTTTATGGTGAGAAGAGCATGTAAACATAGGAAACTCTGCCCTCACTTCCTGCTACTTTAAAAGCACAGTAAAGGTACCCTTTGAGGAGGTACCTGCCCCTTGCATCCTATTACTTCATAGCCTGCTTTCAGCTAATCTTGTGACTATCCCAAAGTGTGGCAGGTGTGTCTGGAGAGAGTGCATTACCTCATGTAAGTATGCAAAACTTCACGAGAAAACAGAGGAATGCTAGGGATGTGTATACCAGGTAAAAGGTGACACACAAAGAGATGAGGACACATATTCCTATAGAAGTCAGACCCTCCAGGTGCCAACTGTGTGGAAATACAAGGTGCCAAATGGACATGCAGAAGGGCCCAACTAGGAGTCTGCCCTGTAAGAGTATCTAGATTATGTACAAAAAAACTCTTGATCTAGTCATTGATAAGTTAAAAGCACCCTTTTAAAGCAGTGGAACCCAAATCTGATTGAAAAAAGCTTAAATTGATTTCTTGTTTTCTCATCAGTCACCTCAGAATGGCAGGTAGCCAGGCATGATGTTAATAAGGCCACCATAGTGGTGACTATACCACCAGAAAAGGGGTTGCTGGCGAGCTCCTGGGCAGAGTTTTGTTTCACTGCTTTGGAATAAGGTGCCCAAAGTCATTTTGTGGCCGATCCACTCCCAGAGGGTAACTGCAGAGAGCAGCTGCAGACATCAGTGCATAAACAGGACCAGGCTAACCCACCCAGCAGCCAGTGGCTCAAGCCTGGGGAGGAGTCCTGGGAGGAGCAGAGTCACGCTGCTTGACTTGAAGCAGTGACATGAAGGAGCCCAAAGCCCAGGAGACACTGGGACTTGTTCCACAGGCAACAAGCACGTTCCTTCCCGCACCGTGTATTTCCTGAGCACCCGCTACCTGCCGGGTGCTGTGTGGGCCGTGAATAGAGTATCATGTCATCGTCACTGCCTCCCGGGCTCACCGTCTAGCGGAAGAGCGGTGTGTACAACACGTCGTGAGCGAGCTTAGGTGGAGGTTCACGAAATATTTTCCATAGTTGAATAGGCTGTAAGCAGGGTGCTAAGGATTTCATAAATCCCTATAAAAACTTACATGTTGCCTAAGGTTGTCTGTATTTATTAATTTTGTTCAATAACAATATATTACTTTTTAAAAGTTTTTATTGAAGTATAGTTGACTTACAATATTGTGTTAATACCAGTATATTACTTTTAATCAGGTAATTATTGTATGCTAAAATTGGTTGGGGCTGGGGTTGGAGGATGGAGCCTGCTATCAGTTTCACGGTGTGGAATGTGAAACTTGGATTGCAATTTCGGAAGAACAACTTCTTTTGGAACACAGTATTAAAATTTCAGATAGAAAAGAAGGCTTAGCATGTAACAGCAAACCTCAAATACATGTAACAAGATACCTCAAGCGTAACTGGAATTCCAGTTAAAAGTCAACCGAATCCACTAGGGTCGGTAGGATTACTGGTCTCCCTTTGAAGCTGACGAGTATGCCAGCAGATGTAGCCCAGCCACTGGCACAAAGTCTAATCGTGCTGGTAACGAGGATCAGGAAAGGGGCTGAGTGTGCCGGGCCCTGCCCAGAGGTCTATTGGCTGAACAAGCCTGTAAGAAGAATAAGCTGGAAAATATTTAGTGTAAATTTGTTGGGACATAAAGGCACTTCTCTTCCTGATATTTGGTATTTTTCAAATAGTGTCCCATTGATTGTAGCAGGCCTGGGCTGAGGTGGAGGCGAGGTGAGTCAGATCACATGGCAGACAAGCGAGACCTGGCGGGTAACACGTAGCAGGCGGAACCGGCTGCCGATACTCTTACTGGAGACCCAGCGGCAGCAGGAGAACTCAGGTGATGGGCGGGGGAACCCAGATGCAAGGCAGAGTCCCAAGCAGGAGCTGGTGACTGGAAGTTGGGGCTTGTCCCTGGGAGTGAGGCAGGTAGAAGAGCAGAGCTCTGGGAGGAGTCATGAGCTTCCACTGGGCTGACAGCCTGGTAGCCGACCCCAGTTTTTGAACACTGGTTGGTTGTAGAACCTGGTGGGGCTAAGCGTGCACCTGTGTGCTCAGTGGCCTTGAGGTGGAGTTTTGAAGGAGTCTGATGCAGGAAGGCAGGCTGCCTGATAAGGATTAGCTCAACTGGCTAACTGAGAAAACGTCACTTGCATTTGCTCACTGTTCTCTTTCACCCATTAGGAAAGTAGTTTTCAGCCTAGACTGTACATTATGTTAGAATCATGCCAAGAACTTTTTGAAAATATTGACTCCATTCCAGACTCTACTCCAGGCCAATTAAATCAGAATCTCTATAACCCAGGCTGGGCATAGGTTCGTTTTTGTTTGTTTAGCTCCTTGGGTAATTCAAGTATGAAGCCAGGCTTGTGAACTGTGCATTAGACTGTGGGCTCCTTCAGAACAGGAGCTGTGTTTTCTCTCGATGTGCCAGGAGCCTAGCACCTGGTGTATAATAGTCATTTATTAGATGAAAAAAAAAATGAGTGACTACCATGTCCTGGCGCATGAGTGTGATTCTGTTTTGTAGCCACAGAGTGTACACTTAACCCTAAATACATCGTAGTGAACGCCCTGGTTATGAAGGGCGAGCCATAAGGGGCTCAGTGGAGCCACGATGTGGCCCCAGAGTGATGGGTCAGCCAGCAGTCCTGTTACATAGCGGAGCTCGGTGTTACCTCCAGTGGTTACGTTAGTTCACTTCTATCTGCTTCTGTTCTGTCCCATGCTCCAGTTTTTTAAATACCACACATGCACATGCACATATGCACACACATGTGTGCATGTGCTCACATGCACCACGCAGAAGAACAAATAATAAAACCTGATAAAAAGTGACCTATTAATGCAGATGTAAAAGACTACATATCAGATTATGAAATGTATGGGAAGATGAATTCTCACTTTTAAATTTTATCTTTTTTAAAAAAAAATATCATTTTATGAACGGAAAAGAAAAGTGGAATGGAGTTAATTTCCAAAAACTTTCATTTAGCCCTGGGCCATACCCTAAGCCATTGTCTTACTGGGGGTGGTGGCAAGTCTGGAGGGATCATTAAAATGCCATTCCACTTAATCCAATAATCCTTCTGCATCCACATTAAGGATTTGTTTAGGCTCGGGGCAGCTGACTAAAGACAATGCTTCTTAAATCCTTCTCAGATTAAAATGATCTCATTTTCTATAGCCAAATCTCCTCTGCTCTCAACTGAATTCTTCATGTTCTTAAGTAGATTCAAAGGTTGTTTTTGAGAAAATCTGAATCCTGGCAAATTTTGGTTCACGTTTCCAGCCCAATTCTGTGGGAAAGTGAGATGACTCTTCATCCAGTGGAGAATGTCCATAGGGAATGTTTGCTCTGACAGCAGAACATCACACTTGCTGCCTGCCCGTTAAGCATCAGAACCATATTGATCGTATGTTAAACAACCTTAGAGCACGTGGCTCTTTAGACATTCATGAGTTCAGCCATGAACCGACAGCAGCTCAGTGCTTGGCAAAAAGTCAGGGTGAAGGACATTCTAATAAGAAAATTTGAGGATGTTGTCGCTGCACCTTTTCCACTCTGACCCTGCGCCAGGTTCATCTCCACAGGTGGTGGTGCGGACCAGCCTGGGGCCTCTTAGAAATGCTGCCCTTACATTGCTCTTGGTTTTCCTAGAGCGTTTATATAAAGAACCATCCATCTGAATATCATGTATCTTTTGTAAAATCTCAGTAGAATTTTTTGCCCATGATGTATCCAGGATCTCTTTATTGAAGGAATACGGCTATTAATTCCTCTTTGATTTTAATATGTCAAAAAAATGGCCTTTCCAAAGCAACATAATTAGTTTCTTCATTGCAGAAGAGGAATCTATGACCCAGTGTCCTTCCTTTTCAGATCCAAGACACTTTGAGCTCATTTTTTAAATTGTTTTATCTACATCTAAATTTTCCAAGAGACGTCTTTCAGTTTTAAACTCTTCACCTTTATTCTTTGTTGTCCCAAGTAATGTGTTTAAAGTATTTTTTTTAAATTGCCTTTTTCTCTATAAACCCAGAACATGAGAAGAGTCTACCTTTTTTTCCAAAGGCAACTTCAATTCTATTTCCCATTATAGGTATTACTGTAAAATATTTGGTCTACTAAGTCACTCTTTAAAAACACCTTTATTCAAAGAATGATGTTAACAAATTAATTAAAGCTGAACAGTAACAGAAGGCTTTGAATTTGAAAAGCCGTATTGAAAAAGCATGAGAGCGTTAGCCCTGCAATTCTTGTGACAAATAGGGAACAAGCTGTAACTTGTTGCCTTGATCATTTTAAGACAATAACCTTGTTATATATTTAAACTGCTCTTTCTTTGTAACAGTAGATTATTTTTGACTAAACATTATTTTCTAATGAGAATAGTTATGGAGCTCAAGAAATATGCTAAGATAACTAGTTGAATTATTTTCAGTGAATTTGATTTTTCAAAAGCTTGAGATTATGATCACTTTTAGAGTGATACTTTCAGCCAGTTGACAGCATCATCGTTTGACAGCGAGGAAATCAAGCTTTGAATTCTGAGCGTGAAATTAAGTAGGAAACACACTGCAGCTAGAATGTTTTCTTTGTTGGTATTTTTATTTCATCTTGTGTTTATCACAACATTGGTCTTATGCTGAAGCTCTAGTAAGATAAGTTCCAATTAAATAAACATTGCAATTCTAAACTGATATTTCTCTTTTAAATCCGTTTTTTCAGTCTAGCCCCTGGCACATGTAAATATGTACGGAAAATATGGAAACCAAATTCCTGCCCTTGTAGAATTTAATCTTGTTCTTGATAAAATAAACAACCAGTGCAACTTTCTGAAAGATGAAGATTAATCAAATGCTCATCTTAATGAGCATTTGGTTTTTGAAACAGAAGTGTCAAAGATAGCTTTAATTATTTTCTATTTTTCCCTTTATTTAAATAAATCAGCCAGTAGCATCCATCATAGCCACAATTATGTAAGCATAAACTAAGGAAATGTTCATGCCTCTCTTTTACTCACTATAGATATTGCCTACCATGTCCTGATTTGATACGATTAATCAAGAGAAGCTTCACAGATGAGCAAAACTCTCTGATACTAGCTGACATTCCACCTAGTCCCTGCTTCTTATTTTGCCCTCTGTAGGCAATAACGCAATTTCAAGTCACAAAATTTGATCTAAGACTTTCAAAAAAAATGCCATGTTGTTTTCTAAATGTATAAATTATTACATTTCTTACATGAGACCCCAGCTACAACGTAATGATGAAAAACTTGTAGGTTAAAGTGAAAACACACATACTGCCTGGGACTTAAAAATAATATCTTTTGTTTCACTTCATATTTTCACAAAAGATCTCCAAGTACAAAAATTAATTTTCCAGAATAATTAAATGAGACAGCTCTATACTCTTCTCAATAACTGAGGCAATTGAGACAGCAACTGAGCAGGGTTTTTCTAGTCTCCAAGTTGTCTGGGTTTGGGACCAAGTCTGGCCCTTCAGAAACGTGAAAAGATTGTTTCCAATACCCAGTTGTTCCATTTACCTGAGCGTTTACTGCGAAGGCATCAATCCTTTAAAATTTCATTTTAAGACCTGTTGATGAAAATTCTTATAAAATAGATTACATATTTCAGTACATACCCTTCACCCTTCTTGGATGCAATGTACTTAATCTTATCTACCTTTTTCTGTGTGACTCAGAGCCATAAGTATCAACCTTATTTATTGCCCAGTGTTGCAATACAGTGATGTCTTACAGGGTGAGGGGCCATTTGTTTATCTACTGAATAGTGTCTGTACCTGGTTTTCCATTTTCTGCCTCCTCTCTTGCTGCCATTTATTTACCTTATCCTCCGTGTGCCTGCTGATCACAGCTTCTTCTTTCCTCTCTTTTTCGGGACAAACTAACCAGCTAGCCTTGTTAGAATCATCTCAAGTGAAGTATAGCTTCCAAGTGATGGTCTGTGGAACCCTCCAGGGCATGTCTGGGATACTAGCACATGGACTTTGTGACATCAGTTCTGGCCCTTAGAGGTTTGCTTTCGTTACTTCTTGGTTTAGGGCAAGATCCCATATGGGTGAAGTGTTACTGTGCAAAGGTTATCCATGGAATTGAGAGAAAAGCCAGGCTAATATATTGCTCATGTTCTTTCCATTTTATCGCTCCTCTGCAGAAAAGTCAAATCTTTCATTTGAGTAAAAATCAAGATTCTTAACCTAAGCACCATTTTTTTCTGTTGTAAACTTGTCATTCCTCCAGTATAACAAATAGCAGGCGCATGGATGATTCACTTCCCTTTAAAAGGGATTACAAACAAAACAATGAATGATTAATATGAACAATCTGTCATGCCTCCAAAATAGATATTATGCAAATAGCAAGAGAGGTTTAGTCGACTTCCATTTCTTCTCCTTTCCTCTTCATAACAACACAGATATACAGGAAATTTTCGGTTTATATTCTCTCTCCAGTTCAATCATGCTAACTGTGTATTGTCATACCATCTAAATCTCAGCATTCTTAGGCGTTAGTTTTTTCTTGACTTTTGATAAGAGCACTATTTTCGTTATTTGTTATGTAGCAGTGGATTGTAAGGATTAGTCATGTGTTATCAGGAATAGAAATAAAACATTTTGGTCTGCAACTTGCAATGAAATAGACACAGCCCTTAGTAAATACATGGTGGACATTTCACTCAAGGTTATTTCTGTTTATCTATATAGTCAAATATGAAAATAACCCTTTCTTTTTTTTAATATTTAAAAAATCTCCCAGAACTAGTCTTCTCCAAGCTTTCCATGTGAATTAAAAATCACTTTTTGGAGGTTTATAATGGAAGCACATACTGCTATCAGTAAGGACACAGGTTAGATCAACTACCAGGCTTAGGAGCCTACACCCTCAAGTCCCTGATCACTCTTTTCGGGCACTTGGTTTGTTTTGCCCTTTGCCTGGGAGGAGTTTTGCAATTCTTTTTCCCCTGACAGGTTTTACTGGACAGCCAGCCAGGACACTGGCTTCTTATGATGCAGTCTAGCACAGAAAACCTTTCATCACTTGGGAAGTATCCGTTGAAAGATTTTTTATGTTTTTTTTTAAAAATAAAGCTGTACCTCTCTGAAATTAAATGTATTTTTCCTAACGTGTGGAAGCAGACCAAGTGTAGATTGGTATTCGAATGAATGTCAATTTGAGAAGAGCGTTTTACCTCTCAAATTGGATTTAGTTGTAGAAGTGAACATTTTACAAGCATCACACACTCTTTGAATTGCTATATTGAATGCAGGTGTTAATTTATTAGAGCCCTCCAAAGTAAGAGAACTCAAAACATTAACTTGATTGTTTTCTTTTAAAATCCAACAGCCAATCTTCTTGAAACATCTGGATCTCTTGAAACTCATTTCCATTTGAAGTTCTGCACAGTTCAGTAACAGTCATTTCTAGGTTGTTATTGTTCTAACCTAAATGGCATCTTTAGATTAATTTATGGCTACCCGATCAGCAGAACTTTCATTCTTAAATGATTTACAGACTGAACGCTTGAATATAGGCAATTCTCACTCCCTCTACTTTCTCCCCCTTCAGTTGCCCCTTGGTTTCTTTATCTCGTATCTGTCCCCTCTTGGTGACTGTTTAGCTGTGGGTGTTCTTGAGGCAAACGTCATAAATTAGGCCCTGAAGAGGATCGAACAACTTTTGTCTTTCCCTGAGGCTGCCCTGTGCTTCATATTAAGGTCCGCCCACTCCTGTAACTGTCCCATTGTCCAGGTCCACCAGGTTTTCTTCAGCCCTGAACAGACAGTACTGTTCGTGGTGTTGGCTCTGCCTGCGTAACATGGTACATTCACTGAATGCCATGTTACGAGTCGAGATGTAGCAGGACTGTCAGTCGCAGTGGGGCCTTTTCCCTCGCACAGGCTCAAGGACCCCACCTTAAGGCTGCAGTAAAGGATCCCAAGGTAAGGAATTCTTGCTTGATTGATTTCTACCAGAAAAGGTCAGTGCCCTGTTTTTGATCTTCTAGGAACCAAAGAGGTTGTTGTAAATGTGGATGATGATGGAATCATTTCCTTGAACTTCGAATGTGATCAGATGGCTCCAAATTCTGAGTTCGCCTGGTCCAAAGACTACGTACCCACTGAGGACTCCCCACGATTAGAGGTTGAAAGCAAAGGCAACAAGTACGCACTGTTCCAGCCGAAATGGCGGGCTTCCTTTTCATGACGGGAGGATGGAGGCAGCTCTGTGCTTTCCGTTTCAAGTGATAGGATGAAATCACAAACATTTTATGTCTGGTAATGTGGAAAGTCATAACCAATTTAAAGCTTAGAAAAATAGCAATCCTTATAAAGTACTTTTCACAGTATCCCACTTTAAATGTTTTTTCATATATTATCTCATTTATGATGTAGTAAAAGTGTTGAATGGCCTAAAAGATAGTTCTCAGTATTCTGAATTCTACAGAATTTTGGAATCTTAAAGTAACGGTGAAGATAGTTATGGGGAGGGGTGAGGAAGAACCTGCTGCTGGCTGTCCTGCTTTTTTCACCCCCACTTATGAATGACACATCAATGCACTGGAAAGAACTCTATGGAAAGCACAGGATAGATGAGTTCCAGTCTCGGGAGCTGGCTGTGTGACCTGGGGCAGCTTTTAACTTCCATGGACCTCAGATTTCTTTTTCTGTAAAATGGGAAAGAGTGAAGATGATTAATTGTATGACCTATTACTTCCTTTCATCCTCAAGATCCTGAGTTTTCTTTTTACTTCACCTTAGTTATCAAGCTCTTTATCTCTATGATGCCAACCAGATTGGGTCATACTTGGCAAAGCAAAATATTCCTAATTACAAAGAAGCCCAATATATATGAAAAAAAAGAAGAAAGAAATAGTAATTTTGTTGGAGAACAGCAAGAAAATACTGAATATAATTTAAAGACATTTTGCTGTTGCTATTGCTGTAAAGTCCTTGAAGTAAAACATGATTTTGGTCAAAGAAAAGACAGTCAAACTGTAAATTTTTCTTCTTTGACTGACTTGACTAACATATAAATGTTTGGGTTATCTTTGACTAGCGATGCCTCACCAAAGTTAGAAAACACAGTGAACTAGACCACTGACCCATTCATTCATTCCACAAATATGTATTAATCACGAATTATGTGCCACACAAGGTCCTGGATGCTGGAGGACACCACAGTAAACAAAACAGTTCTCCTCCCTACAGGCATACTGTGGAGGCATTTGGGTGATGCAATGGGCAATGCTGATGCAGTGTGATGACCTTGGAAAGGGAAGTGCAGGACATGACATGAGAGAGGCACCGGAACAGCAGTTTCTGCCACCTGGGGAAGAATTTTTTCAGGCTCCCTAACAAGGGCTGATCAGCTGAAAGTATCTTTATTCAGCATGTGCATTGATATGCATCAGAGCTTGGGAATGGAGATCTGTACCAGCTCCCCTTCCCATCACCGTCATCCTGCAGCAGGAGGTCAGGAAGGTCTTTCTAGAAGCAGTGGGAGTGAGGAGGCTGCCAGTCAACAAGGCAGAGAGGAACAAGGGCCCCACGTACAGGGGGCGGCGAGTGCAAGTGCCAGAGACCAGGCAGAACACGGGCTCGCAGACCCCTCGCAGCCTTGTTACTTATTAAGTATTCTGTTCCGAAGGACGAAAATGACCTTCAAGGATCTCGGGGAGGAAGACTTGGGCCTTTACTCCTGTGATGTAACAGACACAGATGGAATAGCGTCAAGCTACCTGATAGATGAGGAAGGTAAGCTACAAACCAGCCTGTTCACGAGTCTGCGGCTGCTTTGATTTCTCAGTGAGTGCCTGGAATCAAGTGACTGTTGTTTTAGTTCAAGGATTAACTGTTCTCCTTTTCCCCCCACAGAACTGAAACGTTTGCTTGCTCTCAGCCAAGAACACAAGTTCCCAAGTAAGTGTCCACAATACAGTGACAGAGTGTAGCCATCCTACTAGACAGCTTTGATGGAGGAGGAGAGGCTCTTGAGAACGCAGGGCGGAGCACACACTAGTAGCTGCAGAAGCACTTTCCAGAAGGGCAGCTGTTGTCTCTGCCATTGTTCTGCAAAGATACAAAGAACACTAACACACTCTGTTAGTTCAAATACATCCCAGCTCTGTTAGGTAGAGAGGAGTCATGTTACATTAGAGCAACAGTTGAGTAATTAAGTTCTTTGCTTTTTGCCTACATAACTTGGAATCATTAGATATTTTTTTCTGGATGCATTCATTCATATGCCTTTAAGACAAACTAATCTCTTCCTAAGCAATTTAATGTTAGCACTTAGTAGAAGAATTAAACCTCTAAATAAAAACAATCTAAAGACACCACCTACCATTTTAAACTCCTGGAAAATTAGGAAAAGATCCCTGGATCAGAAAAAGAATCCCTCTGAACTACCTGAAAACCCTTCAATAAAGCACCTTCTACATAAAAGATTAAATTCCACAGCTGACACCTCAGAGAAGAGAAAGAAGTCTGAAGTGAAGCTCGGAAAGTTCCACTGGCCTGATAGGATCTCTTGCGATTGGTACGCATTGGCCAAAGCAGTGAGGTGTCCAGAAAGTTACACCCTAGGGCTGGAAACAAGCAGAAGGTGATAGCATACACTCATTCTTTTAAAGTAAGGATTTTTTCACTCCTTAATCCCTACACTATAACTTCTTCACTAATGCAGGAGTTTTAGGAACCCAGGAAACTATACTTGACCTCAAACAATAGGCAGAACTTCGTGTGTTTGTACATGTGCATTTTTTTAGGGAGAGAAACTATAGCTTTCCCAAAATTCTCAACAGGGCTGTGATTAAAAACAAACACTGCTCTGAAACCAGTTGCCTGACTTCTTACGTTCCCAAGGAATGCTTTTTGGATGATGAGGCCGGGTGTTGGTGGTTACTGGCCTCAGCTATGATGTTCTCAAGACCAGCTGTTCTCCACAAAGCACACAGGGGTGCCTGTGGGGAGTACGTGCAGAGTGCAGGCTCTGAATTCTTGGGGGAACCATTTCTCACTGTAAGCTTCTTCACCATAAAACTGGAAAGGTAATACATGAACGGTGCCTTAAAGTTATTCTTTTAACTGTATGGAAGTTAGAGGTTTGGCCTGGACTCTCTTTGTTCTGTGCTCTGTGAACCTGAGCAGCTCATCCCAGGTTCCCCGTTGCCTTGGTTCCTTTCCCGGGACTGGCTGTTGTAATCGCTTACAGCAGTCCCCCTAGAGAGGCGCCATCGTCAGCAGGGCACTGGTTGATCCTTCAACTGTTCAGGAAAAATATAAATATTAATTGAAACAGAACAGTGACCTAGAAAAATCCACTTGCAGAAGAGCTGTCTGCCAGCCGCACAGCTGTCCTCCCTTCGTGCCCCCAGGGCTGTGAAGCAGGGAGTGGAGGAGACGGTCACTGTGTGGAACACGGCCAGTGAATGTCCGCATTGTCTATGGGCGAACGTCGGTACAAGCGGAGAGAAACAGCAGCACCTACTAATCTAGCTCGTCAGACAGTAAACACTGACAAAGTGTCTCGGGGATGGCTGGTGCAGACAGCATTCACATTTAGCTCAGAGGATGGAGCAGAGGGAAGTTGGGGTGTTCCTCCTGAATTGGTGGCACCCGGCTGGCTTCCCTGAGGCTCAGTGATGGGATGGACTTGAAGACAGCGTTGCCTGCTGTCACTGTGGTTTACGCTGAGATATTTTATTCTGTGTGAGCCTAAGCACTCTGATTGTTGGTTCTAGGAGAGAGGGAGCAGCAAGCTCAGGGGCCCTTTTGTTAGAGACCCTGTGTGGCATTTGCGTCGGCACAGAGAGAACCCGACAATGTGTTAAAAACCCCGACATGTGAGTGTAACACTCCCACCCCAAGGGAGCGTCCGTTAGCCCTTTGAAGCAGCGTTGTAGCTATAACAGCTCCAGTGTCTTCTCTCCCCACCACTGTGACATCAGCTGGGTCACCATGTGAATATTTTCAGAGACCTGATGATAGGGTCCAAGCTGCATATTCCATTTCTCCATGTATACCACTTCCTCTTAGTAAACGCTGACACATAATTAAGTCATCTTCTTGAGATTTTGTAAGTTTTTAAATGGTCTCATTTCTTATAGAGTGTCATAAAGAGTGTGGTGTTCCTTTATCCCTTGGCACAGCAAATTCTCCTATTTTAAGCTGTTTTCAAAAATATTTTGAAAACCACTAAACATATGCCCTAAACTTACAAATAACAGATATGTTGCTGGAGCAAGTAAACTGCCAGAGGAAAAAAGCCCAAGGAAATTTAGGGCTGAGTAGAAGGAAAAAATAAAAATATGTAAAGCTAAAAATAGAAAATAATCTAGTCTGTCTTGCCAGTAGTAATACTAAATTGCAGTGCAGTGAAGCAGTATTTGAATATATATGTACACACACATGTATGTATTTATATCAAGAATTCAAGGTGTTTGGGGGGGATGGTGGGAAGTCTATTTCAGTACTGACAACATCCTGCATAATACATCTCGTCATTAGCAGACGTTGGTCATTATCCCACTTGTGCGTGTATACACTGTGTGTGTGAGGTATACATAAGCACATATAATTACGCCTATTTGGTGTGTCCTCTTAGGTGTAAATGTATTTTACCATTGATGGTTGTAGGGTGCTGTTTAAACCCCTGGAGAAAGAGTCACCAAAATATTAATAGCCACATTTATAGAGCACTTATTATATGCTGTTTATAGGATGCTTAAATGGAATATGACATTTAAACTCCGCAATGACCTAAAAAGGGTCATTACTACGGGGATTTAATTTTAGAGATGGAGAACATGAGGCACAGAGAGGTTAAGTAACTAGACCAGTGGTACACAGCTGGCACCTGGGGTTAAACCCAGGTAGTCTGACACTAACCCGGACATGGACCGTTTCTGTGTGGAGGCAAGTCCATCTTCCTCATTTTTACAGTTAAGACATCTGTGACAGTCAGGATTAGAACCCAGTTTTTCTGTCCCTCAATATTCAGCCTCTCCCCTACAACACTCTCACTGCCTCCAGGCTTTGCAAGAAGCAAGATGCTACACCACCGTCTCTGTTGTTTTTCCACTTGTTGGAAAAATCTGTGTCAGTACAATTGGTTACCAGGATAATCACTACTCTTATTTTTATTTTTCATAGCTGTCCCAGTTAAATCGGAGTTGGCAGTTGAAATTTTGGAGAAAGGCCAAGTCCGGTTTTGGATGCAGGCTGAGAAGCTGTCTGGCAATGCCAAAGTCAACTTCATATTTAATGACAAGGAAATTTTTGAAGGGCCGGTAGGTTTTACACTTTTTAGATTTCTAAACATATCATTGCAGAATGTGCCGGGGAAGAATGCAGATAAGCTGTTATGAAAACCACTGGATGTGGGGTGGGGGAGTGTAAATCACTTCACACGTGAAAAGTGTGGAAGAAAATATATCATATTATCCAAAATTGAGACACTTCTGAGAATGAACGAGGATGCTAGGAATAATTTTTCCAGGACAACAGTTATAAACCAAAACTGTCTCAGGCAAATCAGGAAGTTGGTCCCTCATGAAGAAAGCTGCTCTCTTGGGAAGGCAAAGGGACCCACACCCTTGCCTGAACTCAGATACTCACATCACAGACTGCAGTGGGGTCTTGGTTCTTCAAAGGGAAGAATTGTTCTAATGGCTCAGAAAAAAATGCAGTAAAAATATCTTTCATTGCTTTTCTGGTTAAAAATCCATCTTTGTTGTAAAAAGCTTTAAAGACTCAGAAAGGAGAAATAGCAAATTCTTACAGCTTTTTGGTACACATATTCATATATACTTGCTGGTCTTCTACACTTCTGTGTATGTCAATTTGTGTCTTATTGACACAGGTGATTGTGTATATCTGCACTTAGTATTTTCTTTGCCTTTAATGTACACAGAGTTTTTATAGATAGAGTTACGGTGTCAGCACTTGATATGTCCTCCCCAGACATCTGCAAAGCCCGGATCAGGCTGGTGCCCGGTGGGACTGAACAACTTAGGTTCAGGCGCGCTGGCTCCTACCTGTGTTCTCACAGGTGTAAGTGGGAGATGGAAAAGATGGGGGAGAGGTGTGGTTTGTGGCCATCATTAACAACTGTTCTCCTTGCATCGAAACGTGTTTTTAAACCATCTGAGGATTCGTTAGTGAGAGGGAGGATGAGTAACATAAATGGCAGAAGAGTGAGCAGTATATTCACTTTCAACTTGTACGGTAACGGTGTGCGAGCCGGGACAAGTCACACGTGGGTCCTCTGTGGCGCATCTCCTCCCTGTTCTCAGAACCTTCTGTGTGATCACCATGAGGCCAGTGGAGAGGAAGGAAGAGCTTTGTTGGCATCACTCTGCCACCACAGCCACCAAGGGAACACTTGTGCACACGTGTGTGTGGAGGCACACATGTTCACACAGGCTTGCATGTTACTGTGCATGCACATAAACACACACACATACACACAGAACTTGAATAGCTGTTCATTGTCATTACAGTGGTTCTTCTCATACTATTTCATTGGGTGGAAATTATTGTCTTACTTCAGGTTCCCTAGAATGAGAATCTGAAATAGGGTTTCTCCTTCAGGTGGTTTATGGGGGAGAACTCCCAAGAGTAGGAGGTGAGGGAAGCAAGCTAGGGTAGGGACAAGCTAAGCAAAAACGTGGCCTCAGTTGGAGACTGGCTCCCTGCAGGGAAAGCTCTGGGGTATGAATGGCACCACAGAGTTGATCCCAGACCTGAGCCTTCATTCTGTGACATTTCATAGGAAACCTTCATTAATTCAGATCCGTCATGGAGCTTGTGCTTGTATGGCCAAGGACTGAGATTTACTTTTACGTTGAAAAAAGTTGCCTAAGGAATATGATAAAATAAGCACAGCCTAACAGGGCAATTTTGGTTCATTAAGAACAAAAGGACTTCGACTGCATTAGAAGCATTTTTATGCACCTGTTAATTCAGCAGGTGTATATTAATTGGCTGCTGTGTGCCATGCATGTGCTAGATGCCACGGACACAGCCGTGAACCAGACAATGCTTCCCTCACGCTGCTTACAGTTATGCTTTGTTAATTGAAAACGATGGAATCCAGAAAGTAAAATGGGAAGGAACCTAAAAATAACATTTTGTGATTTGGGGTAACAAAACTTTATTTATATTTAAAAACTAAATGTCAGTCTTCTGAGAAATCAATTCTGGTCAAGGTCATATATTCCGTTTAACATTTTCCTTTTTCTGGGCACAAGATTTTGAAACCTTGCTCAGTTAAAAAAATGTTAACAAGGAATTTTATTAAAGTATGATACTTTGGCGTTTGTGTGTGTGTTTTGTGAGGCTTACTGTCATCATATCCGTCTCTCTTTTCCTCTTCACGTTGAAGAAATATAAGATGCATGTTGACCGAAACACTGGTATCATTGAAATGTTTATGGAAAAGCTGCAGGATGAGGATGAGGGGACGTACACTTTCCAGATTCAAGATGGAAGAGCAACGGGTCATTCTACTCTAGTTCTCATTGGTGATGGTAAGCGTTCTGTGGAACATTAGCTCAAAGACTTTGCTACTCCCTTCAATGCAAACACTCCATTGTACAAAAACGGTCACATGGGCGGTGGCAGGAATTGGATTGGATTCCAAGCAGGAATCTTGATTGGATTCCAGTGTTCAAAACACAGTTTACAGTTAATACTTTCCATAGCATTTCATTCCGTAGAACGTTAATTTTAAAAGACACGAGTTATCATTGGCCCACAGGCAAGACTGCACTTAAATTATGTCATAAACAAAAAGTATTTATAACTAAAATTTTCCAGTGAAGGATATTGCAGTATAACCGAGACTGTATGTATGTCTCAGAAACAAACTATGATACTATTTTGTAACGTGTACTTATTTTAAAGTACTTATATTAAAAAGAAAATATGCAAAAGTAGAGCCTGCCAGACCAATCAATCATACATTAGAATTAGGTTGTATGTCAAGTGTCATAAGCCAGTGTGGGAGCCACCAAGATTTAAAATGTATATTTAATAAAGCAATAGAAAGGCTGGCCAGATCTCTACACTTGCAATAGCCAATGCTGCTTCATTATGTCCTGGCTTCATGACCTTGGACAAGCTACTTAACCTTTCTAAGCCTTTTTCTTCATCTATGAATGCTGAAAACAAATAGGGTGGTCACGATGTGTGAATGAATGAATAATAATGAATGTAAATCGCTCAGCACAGCGATGGGCATGTACATTTATACCACTCAACTCGACTTCATACTTCCTTGATTTTCAATTTTCAGTTTATAAGAAGCTCCAGAAAGAAGCTGAATTCCAGCGGCAAGAATGGATCAGGAAACAAGGTAAAAATGGGCAGTGAATAGAGAAGAGCTTCCACTTCTTGAACAAAATATTCCAAGGTGAAGTCCATAACAAATTAAAATGAATATTATTGCTTATGTCAGTAATGCTTTGGTAAATAAAAATAATTGGACATATTTATTATTAAATATGTATCAATTTAAAATATTAAAAAGCTAAAACTGAAATTTTAAAAAGTTCACTTTAAACATAAATTACCTTGGAATTTAAGAATGAGCTTGGATTTTTGCATTCATAATTAATATTTCTGATTGCTAATATTATTAAAATTTTATAGGTCCACATTTTGTTGAGTATTTGAGCTGGGAAGTGACTGGTGAATGTAATGTCCTATTGAAATGCAAGGTAAGAGGTAGACACATGTTTAATATTTGATACAAGGAAAATAAAGATAAAATAGAATGTGAGAAGAAGAGAAAGATCCATTTTTCATCTCCTCCATTTGCACCAGAATGATAGGTGACACGTCCTTACTGTTGAAGGTTATGTAATCAAATATTTAAAATAAGACAATGTGAAAATGTGGAAGTCAAGATGATCGTTTTTATTCATTGCCTATGCCCTAGTTAATAAAGATAGACTCTTTTTTTATTGATTGTTTTTTAGAGCAGTTTTAAGTTCACAGCAAAGTTAAAGGGAAGGTACAGAGATTTCCCAAGTACCCCCGTCTCTACACACGCGTAGCCTGTCTCAACATCCCCCACGAAGTGGCCCATATGTGACCAGTGATGAGCCCACATGGACACAAGGTCACCCAGGGCCCACAGCTTAGTTCCCTCTTGGCATGTACATTCCACGGGTTTGGACAAATGTGTAAACACATGTATCTGTCACTATAGTACCATACAGGGTATGTTCCCTGCTCTGAAAAGCCTCTGTGCTCTGCCTGTTTATCCCTCGCCAACCCCCACCGACTCTTTTTTAATTATTAATCGCAAAAGAATCTCGCATTGTCTTTGTTACATTCTAAGTGGTAGATCTGTTCCAGAATCATGCCAGCCACACTGTGTTTCTGTGGAAGTTGAGCAATTTTTTTAATCTAAATTGTGTGCCTTGGAGTCGTGGGCAGCTCTGCAGCTGATTCTGAAACCCCTGTGCTCCCATGAGGGGCGAGGTTTGGTAAAGACTTTGCAGCTCATGACCAATTGTCTTATTAGGTCTTTGGCTGTTGAGCTGCATGAGTCATCGATTTTTTTGAATGAGAACTGCCGGCTGAGGAAGGAGTGTGAAGGGCGTGGTGGTGGACAGTGACCCCAAAGCGGATGCATGGATTTGGCATTTGGCATGTAGTTGTCATCACAAAAGCCGGAGCGCAAGTGCCCCGGTCTCTGCTGGATCAGATTAAGTGAAAGAAACAGTGAGCACCCCACCAGAATCGATTTTAGCCTCTGAGAAAATGGCAGACATTCTTAGAAAACAGCTTCTCAGGCAGCAGCTAAAACCCACTCGGCCTCTCCTCCTGACTGTCCACAGCCGTGTTGCCCCCCACTCACTCTCTCCTGCATGTTGCCCCCCAGAGGCCCGCACGCTCGTCCCCCTCCCTGTGCTGCCTGTTGCGCTTGGCTCCTGGGAGGCGGGCTTGGGGGCCCTGTTCTGGTGGTCTTTCCCAGGAGAGCTGGACCGTAAGCCAGATCCTGAACAACCACAGGAGCCTGGAAGTAGGTTCTGAATATTCAGATGTTAAGTGTTTACGCTGTTCCAATGCCTTCAAGTGGCCTTCTTCTTTCAGCTTCTCTGACAAAAATCCTTTTTCAAGGCCCATCTGAGTCATCTCCTCTGTAAGGCCTCCCTCTTCTCAGTCCAGGTAGAACGACCCTTCCTCTGTCCTCCCACAGTCCTTGGTTTCATTATGATAGCAATTTATGTACATTTAGCGATTTACACGTTGCATTATGGTTAATGGATTACGTGCAGCTAAACATTCAGACTCTGAGACTGTCTTGGGCCCCATTTGGAACTAGTCTATTCAAAAGGATATGGACTGGAACCCCAGCTCACCCACGAGGCCATGCCAGGCTTCCCTCTCCTACAGGAGCCCGCATTGGAGTCAGTCCCTCCCCACCCCCAGGTGACAGCTCAACTGCAAGGAGATGAGATACACTTGGAGCAGACGCAGGAAACAGCATGGCTTTAAAAACAACCCTCATGCCCCAGAGAGCCAGTACCTCTTGTAACAACTCCGCAGACGGAACTTCCAGCGTCCCTGAGAGGACAACCCCAGATTACAGGAGTCCATATATCCAGGGAAGCCGAAAGCTACGGAGACCCTCTCTAGTCCCTCCCAGGCCAGATGCAGCTCCCCAGTCAGGGGCCATTCTTGTCATAAGCAATGTCGCCTGGTCACACAGTAACATTCTGTAACCTGGGAGCCAGGTTACAGGACCGTTAAGAACGTCTGTGTGTATCAGTTCCCCTGTGCTTACCACTGTGGGTTCTTCCCTTAGCTGCGTGAGCTGGAACTTTTTAACTTATCGAGATTTACATTTCCTTGTCTTCAATGAGATGAGACATTTTCTTCATGTGTTTGTTTTGTAATTATATTTCCTCTTTGGGAAATTGTTTGTACATTTGTCCAGTTATTTAAGATTGTTTTCTTGATTTGTGGGACGTCTTTACTTTTCTGTCCAATTTTAATTACACAAGAAACACATGAATATGCTCTTCTTCATAAAAAAGTGCAAGCCTTGTAGATAAGGCTTAAGATCCTTTTAATCATATGAGGTCATTTAGCCCATTTGAAATTTATGATATGATGTGTGGATATAGGATCTAAATGAGTTTCCTAAAAATTACTAAGCAATTAATTTATTAAACCAGACTTGATGGATGCTAGCTGAGCTTACTGTGGTAATCATTTCACAACATATGCATATAGCAAATGATTATGTTGTATATCCTAAACTGATATGTTATATCAACTATATCTCAATAAAACTGGGGGAAAATTTAATTAAAAAATTTAAAACATATTTCCTCTCCACATTTATTCACTAAGTTTTATTTGTCTTTTAAAAATATTTAGCTATAGATTGGGGCTTGCTCACCCCATCACTTTGGTGAAGTCATTTGTCTTTGTGACACAGACTATATTTTAATTTGATGGGACTTGTCTTCCTTCGGTTTTCAAATTTTTATTTTACTAGGTCTGTATGTTAGTGTGTATGTTTCTATGCTTCCTTTTCTTGTCCAGCAGATGATTTTAAAGTCAGTTTTTTTTTCTGCTTGAAACAGAAATGCTATTGATTTAGGTTTATTTGTTTATATCCACATTACTTTAAACTCTCTGTCAATTTAAAAATAGCTTTCAATTGATTCTTCTAGAGATCTATACCTTTTCCTTATATCCAAAGCTACATTAAGAATTATTTAGTTTCATAAGGGTGGCACTCCTTTATTTCAAGAAGTATAACTACGGTTTTTCTTCTAGGTGGCAAACATTAAGAAAGAGACTCATATTGTGTGGTATAAAGATGACAGGGAGATCTCGGTGGATGAAAAGCATGACTTTAAGGATGGTATATGTACCCTCCTAATAACAGAGGTAGGTGACTATGAATGTGAAATGTAATATGTAGGTTCTGTGCCCCACGTTCTTCTAAACACTAGATTACGTGGTCCTCTGCCCTGGGCATATCCCTGCCCTGACATCACCCAAACAGCAAGGACACAAAAGCTTCTCTCCCCTGCGAGACGTGTGGATTTGTCAGATATCCAACCAGTGCTGGCGAGATACCACGGCTCTTGCCTCTCTGGGCTGCATTTTTTCATAGACGGGTGAGTGGCAGGGTAGTTAAGTGGACCCTTCTTTGTTTGCTCTTAAGCCTCATGATACCTTGTTCCCTAAAATACAGAGACAATCAGACGTTGTATTCATTTAAGTATAGATTTTTATCTACTTTTTGTCTAAAAGAGCATACCTTTCAAATACTTGCGATCATTAGCTTTTAATATGAAGGCAGAGTAAAGGATAAGGACTTTAAGCCTCAGCCCTTAAGGGGTGAGCAGTCAGGACTGCTTACTGGCCGTGTTATGCTGGATGGTTCATCCGTGAACTGTTCGTTGCTCCCAGGGCTTGAGGCTTGTTCAGTGTGTTTTGATGGCAGTTCTATAAATCACAGGGCCTGAAAAATGCAAACACCGTACTCTGAGGCTCTGATAAGCTGCAATGTGTGCAACTCTTCCCCCCTCCCTTAGTTTTCCAAGAAAGATGCTGGGATTTATGAAGTTATCCTGACAGACGACCGAGGAAAGGATAAGAGCAGATTGAAGCTTGTGGATGAAGGTCAGTCCACCAACTGCTGGGGTCTGTTCTGTGTGTTCTAGATACAGGTTGCCAGGATTCTGAGTGAGGCTGAGCTGAATGATCAAGGTCATGCTGATCTTTTGTCCACTGATTTTGTTCTAATTGAAACTCCAGCAGGGTGAACTACTGTTTTATTCAAAATACTTCACTTTTAGTCTTCCTTGAAATCAGAAGTGTAGTTTTGATCCTCAGAGAATTTATAGACCACAATCCACAAGAGGTCTGTTTTCAATAGAAGTCATCATTTTTGTTTCAATCCTATAAAAAAAAAAGTTCCAGGATCAAAAACTACCATGAAAAGTGCATCTCAAAATAGCCCACTCTTTAAACCTGGCAAGAAAGATTAAATATGAAACTCAAAGCCTCTCAGAAGCAGAGTGAGAAAGCAACTTCCTTCTTCCAGAGACCACTGAGGACAAGTATATCGTGGTAACAAAACCCTACATGTGACGCCCAAACCTCCAATTTTGTTCCTGAACCAGATCTTTAACAACATTGCTAGCAAACTGCAGAAGTTTGCCTTTGGTGTTACCTTCCTGCTCTTGGTGCAGACAGGACTAAATGTGTTTATTGGCAAAAGGCATCATGAGGTTGAGAAATACCAGGGAACCTAGGTGGCTAATTCATCATGAATTGATGACACAGATAAGAAAACTTCCTCTAATGTAAAGGGAACCTTCCTGGGACTTAAGAAGACGAGAATCCTAAACTCGAGAACCTTCCTGGAAATCTCACTGTGGCTCTTTCTCTGGAATGTAAATTCGGTGACAGTTACAAAGAATTCAAGGGAACAGAAATAATCAAAGAGCAGGAATCTTTTAAAACTGGTAAAAAAAAATTGAGTTCTCTCCTCAAAGAGCACTTGTTACCAATTGGTCAGTAAATTCTCCTGGTGACCAATACCCGTCACCAGACAGGATGTTTCTGAGAGCACGTGTGACTCACAGTTTGCGATCTGACTTGCCGTTGAACATTTTTGTCCTAAAGCTTTGTCTGTGAATCTCTATCCACAGCCTTTAAAGAGCTGATGACTGAAGTCTGTAAAGCAATAGGTGAGTCCTCGCCGGGCAGGGCTTCATTCTCCTCCCGGATGGGCTTACAGGTGTGTGAAACATGTGTTTTCTTCTGTCAGCGTTGTCTGCGACAAACCTGAAGATCCAGAGCACGGCTGAGGGCATCCGGCTGTACTCTTTAGTTACTTACTACCTGGACGATCTGAAAGTTAACTGGTCCCACAAGTAAGTAAATAAAAACTTAACTGCTGTGTAAAAATTCTTTCTCCACTCCGGGGAAGAACTGGGAAAAAGAGCAACGACCCTCTGTTCCCCCCAGGTAAGGCCTTGTCTTACCTACTGATGTTGTGAGAGGACAGAGAGAGCCAGGCTGTTCCTTCAGTGTGAGGTTAGCGCTCTGCCCCAGCACGTGCACGATGAGGCTGGTGGTGGCTGGCAGCACCTGACTCTGTGATCTGGGACGTATCATAATTCGTAGACGCCTCTGTAATGTGACCTCCACCTCCAGACAGTCGAGCTTGGGCTCTCTGCTTTGCCAGATTCTTATCGTCTCCTTCTACACACGCCTAACCCATGCTGTGCAAAACTGAAGCAGCATGTACCAAATTTCCTGTCGTGTGAGTTAATGGTCGTTGACCCAAGAAGCCTGACCCAGAGCGGTGCCTGAGTTTATCATTGTCCTTTGCAGCAACTGGCGCAGTTGGGCACTAGCATGTTTCCCGTCCACCCTCGGAAGGCTTTGGAGATTTGAAGATGACTTTGGGAATGTGTATTTGAACTAGACTGAGCTTGAAGAGCTGTTCTAATCCCACACCTCCTTTGTGCAGTTATAGAGGGATTACATTTAAGATTCCCTTGGAGATTCCAAGAGCTCAAATAGGTTTCTAAGTCAAACCAGTTCTCCCATTTACACCATTGACAGGGTCCTTAACCTCTGTGCTTCCTTGAAATTTCCTGAGCTGAAAGAGAACAGCAGGCTGCCATGGAGATCTGGTGGGGCACAGCCGCCTTCAGTCCACTCTTGGGATGCAGCGGACACTCATTCCCGAAGTCCCTTTGGGCCCCCCTGAGCAGTAGGTCACTGAGGCATCACTGGGAGGAGCCGGACAACAGTGTTTATTTACATCTTCCCTCCAGTGAGCATTTGCAGTATGCTGGGCACTGCTCTGAACCCTTTAGATGTGTGAATTCATTTAATATTCAAAGCCTGTGAGGCACACATTTCTCATTTTAGTGACTAGGAAGCTCAGGCTCAGGAAGGTGACTTGCCCAAGGTCACACAGTTAAGTGGTAGGTGGAGGGCTGAAACCAGGCAGCCTGGATCCAGAGCACCCCATCACAGCACTGCCCCCGGTTCAAGCTGCATTAAAAGTCTGGATTGACCATTTAACCAGAAATGGGTCCCACAAAACAGTCATTTGTGTTTTCTGTAAGATGACTTTAGTGGGGGGAAGGATAAATTAGGAGTTAGAGATTAACATATACACACTACTATATATAAAATAGGTAAACAATAAGGGCCTACTGTATAGCACAGGGAACTATATTCAATATCCTGTAAAAACCTATAATGGAAAAGAATATATATGTGTATAACTGAATCACTTTGCTATACACCTGAAACTAACACAACACTATAAATCAACTATATAGTTCAATAATACATAAATAAAAATAAATGGCTTTACTGTTATGTAGAACAGTATGTCATTACATTTATTGTTATTACTATTCATTTCCTGAGTTCTTTAGAAAGAACAACTGAGAACAAGTGAAATTCCATTTTGAATGCTTGGAGTTGTATTCCTTTGTTCTGTTTCTTTCAAAATACATTTTAGGAAAGTAATTACAAGTTAAAATAGATCAAATTATAGGAAATTCCTCTGTAACATCTAGGACATTTTGATACATCAGTCTGAAGAATAAGGGATGATAAATTAGTTGAATCATTAATCAAAAGCCTTTACATCATCTCTAAAGGAATTTCTTGCTCAAAAAGATTAGAACACGGGGTTCTGAGGAAGCTACTGTCAGACTATCAAGCTGTAAACTTCTCACATTGTTTGGTGTAGTCAGCTGAACGAGTGTTTTGTGTGCACACGGACGGGTGCCTGTGAGAGGGTCAGGAAGCAAGGACTGACTGACTTACCTGTGGTCATGTATGTATGCGCTGTAAGGCAGAAGAACCTTGAAATGGGTTGGGTCTTGACTTTGCTCCTGCCTTCCCTTGGATCTTAGGCAAGTCACCTAATTTTCTGAATCTCACGTTTCTCTCGTATAAAAGAGGAGCAATAATTCCTGTTCTATCTCATAACACTGATGGACCCAACGAGAGAATTAGTGGCACTTTGTAAACCGTGAAGTACTTTACAAACATAAGGTACTATTATGCGTGTCAGCCAGAGATGAAAACACTCAAACAGGTTTGTCTCAGCAAAGCGGAAAACTGTCTGTCCTTCTAACTCTGGGACATATAGCTCAGGCTACGGTCTGTGGGTATGAGTGGGCTCCTTTACCCTGCATTTTATGGCACTTTAATTTTTAACAGCTTTTAAAGAATATAGTATATAAGAAAAATGCTGCATATTTATCTGAAATCTGAAATTTTTTGATGGAGATTTTTTGTTCTTCATTGTTTAGGTTTATTTTGTTTATTACAACTACAAACATAATATGTGCTTGTTCCAGAAAATATACTTAATATCGTATTTTACACTAGAGAGTTTGTAATATGATATTATCCATGGTTTCCCTAGCCACAGTATGAACATTTTGGGGCACTTCCTTCCTGTCTTGTCTCTATTCATAATTGTTACTGCAGTTTTGTATACTGCCTTTTTTTTTTTCTCATTTCCTCGCATGTTTACAAACTCTTCATAGAGTATCAGCATCACTGAGAGTGCACTGCCTCTGCCTTTGTCTTACTTCATCTGTATCAGCATTTCTGGACCGTCCGATCACAAAACAAAGGGTCTGTTTGCTTTTATCTCTTGTGAAGACTGCAGTGCATGGGTCTGCGCGTGACCTCCTGTAGCACACGGGGGAACTCCCATCCAGGGACAGAGAAGGTGCCTCATTCATTTTGGCAGCAGCTCTGCTTCTCGTTTACTTTTGGCCTTACAACCGAGTGCAGGTCCACATTTGTTTTAAATAGCTTTGTAACCGTGAGTGTCAACAGATGCCAGCCACAGACGAACCTCCTTAGGTCTGCTTTTAACTAGCCCATAAAATCCCATTTATAGCTATAGACCATCTGCGTGAAATATGCAGTCATACAATGTGCACTTTGGCCTTTTCACTGTAAAGATTCCCTAGTCCTACAAATAAACCCAAGCAAAACCAGAGGTAATGAATACCGTGTTGGAGCTCTGGTGCTGCAGTCTGCCGGGGCCCCAGGCTGCTGTTGGGAGCTGCATATGCAGACTGCCGGCCCCGACTCAGGCCTTGGAATCCGCGTGCTGTGATTCAGGGCCCACAGTTTCTCTGAAGCGGGGGAACAGATGTGGATCTCATGTTATTTGAAAGTCTGTAAAACTTCAATAAGAGACAAAGTAAAGATAAGCTCTGGATGAAAGCGGACGATAACGATGTTTTCTGTTGATGTGAACAGCGGGAATGCTATTAAGTACTCAGACAGAGTTAAGAATGGGGTCACCGGGGAGCAGATCTGGCTGCAAATCAATGAGCCCACTCCGAACGACAAAGGGAAGTACGTGATGGAGCTCTTTGATGGCAAAACCGGACACCAGAGGATGGTGGATCTTTCAGGACAAGGTAATCGGATGTTCTGCAGAGCAGCACCTACAGCAGAGGTGTGGGCTTTCTAAGCAGAACAAAGGGTGGAAAGAGGTCATTACATTTGACTATTGGAAGATGGTTGGACGTTTCAATAAAGCAGTTTGAATTCAGCCATGGTGGTAGAAGCAAAGCTTCAGTGGGTAGAGGGTCAGAGACGAGTGCCGTGTGCGTGGAGAGAACGCGCTGCTCTTTCAAGGGGCTTACAAAGAAGGGCGGGTTGGTTTACTATCACTTGAGCAAGAGCAGACACTGAAAAAGAATCGTTTTATGGTGACTGAAGTGTGAACATGTTCACAGAGTCCCAGAAATCAGTTGATTTGGAAGGATCCAAGATGTGAGTGACGGGGAATGAGGGATGGATCAGAGTTCGGAAGAAGGGAAGCTTGGAGATCCAGGGAGAGGGGCAAGTGTTGGCTTTGGGAAGGAGCAGTGATAACTTTTCTTCAGAAACCAGAGGGGAGTAGATGTGAACAAGCAAAGGTTCATAGTGAGGAGAACAGAAGGAAGTTAGAAAAGTGGCCTCAGATTTCTGGGTCATTGGCTGGGAGAATGGGGGGTTCTGGAGGGAACAGGGACAAGGAGAAGAAAGGAATGAGCGAGGTGGAAGGAGGTTTTCCATCTAAGAACAGACAGGAAAGGCGAGGCACAGCATTAATGAAAATTTTAAAAGTTAAAAGATGTACAATCACAAGTAAAAAGTTAAGGGAGGAGGGTATAGCTCAAAGTGGGAGAGCACATGCTTAGCATGCACGAGGTCCTGGGTTCAGTTCCCAGTACCTCCTCTAAAAAGTAAATAAATAAATAAACCTAAGTACCTCCCCCACCAAAAAAAGAAAAAACCGAGTAAAAAGTTAAAACCCCTGTGCTGTTTCTCCCTCTCCTGGTACTACGCTCATCTTGTTCTTTCTTCAAGGAAGAAAGAGTCTATGTGAAGTCACTAAAGGAGGCTCTGGGCTGACTTTTCCTCTACTTTGTATATTAAAAGGCAGTGACTCTTGGTGTTTGAATCCTCAGAGGAGGTTCATAACTTAGAGAGCAGCCTTTCCACCCTGCTTAGGGTTGTTCTGTGCTGAGTCCCTCCCCACCCCCGTCACGACTGGACAGGCTCCCTGAAGGGTCTCTGTAGGCACGGGAGCAGCTGCCCCCAGGGACTCGCTCCCCAGGCCGCACTGCCTGGGTCGCGCCCTGCAGGGCTGCGGGAGGGGGCTGCTTCTGCGGTCCATCTCACACTTGGAAACACAATAGGAAAAGGGAGGCAAGACGTGGGTAGATAAATTTAAAACTTGTTTACATTTTACTTTTACTCTCTGCCCACCAGAGCTCACTCACCACCCCATTCTCAAATCCCCCTTAAGCAAAAGGCCCTGGATTGTCTTCCAGGGTTGCCACGGGCACCGAGTGCGTTGGCTCAGCTGTGCTCTTGGCTTTCTAGTGAGGCAGGAGCTAAAGGAGCAGCGCTGACCTGGTTTAGCAAACCTAGTCCACCTCCTTCAAGCCTGACTCCATGCTCGCTTTTCCCATCCATAAAAGAAGGGGGAGGGACTAGTATTATGTAAATGTTTTCTAGATGTTAAATTATTACGATTCCCAGACCACAGAGGCACTTAAAGGCCAGGTGGGAGAGATGTCAAAATGAAGCTCTCTTTTTGCCTGAAATCTTTAAAGTGCCTGCCTCTGCAGGCTCAGAAAAAGAATTTATGTTAGAACTCCACAGCTCTCATTTGCTCGTCTGTCTCCCTGTCTTTTATTCCGTCTCCTGCTCAGCGTAGAAGCATTGCTTCAGGCCAGCATTGGCTCCCGCCGCCATGCAGTAACTGCGCGTGCTCTTCACCACAGACAGACTGGCTGGACCACATAACAACTGTCTAGCTAGGACGCTGCCATGTGTGGAGTGATTTTTAATAAGAGAAAAGCTTTTTTGGTGCTCAGGATGCTCGGTAGAGAACCAGTGTTTATTTGAAACAGACCTCCCTTCCCATTTTATCTTTGGCAGAGCTAACCTTTGCCTTTCTGTGTGGAGGGCTGAAGGCCTCTCAGTGGATTGAGAGCTTCTAAAATCCACTACTTCATACCTCCTACCTAGAAAGTAGGTGCCTCTCCTGTTATGTCTGTAGGTTGTAGAGGGACCGCCCAGGCATGGTTCATTCAAAGCCAGCGGAGTCCAGGTCGGTCCCTTCACACTGCCCTCAGGTTGGGAGTTCTAATTGACCCCTGTGTGCGGCCAATTCTGGGTGAGAAAATTCTAACTTCTCCTTTTTTTCTCTTCAAGCGTACGAGGAAGCCTTTGCTGAATTCCAGAGATTAAAGTAAGTCCCTCTTTCCCGGCAAATGCCACCACGTGCACTCCTATCTCTGAACACGTGTGCCGCTCCTGTCTGCACGTGGCAGCAAGCGCGGTCCACGTGGCACTTGCCGCTGCTTGGCTGAGTGGCTGAGCAGTGAAAAAATGAAATGCAGTCAAGGTTAGCTACTTCTAAGTAGCACTATGCCAACTGAAAATTGGCACTTGCCATCTGCCTCTACAGGGACTGAATCATGTTGGCACTTGACACCTACCACTGCCTGGATTAAATCATAAGACCCTGCAGCCGATGACCTCCAGCCCTCCCTGAAAGGAGTTCAGGGTGGAGGTCAGGAATGAGGCTCTCTGCTCCGGGAAAACCGGCAGAACAGGCCTTCAGATAGTTAGATGTTTTCTGGAGAAGATTTTATGAGCTCTAATTCTTGCATCTCTTCGTATCTAGAAAAGAACTAAGATCATTCATGGTGACATCTCCTCCTCGTGACTAGCAGCAGCCTCTGCCTAAATGTGTGCTTGACTGCACGTCCCCCCTTCACTGCAATCATGTGTAATACTGACATACCTCCCCTGCCTCTTCGGAGCAGTTCCTCAGAGCTCTCTGAAAGGCTGTCTCTGGACTATAGTCGTCATTTTGCCCCAAAGGAAACAACACATAACTCTTACGTTGTGCGATTTTATTTCGGCCGACAACTAAAACAGAGTTCTTCTTTGTTTGCGTGTTTGTTTGTTTCTCTCAACCACAGACAAGCAGCCATTGCGGAGAAAAGTGAGTAACCCCCTGCACGTTTATTCCTGGCGTGGTTTCAAAACACAACTTTTATGTTTCTATTAAGACTGCAGATGGAGGAGAGTGAAAGCGTTTGTTTTGTTTTGTTTTTCTATTTATTTTTTAAAAATCTTAGGTGCCCTGCATGTGTTTTCACTTAGTCTCCTGAGTAAGAATGTCTATGAAAAGGTCTTGGGTTTCACTGTAAGAAGGGCGCCCAGCCTTGACTTGAGCTGTCCTGAGCAACCTCTGGGCTACAGATCACACAACAGGTTGTTAATTGCTTACAGCAGGCGCCAAGTGTCAGGTAAAATTTAGACGTGTGAAAGAAAAGAAAAAACAGGAAACTTTGCAAATTTGACATCAGATAAGTCACTATAACAGGTCCCCCAACAAGTAGTTCCATTTTCCTGAGGGGCCCAATAAGGCCGAGTGAACCAGCGCCCAAGGGTCAAGTCTGTGTACCCAGAAATGTGCTCACTCCAGACTTCTCTCAGCTGTGCTTCACACAGAGATTTCTGGAGTCCACAGGATCCCAGGAGTCACGGACTGATTATCGTGATATTTCAGGTTCTTTCTCAGTGTGGCAACAGAATTTGAAACCTGTTGAGGGTTAAAGTTGTAGGGTAGGTCCTGAGCTGGGTGGAAGGGAACCCAGAGGAGTGAGAAGTGCCTGTCAGTGGCTCCCGGTCCCTCTGGCCCAGGGCTTCTGAGGCTCCCGCTGGTAGGAATGGGGCAGAGGCCAGCACGAGGGCGAGCTGGGACAGTGTCCGAGCCAGAGCAAAGCCAGGGCCCACAGCCACCGACCGCCCCTCCCGGTTCTTGAACTCTCTTGTGGGCGAGGAGCCTGACCCTCCCCCTGGTCTGCCAGCTCCTTTCTGCAGTCTCTGGATCACAGCAGCAAAGAGCTGGAAGAGACCCGAGAGCCCTTTTCACTCCATGATTTTAAACTTTTGCACAGAACCCTTAATTCAAAGAAACTCCTCCATACAGACCCAATTATAAAGTAGGTAAGAGCTGAGTTATCGTCATGGACGTTGGGATGAATGCCATGGACGCTGGGGAGCAGAGTTTGGAAGCTTCATGTCCACAGGTTTAATGCAAGACCACTCTCCCATTGTACAGATGAAGAGACTGAGGTTCCCACAGTGACATGACTCACCAAGTAGCACACAGCAAGTAGTGCAGGGAGCCAAAGGGTGGGCCCATGAGTGGTGTAAGTGCCATGGAATCAGCCGGAGAAGGCAGTCAAGACTCAAAGTGTCAGCCTGACTTTGCGGAGAAGGGAATGGCAGAAATAAGGCTCTAGAGTCCTGCATTAGCTGACGTAGGCCTAAAAGTGAGAGGGCGGTGGCTGCTGAGTTAGTGTTGAGTGAATGGCAGAAAGGTGTCCTTCCCCGGGGGCCGACATGCTGGGCAGGAGCAGTCAGCCCTGGATTTCAGCGCCCTTCACACACCTGTTGACAGGGGCCCCACATGGTGCTCCCAAGAACTCCCCAGAGACAGGAAAGGGAGGCTCTCTAGGGAAGACCCCAAGGAGCCCACATCTTTGCCAGCCTTCAGGTCTCCCTGGCACATAAGTTTCCAATTATGCAGCTTTTCTGAATCAGAGACAAGGGCATGAAAGAGGCTGAAATCTGCTCTCTCTCCTCTGTCTGAGCCCACACTGAGCTGCAGGAGAGCTGGGGCTGAAAACGGCCGTGAAAGTCACAGAGCAGACCTTCATACAACAGAGTGATCTCAGGTTGATATTTTAGGTACAGATAGAGGCACCTGCGTGTGAAGATTAACATTCAGAATTACCGGATCATTTTCTTATTTTGCGTATTGAAAGCAGGTATAAAACAACTGTAAGGAGAGGGAGACTAAATAGGAGAACTAGTTGCACTGGGGGCTTTGGGAGTGTGATGGCTGGTGCTTGTCAGTCAGTGATTAACCAGAAATGCCTGTGCTTGCAGATCGTGCCCGGGTGGTGGGCGGTCTCCCCGATGTGGTCACCATCCAGGAGGGCAAGGTAAGCACGGGGCACTCCCGTCCCCGCTTCTTCCCCGCCAGGAGGGGGTTCCAGCACCCCAGACTTTGTTCCTTCTCATAAGCTACATCCCACTGTCTTCATCTAATGCCACGGCTGCGCAGGCCTGACTTCAGAACAGCCATGTATGGCGTGCAGAACGCAGTCGGTTTTCCAGTCACCTTACTTTTCTGTAGGCCCCGCATCAGGATGTGTGTCTGTCTGATGTGGGCACGTAGAGACCTCTGAGCCTCCGACACTAGTGGAAAATGGGCTGATCTGTGAGACACCTCACCTTTACAGGGAAATGTGCTGCCCCGTGAATTTCTATTGGCTCCATCTCAGTTGAAAACTGACTTCTTTCCATTTGGTTTTAAACGTGGCTCCATAATAACCTCTGAAACGCAATGGACAGAATTTCTAACCTAGATTCACTTTCTTCGTCCCTATGTTTCACTAAAACAAGTGTAGTATGTCAGTCACAGGAGGAGGGGTATCTGCAGTGGAACAGAACCTCTTCCCACCTCCAAAGGGCAGTGAAGATGTGCAGTGGGAGACTGGGACTAAGGTGTGAACAAGGCGTGTCTAAGGCGTTAGTGAGAGGTGGGTTTCATCCAGCTGTGTTTCTTCGTGCCTAGAAAATAGGACCAGTTGATTTTAAGTTCCACCATTGAAAGGTTACTTTGGTTTTTAAAGTCTATTTTCTATTTTCTTCGGTGAATGAGGTTCAAAATGTTCAATTCACTGGAGGGTAGTGAGAACTGAGAGAGAGAAAGTATGTGAACGCACTTTGTGATCTATAATTCAAATCTATAGAATAAATAATAGTTTTCCCAGACACCTAAGGTGTATGGCAGTTCTGCTTAATTTTGATAAGAGTTTTTAATCCCCAGGAAATCAGTTCCCCAAAATGTATGCCTGGTCTGCTTGGATAAGTTTAATGGCAATAGTTTGACTCATGTTTTTCTTGCTGAAATGTGTTTGCAGAGTAATTCAGTAAGAAATGCTAACTAATCATGGAAAGAAAACAAATTTCTTAATATCTTCCCAATTCTAGATGATACTCTCACAGAAAAGGTAACAAGTGATCTTTTAAGACCCTTCTAACTAGAAGGATATCCATTCCCCTGTATATTGTGAGCCCTAGCTCTTTTCCTTACAATTTCTGGACTTCAGTAAGAAAAAATGCAAGCATGGAATTTAAGATGTGAAGTAAATTCAACATCTTTGGTTATCAGGGAAATGCAAATTAGAACCACATGAAATATGACACCTGTCAAGATTGCTAAAATAAAAAACAGTGACAACAACAAATGCTGGTGAGGATGCAGAGAAGTGGGTACATTGCTGTTGGAAATGGAAACCGAAATTATATAGCTACTTGGGAAAATAGTTAGGCAATTTCTTAAAAAATGAAATACACATTTACCATATGACCCAGCAGTTGTGCTCCTGGGCATTTATCTCAGAGGAATTAAAACGTATATTCACATAGCAACCTGTACACAAATGTTCATGGCAACTTTTTCATAATGGCTCCAAACTGGAAACAGCGCAGATGATCCTTACAAGTATATACATTCCATGGCACGCCTCTCAGCAATAAAAAGGGACAGATGATTGATACCTGCAGTAACCTGGATGAATCTGCAAGGAGCTATGCTCAGTGAAAAAGGCCCTGTCGAAAGGTTACATATTGTATAATGGTATTTATGTAATGTTTTGGAAGTTATACAATTTTAGAAACGGAGAACAGATCGTGGTTGCCAGGAATTAGGAACGAGCTTGGGAGGAGGGAAGTGGGTGTGGTCATAAAAGGACAGCAGGAAGGACCCTTACGGTGATGGAAATGCTCTGTCTCTTGACTGAGGTGGTGGATACACGAATCCAGACAGGTGATGGAATTGACTAGAACTCAACACACACAAAGGCAAACAAGAACAAGAACTGGGGAGATCTAAGATCAACGGACTACATCGTCAGCGTACCGGCTGTGATATTATACTGTAATTTTGTAAAATGTTAGTCTTGGGGTAAACTGGGTAAAGGATATACTGAATCTCTCTATTATTTCTCACAACTGTATATGAATCTATGATTATCTAAAAGTATTTAAACCAAAAAGTAAGGTAGAGTAAAACTGTAGATCTAACCATTGAGCTTTTAAAATAAGAGGCTTTCAGCACAGATGGTAATGTAATAGAATGTCAGGAAACAGGAGCGCATCTTGGCAGGGCACCTTTACAGCTGCAACAGCTTGAGTGGGTTTGGGGGAGAAATCAAACGAGGAAGATGGAATTTGAAAATTAGTCACATTACCTGAAGTAGCTGTTGAGATTCGGCTGCTGGTCTGTGTGACACAAACAAAGTGCAAAAGTGAGCAGAGAGCAGTGAGCGGAGAGCGTGACAACTGGGAGATTCCTCTCCTGAGACAGAGTCCAAAATGCCACGTGAGAGCAAAACGCACCACCTAAGTGTTATGGGAGCTGAAGCAAAGGCCTTGGTGCAGCTTCGATGGTAAGTGTTCCTGAAGCCAGGAAGTCGAGGCCCCAGAGAAACCTACTCAGGTGTGAGTTCAAACTGTCACTCACAGGCGTGCATTACCCTCCATCCTTTACATCTGCTCCATCTCCCGCCCTCTCACAAAACCTGTTTTGCAGGCGCTTAATCTCACCTGCATCGTGTGGGGTGACCCGACCCCCGAGGTCTCCTGGCTGAAGAACGAGAAGCCCCTGGCCTCCAGTGAGCACTGCAGCCTTAAGTTCGAGGCTGGCAAGACCGCCTACTTCACCATCAGCGCGGTGATGTCATCCGACTCCGGCAAGTACGGGCTGGTCGTGAAGAACAAGTATGGCTCGGAGACCAGCGACTTCACCGTCAGCGTGTTCATCCCCGAGGAGGAGGCGAGGAAGGCTGAGGAGCCCCAGAAGGGCGACAAGAAGTCCAAGTGAGGGGGCCAGCGGGAGCGCAGGCGCGGCGCCGAGCCGAGCCGAGCCGCCTCCTGCCGCTACTTGTGTGCAGGCGGCTCGGGTTCAGCCTGAGGAAGCCTTGCTGCTTCCTACTCCGTTTTTGTGCTGGCTTGAGGGGGATGAGGGTGAGAATTGTCAAATCTCTTATCCATATAAGAGAGCACCAACTACTGGCATTTTGATAGTGTTTCTTTATCTACAAATTATGCGTTAAGAAAATAACATTGGTAGCACAGATGTTAGGAAACAGTTTTAAGGAAAAGGCCAGAATACAGTCAGAGGGATGTGGAACGATGGTCTGAGGAATGTGCTGTGGAGCAGAGTTTGGACTTGGCCAGACTTTTCACCAGTAAATTCTTGTGGTTCATGGTGATACATCAGTATCCTGTCAAGACGAGACAAGCTGCTAAGCCAACCAGTATGTGTCGTGTGTGGTTGCAGTCAGTAGTGATGTGCGTTCTGCGGGCGGCCTTGTGATCAGGAACCCCTCGGCACTAATAAACAGTTCCCCTCCTCCGCTTCCCTCCGTGCTTCTCTCGTTCTTCCGTTTGGACTGCCCAGCTGGGTGGCCTCCGCTGCATCTTTCTCACCGCTTCTTGTAACAAGTCTTGTGATTGAAATTCCATCAGGTGAAAGCAGTGCCTTCATAACATAACCAGACAAGCCATCCCAGATCAAGTGAGGTTCAGAGGTGTGAAACTGGGTACACCTGGTAGCTCGCCAGACAGTCAGGTCTATTCCGTTGTTAAGATACCCAGAGTCATTGAATGTAATGTGTCAACTAAAGATAATAAGATGGTGTCGGGCATTCAGTGCCGTAATTGGCGACTGAAGGCCACAGCTAAGAATAAAGGGCACTGAGGAATCCTCACTGGAAGGTCTGGAGCTGCCAGCTCCGGGGCCTGCGCATCCTGGCAGGGCTCGCTGAGAGCTCTACAACAGGGTGTTCTGCTGGAGGACATCTGGGTCTTCCCCGGCCCCTACCCCCAACCACCCACACACACAGCCTCTCTCACACACACACACACACACCCCGCCCGCGGGTAACAGGGTGAAAGGCCCCGCTCCTTCCTCCTGTCAAGGGTCAGGGATGGGACGACATCCCTGACTCCCCTACACAGTCTGAGGGACGCCTGCACATCCTCTCTGCACAGTTCGGGACGGAACTCGCCTGCGCCCTGACTGTTGCCCAGTCCCTTGGGCAGCCGTGGGCCCTGCTGCTGCCCTGACGCTGCCGGCGCCAGGACGAGATGCTGGGCTCTCACTCCTACTCTCAGGCATGGCAGGTGGACGGGCTTCCCAAAGCCACGTGGACCCTGCAGAAGGCGGCTGACCTGAGCAGACTGGCCTGCCCCCCTCTGGCCAAGTGGACCCGGACTGAACGTGGACGCCTGCAGGGGAGCCCCCGAGAGGAGAAAGGGGTGAACAGGCGCGGATCCGCCCAAGGAGCTAGAGGTGAGCGGCCCAGGACTCTCCACGGGACCCCAGGCGCCAGCAGAGTCCTGTCTTTGGGGGGGGGGAGGTGCCCGTGAGCAGAACCTGCCGCCCCGCCCCCTGCTCCACGCCCTGGAGCCCATCCCCGAAGGATTTTGAATCCAATGAAAACATAGTTTTAAAACAGTGTGTTCTAAATTCTGAAACTGTGCGGAAACAGGCAATCACAGTGTCCATCCCTGAGCTCGCGGCCATCCGGCGGAGGGAGACTTGCTGGGACGCGGCAGCGGCGATGACGGGGCGGAGGGGCTGTCGTGTTCGGAGCTCTATCAGCCTCTCAGTAAAATGGGTATAACAATTATTTCAGCCGTTGTAATGGGCAGACTAAGTCAACGGCATCACGATTTGATGGTTAAGTAAAAACCTGCCGTTTCTATAGGGCAGAACAGAAGTGAGACGACAGCTCTCTCAATTTAGTGACGCCGAAGATATTCGAAGTCACAGCAATTTATCAATCTGTGTTTGGCTCAGGTGAGCTACTGGTGCACAGAGGGTCATATCGGAGCACAGAAGAGACTATTCAAAGTAATTTTATAAAATTAATATTTAACATATTAAGGTAATGCATTTAAAATGTAGATCTTAAATCTTTAAGTTTGGCTTAAAAATTTTATCTTTCTAATTTAAAAAGTGAGTCATTGAAAAAACTGAAGGGTGCTTTAGTAGCGTAACTAAGTTCCCTGTAACTTGTTAAGTTTTATTTATAAATTAGTATGTTTCCTTTCCATTTTAAGTACTACTGTGTTCTGACTTAACCAACAAAATGTTTCCAAGAACTTACGTAACTTTAATTACCTATAAAACTAAGTATATAGACTTGGGAAATTTGAGTTGTCTTAAATGTTCTCAAATTACACATAAACTTAGCAAGACTTCGACATAAAATCGCCATCAATTAGACATTTTAGTTAGAATTATAAAGCTAAGCTATTACCTGGATAAATTATCTAAAACATTACAAGCACATAAAAATCAAATATGCACAGACTCCATAATGCAAAAATACTGATTTTACCCTGATGGAGCCCCTAGGACCTAAAGCTGGAGTTTTAATACCCATGCCAGGACAAGAGGTGTGAACTCAGATTGATCACACTGGTGAAGCTCCACACTGAGACCGCAGCACAACGCTGAGATGCCCAAAAGGTAGCTTATTAAAAAAAAAAAAAGAACAGTAAAAATATCACCACCTGATAGGGAGAAGCTTGCCATCTGCCTGGAGTGGTTCTGGGTAGAAAAACAAAGTTAATGGTTTTCTCAAGCCAGTACTGCATGATCGTGGGGTCCAAATTTACAGCAAGCACCACATGGTGTAGGAATCCCAAGCCAAGAGTTCCCATAAAAATGGCCAATGTCTGGGGCCCCAGAGAAGCAAATGTAAAACTACACTACAAGGAACTTCTGTGTCTGCCCACAGAGGATTGCTGTTATGGAAATTATCCTCCCGCCGTAAACAACTAGAAAGCCAGGCACAATATATGGGGAGAATAACTGTTTTGGGCGTTGGCTAGCAGACATGCAGGGCTGTGGTTCCTCCAGAGAAAGGGAAACAAACCTGCGATTGCTCCGACTTGTTGCCTGGACAGTGTCGGGCTGCAGTCCAGCCCGAGGGACCCAAACAGAACCTGTCAGTCTCACTGAGTTGGGGAGATGGAGACCGAAGTTCTGGGAGGCTGAGGTGGCTGGAATTTGTGAGAACGAGCATTAGAGGAAGAGTTGCACAGAGTGGGAACAGCAGACGGGTCTCTGACTGAGCGCTGCTCTGTGAGTGCTGGGGAGGAGCCCTGGGAGCTGGAGGGCCAGCAGTCCTAGGAGCTCACACAGACTGGAACCGGTCTCCTTCCCACCAGCCGGGATGAGAAGACTTCGTAATACATGGAACATCAGGTAGAGGCCTCAGAAGTCTCTCACCTTCATAGTGGGGCTAAATTTACTCTAAACCAAAAGCTGCTCTGGACCCACCCTAACAAAGCTTGGAAGCAAGCCTCAAGAGGATCAAATATCTATAGTAACCTAACGTGTGTCAGAACAAAGTGCAACACATTTTAAATAAATGCATCACCCAACAATGTGAAATTCATAATAGCTGGCATCAGCAGGTGTGCAGAGAAGCAGGAAAATATGACTAATAACCAGGAGAAAAGTACGTTAAAGATAAATAAGTCCTGAGGATGCAATGTACAGCGTGGTGACTGCAGTTAATACTACTGTATTGTATATCACAAGCTGCTGAAAGAGTAGCTGGTAAGTTTCATCACAAGAAAAAAAAATTTGTAACTGTGGGAGGTGATGGATGTTAACTAAACTTAATGTGAAATGATTATTTCACAATATATACATATGTCAAATCATGTTGTGTATCTAAAACTAATATGTTATACATCAATTATGTCTCAATAAAACTGGGGGAAAGTATACACAAATATTATGGAAGTATCAAGAATAAATCATTATTAATTTTATATTATTTGAGCAGATAATGAAAATTCAAAATAATTTTTAGTCATTTTTAACACTAGGTAATCCCAACAACAGATGTAATAATAATTTCAATAAAAGATGCTTAAGTAGCTTTTGAAATGTGATGAGCTATGTCTGTATCAATAACTTGTTGGTAGTTTGTAGATATGTAAGCTGAAATGTGATTGCTGTATTTTTATGATCATGAATTTAAGTTAGCAGGTCTCTATAATAAAATGATACATGGGAGGGAAAAAAGAAAAGCATATTAATAAAAACAAACCAGAAATGACAGCAATTATAGAGTCAGCAGGCATAGACCTTCAAACATCTGTTGTAACAATAGTCTGTATTTTCAAGAAGCCAGAGGAAAGATTGAATATATTAAGTAGAGACATGGAAGAATACCAAGGCATATCATAATGAATTTGCTGAAAAACTTTGGTAAAGAGAAAATCTTAAAAGCAGCCAGAGGAAAAAAAGACAAGTTATATACAGAGGAATGAAAGTGGGAGTAATCAGACCCCACAAGAAGCTATCGGAGCCAGAGGACCAAGGAGCAAGATCTTTAAGGAGCCAAGTGGGAAGCAAACCCCAAACTCTCGACTTACCGTTCTCTACCTCCTGAAAATGTGGCTCAAAAATTAAGTCAAAATAAAGACTTTATCTGCCAAACTAAAGCTGAGATGTCTACCACCAGCAGACCTGCTCCACCAGAAACATTCAAGGAAGTTCTTCAGGCAGAAGGCAAATGGCATCAGATGGAAACTGAGATCCACAAAGAATGAAAAGCAGAACTGGGAAACACGTGGGCAAATATGAAGAGCATTCTTCTCATCTTTTATTTTTTTCTGTCATCCTGGGATGACATGCCATCCCTTCACCCCTCCAGTCTCAAAAAGTCCAGCCTACCCAGGGCTGGACCTCTCAGGAGGCTCTTACAGTGTCTTGAGAGAGTGGTGGCCGAAGAGGCAAAGATGCACTGACCAGAGAGACATTTCGGGGGTAAATGGGCAGGCCTTCAGGGGAATTGCAGGAGGACTCACCTACCTACCTGCAGTCTCGAGCAGCTGGGTGGACCACTGTGTCCTCTGAAAGAGGAGCAGCCCAGAGACAGAAGGAGCGCCGTGTCGGGGAGGGGGTTGCATTATGGCAAAGCTGTGTTACAAGCTCACCTTTTATTGTTATTGACTCAAGCTGTATGTTCTCATTACTTCTAAGTATCCACTGCTTTCAAGTGAAAAAAAGTGATTTATGGATTAATGGTACCACTGGTGCCATCTCCAGTGTTTATTATGTTCTCCTCTGTGGCCCTGCTCTCTTAATCACAGCAAGACGTTTAGCTAAAATACACAAATCTTATGGAAGATTACATGCCTGAAACACAATGACTGTTACATCATATCTTCAGATGTTTGCGTGTTGACCTCCACCTCGGGGCTTTATAGCTGAAGTTAGGTAAGAAAAGTCTTAGATGATTTAATATGCTTCTGAAGAATCAACCGATATATGTACATTAAAATCTCAAAAGGTTTACATAAAAGTTTCCAAAATGACCTAGTTCATAGTTAATAAGATCTAGGTGATTTTTTCATACTATTTCTTTACATACTTTATTGTAGTCTAGTGTCAAGTAAAGATAACACAATTCTTGTCACAAAGCTCACACACATGCTGAGGGCATCCAGAGAGAGTACACACACCCTGCCATCCCCAGTTAAGGGCAAATATTTATGTTCTGGAAAAAGAGGAGAGCAACATACAGCCAAGTTGCACTTAAAGCACTTTGACAACAAAATATACCCCACTTTGAATACATTATGAAAGTAGCTTTCTTCGCCCCTGGTCTCAAGTTTCTGTAGTTTCCCCTTCCCTCCCCTCCCTGTTTTAAAAAAGACAGAGGGCATGACCTACAGGAAGGGCCTGAAGGGTGACTAGTGCCCATGACATCACAGGAAAGCCACCTGCCCTACCTGCCCCAGGTGGTTCTAAGCTGGGTGAAAACATACCACCACTGACACCACAGGTCAAAGGGAAGAGTTTCCTTTCAGAGACCAGGACCCCTGTCCCAGAATCAAAGTGTTTTCTTATGCAGATTCTATTCTGATTGCTTTGCGGTTGACCTTGGTTATCCAAACACACCTGCTTGGCAGCTGCCACAGGAAGCCTCTCCAAGTAGGCCTCCAGTCCAGCCAGCACCAGTATTGAGGGCCCTCCCTGCACTCCCCCTGCTCTTTTAAGTTTAATATGCCCAACTGGACTGCTCTCGTCCGGCCTCAGGACCCTCTCTGTTCTCAGACCACTATCAGTACAGGCCCCTCCAGCTCATGAACTTCCCCTGCAGTCCAGTCCCCGTTCCCCAGAACTTCACATGGAAAGTGCCTCTTCCTCCCACATCCCACACCAGGAACCACATTGCCAAGAGGAGTTTTTTTGTTTCCCTGAAAAATTGCAGAGGGAGGAGAGAGAGCTCATTACTAGGGCAGAGTCCTGCAGTCAGAAATCCTCCTCTTGGAAGAAAGTTTCAGCCGAGTTGAAGTAAAGATGAAGAATGAAGAGGAAGAGGAAAATGAAAAGAAATTTTTCTTTTGTTCTCAAAACTGGGAGAGAAGGCAATTACCTCTGTCTTAACTAATACAAATGCAAAACATCATCTTTTCTACTCATTCATTTATCCCGCAAACATCGACTTCGCACGGGTCTGGGTCAAGCCACCAGCCCGCCAAGCTGCCCAGAACGGTGAGCGCCCTCAGCCTCTGAAACTGCTGCCTTCTCGCCAGGTGTATGTCTGGTATAAATGGAAAATCACCGGCAGCTTGGGCATCTGCACAGGCACTCCCGGAAGTCACGGAATTGAACTGGGGTGAGAATTGGATTTTTCCATCTCCCTGGACACAGACTGAGGCAAGATGGGAGCTGTGTCCGTGGCCGGGAGGTGAGGGGAGAAGAGACAGGAGAGGATTCTCATTAGTTTCCATGCATAAGTTCCCGTCAATAAAGAGTTAGACTGCTGTGTGTGAACATTTTTCCCTGGACATTTGCTCAGTTTTACATTTCTTCAGGCTTTTAATATTAGTTTTGTTTCTCATCTAGGCTACATTATGATTGTTAACATTTCAAACGATTGTGTGTTCTTCTAATGCTGTATTGAAGAAGGTCGTTGCCTTAAAATACAAAAACTGTAAGTAAACGTGTAATGATATACCATTTTAGCTAGAGTAAAACTTTTTAACATTTTATTTGTGTTTTAAAACATGTTCATGCTAAAATCACCCTATCTTATAATTAAAATAGAGACACTTGGACGTCCCTAGTTCTGCTAGAATCTGAATCAGTGGCATTTGAATGACTTTTATGAAGTGGAAGCAGATTGCTCCCTGGGAGAGCAGAGAAGCAGGGCCAACTGGTCCCATTCCCACTCTAAAAATATGAAAGTAAAATAAAGGGGAAAGTTTATCCCCACAGGGCGGAAGTAAGTGTTCAGGCCTCAGTTGGTAGATATATTAAAGCAAAATAAGTCAAAACACTAAGCGAGGTTAAAAAAAATTACTTGAAATGCTTATTACAGCAGTATGTTCTAATGATATAGTTATATATTATTATTACTGTTATTTGTGTATTATATATGTGTACATTATTTAGAGATATAGTTGTTTATTATTATTGTTTTCTAGTTGTATTATGCTCTATTATAGTTGTATATCATCAGGGCACACGTGATAAAAACTAGGGGACTCGAACTTTCAGAAAATTGCATAAAGACATTTAAGTAGTAAGACATTTGGAACCACCCTTCATGTCTGTGGTAGCCACAGCTACAGAAAAGCAATGCGTTCCTGGTCAACACAGGGATTTTGTTACAAAGACATCATTCAAAACAAGAGTCAAACTAGAAATTCCTTTTAAAATGAAATGGAAAAAAAAATCAAAGTATTTGCTTCTTGAGCTTTTAAAGTATTTTATGCAGAAATTGGGCAAGTCACTGCAAAAAAAAAATTGTAATCCACTTCGCTTTTCCTGTAGACCTCTTGCATGAGTCCTTGAGAGTTCACATCGTTGCAGCATGACATCCTCTCTTGCTAAGGGTATCCCTCTGCCTGTACAAAGGTGCACATTAATTTTATGCCTCGGTCACCTGGGCTTTCAAATTGCTCACACTGGGCAGGTGGCAAAAGTTCTGCCAAGCAGGTAAGGCCTTAAAATGAGTCAATTATTGATCAGAGGCTTTGGGAGAACTTCTCAACACTTGCCTTTACGTGTGAAATATAGGTCAGTGTGGCTGTTATGTTATTACTCATGTATTCCTTCAACAAATATTTGTTGAACAAAGACTGTGAGGACACTGAGATGCATCAGATGAGAGTCACCCTTAGGACGCTTACTTCTGATGCAATGACGGGACTGTGAAGAACCATAATACAAGCCACAGTTCGTGAGCAGGGTGCAGACAACACGCTATAATTATCCACGTTCAGACAGGGGGTGTAATACTTGCTCTAGAGTGAGGTGAGCATAGGGAGAAGATAAGATGCAGGATTCAGAAAAGGCTTTGTAGTAGTGGGAGCATTTTAGCTGAGCCTCAGCCTTTCCCATTTTGCTGTTCTCCAGGGAGACACTGCTTTGGGAAAGCTCCCTGGTGTTCTCCATACTTGGCTGCAAGGAATAAATCCTCTTGTCTCCCGCTCTTTGGCCTAGTTGCACCTCTCGGTTGGACACCCACTACAGAGCGAACCCAGTTTTCAGATAACAAACCTGGTCTGGTTTCTGGGCTCCCTTCCTTGCTCCAGCTTGGAGCTCAGCCCAACCATACTGGCGGACCACTGTGATGGCCCTGGCTGCAAGGCATGCAGATGGCAGAAGCCAAAATACAACGTGAACGCAACAACAAAGACCTACTAGTCACAGGGCATTGGGTTTAGCACTGGATCACTGTATAGTCTTCTCAGGCTGCTGTAACAAACACCACAGACCGGGTGGCTTGAAGAGCAGGCATTTATTTTCTCATAGTTCTGGAGGCTAGAAGTCCAGGTCAAGGTTGCAGCTGGTTTGATTTTTATTGAGAGCATACTTCCTGACTTGCAGGTGGCTGCCTTCTCACTGTGTGCTCACATGGCTTTTATTTGGGGTGTGTACACACACACACACGCACACATGCACAAATTGCGTCCTCCTCTTACAAGGCCACCAATCCTACTGGATTAGGATCCTACCCTTATGACCTCAGTTCTCCTTAGTTATCTCCTAAAAAGCCCTGTCTCCAAATACAGTCACACTAGGGGATCAGGGCTTCCACGTGTGGATTTGGAGGGGAGCACAAGCCAGTCCGTGACGGTCGCTGGTGTTTGGGTTGCAGCTACTAATTAATAAGTTCGTACACTACATCCGAGACTGGTCCAAGCACTTTCCGCAGGGAATCTTCTCAATAAGCTTATAAGGAAAATGCTATTGTTGGACTTATTTTCCAGATGAGCAAAATGAAGCACCAAGAGAGATTTTTGCCTCAGGCGACATAGCTAGCAAGTAGTTGAACTGGGTTTTGAGCGTAGGCATTTAGGCTCGAAAGTCCATGTTTTTAATTGGCAGTTATACTCAGGTGCTTCACAGGTTAACTGTGGATAGAGAGATTGTCGCTGACCAAGGTACACCAGAAGCCTGACCGTCCTCTCGCTTTGCAGAGGCACTGGGGCAGGGGCTGGTAGCACCTGGGCCTTCCAGCTGTCTGAGCTGCTGCGGGAAGAAGCCCTTCCCCACACCACCCCACAGACGCACACACTTCAGACACACAGAAATGCTGGATAAAACGTAACAAAAACATTTTTATTACATCTAGAGCACAGAAGAAGGAGGAATCTCTGGAATATAAAATCCTTTATGACAAAGACATTATTATCTTCATTCCTGATTCTCTAGGGTTTAAAATGGCACCCGGCACACTCAATAAATATTTGTTGAATGAAAAAAAATTTTAGGGGCTGGAAGTCAACAGCAAACTCAAAGCCAAAGTGGTGTGCAGGAGTGAAACTGAATGGATGAAGGAGGTACTGGAAGTCGACACAGCTTGAGGAGTTGGGAGCCGGGGTCTTAATGTTCATACATCAGGTAGTCATAGATCAAATACGTGATGTTCACATGTGTCAAATGATGAAGCCACTACCCTTTATAGGAAGGACTCCCTGTATGAGGCCAAAGGTTGACCCATCTGTGAAGCTGAGACTAGAACACTCCAACTGGGCCACCAGTCTTGAGAAGCCACAGGAGGCTGACCTGCTGTCCCTGTAATTTGTCTATAAAACCAGAGGAAGGTGGATTCTCATAGAAAACAACACCCACCACAGATGAACTCACGGGTGGAAATTACAAACCACCCCAGGAAGAATCACGGAAGAGGCAGTTCCCATCGAAGACCTAGAGGCAACGGAACAATACGAAAGAATCTTTACAATAATTGTGCTTGAGATACTGAAAGAGGTAAAGGAAGATTTGCAATCTACAAGGCAGGAGAAGGATATTATGGGAAAAAAGAACAAATGAATTTGGAAAAGAACATATAGAAATCCTATACATGAAGAATAGATTACAAATGGGATTTTTTTAAATTACCTCAATAGACACTTTAAACAATTGACTAAACAGAGAATTAATGAAGTGGAAGATAGATAGGAAGAAATACTTCAGAATTCAGAGTAAGAATTTCTTTCTTATGTCAAAGATATGAGAGATACGGGATATCTTATATGGATTTCTTTGTAATATCAGAGAAGAGGGCCCTGCTTTGGCAGGGGAATCAGAGCTCTGCCTTACCAGCAGTGCGGGGTGGATAGATTAGGAGGAAAACAGTTCGATTATCGTTTTATTTCAGTCTCAGGAGCTATCTCAAACACAGCATCTAAAAAGGCTCTGAAGTGGTCCCAATCTGTCACTTGTAACTCTGTTCACATTTCTCTCCACTTTCATCCTGTTCCATTTGGGAGGATGCCTGAGCACGTTCTTTATCAAAGGTAATTAAACGATGAATCAATCAGTGAACAAGTTCCACGAGCAGCACCATTTGTTTATTCAAAACTATTTATGAGCATCTACTAAGAGTAAGATACTTCAAAAAAAAAAACTTTAGAGTTAAGAGCCATGAGGGGAAAAAAATAAAGGCATCATGAGGACATACAACACAATGATGAATAATGGGTTTGAACTGATTCAGATAAGATGATCCAGGCAGAGGGTTCAGCCAGGGCAGAGGCCCTGGGGCAGGTTGGCACTTACCATGTTTGAATAACAAAAAGTAGGTCAGTGTGCCTGGAACATGGTGACTGAGGAGACGGGTGGGAAGTAGGGATCAGATCATATGGGGCCATATGGAGTTGGATAAGGAGTTTGGACTTAATTCTAAATCCAGTGGGCACCCACTGGAGGATTTTAAGCAAAGGAACAACATGAGTTAATTTTTTTAAAAAAAGATCACTCCAGGTGCTTAGTGGAGAATGGATTAAGAAGGGACAAAAACAAAAGACAGGAAAGGAGTTAAACTGTCCTCCCACCAATTCAAGATAGAGACTTGATGACAGCTCTGACTGAAGTTAGATTTGAGATATAACTTGATAAAGTTTTATTGATATATTAGAGGGAAACAGAGAAAAATCAAGGATAACTTCAAGACTTTTGGGCAGTCCACTGAAAGGGTGGTGGTATGACTACTTGAGATGGGGAAAAATGGAAAGAAACAGGAAAATCAAGCATCCCATGTTGGGCATGTTAATTTTGAGATACCTATTAGACCTATGAATGGATATGCCGGGTAAGAAGTCAGGAGAGACAGACATTACCAACAGCCGTGGGCTTCCACGAAAGAACCCCGCCTCTGCAAAGAAGGCAGCAAGGACGAGAGAGCCCTGGTGCATGCCAGTGTTTCTGGTCATGAGAGGAGGAGGAGCCAGCAAAGGCGACCAGGAAGGAATGACTTGGGAGTTAGGAGGGGGACCAGGGAGGCAAAAGAAAAACACATTTATCTGCCCCAGATGGAATGGTCCACTGTATCAGATGAGCAGAAAGTTGGCATTGAGTTTGGCTTTAGTGACTGAAGCCTTGGCATGGGTTTCAAAGAAAATGAAAGTTAAAAAGTGGGGTCGCAGAGTACAGATAACTATATCAAGGTCTCATTCTGCCTGGGGAGAATGAGATAATAGCTGAAGGGGGTAGTTCTCCAGGATGACAGGTAAGAAGACTGAAAGATGCAGATGAGGCTGACTGGGCAGAGAGGAAGAGGGTGAAGGTGCTGGCTGAAGCCCTCGGGTTCACGAGAAGGGAGGACACCCACACGAGCGGAGGTTTGCATTTTCTTGGACAGAGACCCTTCCCCTCCGCCTTGCTAGGACAGAAGGCAGAAAATACGAGCATGGATGTAGGTAGATCATGGTCAGATGATGAGGAAGTTCCCATCGAATTATTTCCATTTTCTTCGTGAATTCTGAGGCTAAGTCATCAGTTGAAAGTGAAGACGCAGGAAGAAGATGGAGGATTGGGTTAGTGATTGAAGAGAGAAGAAGGCAGGATAAAAATATCTTAGCAGAAAGTGTGGTAGGGTTTCCAGGGAGTGTCCAGGGTGCATTTGAGATATGTGTCACGAATTTAAGATGACACTCGCCAGCATGGTTGTGCAACTTTCTGCAGTTTTCAGTTGCCCAAGCGCAGTGACGAGGGAGGATGGGAGATTTGCCCAGGGAGGCAGTGGGGAGAGAATGGAGACGGAGGCGAGGGCACCGGCAGGAAGCGGTTAGAGTTGGGCCCTGGAGTCCTAGGCTGGGCAAGAAGGGTGAAAGGAACATTTGAAAAATGATGTTCAATGAACAGGTCGTCCCAATGAGAAGAAACATTTGGAATCGAAGCATTTTAGTAAGTAGGCCAGAGGACAGCACATCATTCAGAGAGTGGAATGCTTAAATTCAGGATTTCAGAGGCTGGTTTTATTTTCCCCTCTAACCTCCCTTTATGAATAGGCAAACTAGTTAACAATCTATGGACTGAGATTCCAAAATTAGGAAAGGTTTGTTGTCCTCACCTTGCCTAGAATATATCTCCTTACTTGCTCACAGTTGGCTGAAATTACATAATTACAAAAGCATTCCTCCATCAAGTGACTTCCTATTAAAGTGTAAACCCTATGGGAGAGATGCCGTATGCAAGCCAGGCAGGAACACCTCATCTCCTCCTCTCTCTCTCTCTCTCTCAGCCGAGGGCCTTGTGTGGCCAGCCCACCAGCGCACTGCACTGTACAAGACCAGTGCTGCTCCAAACTGCACGCAACGGAGGCTCTTGCAAACTTCATCCTGAGGTGAGAATTAATCAGATCATTTCCAGAGAGCAGGTTTTTATGTGGTAAAGAGCAGACATACTGAGCACTTGAAACAGAAGGTTTGGGCCTTCAGAATTTGCCTGGACCTGGGGTTGTTTCCCTAAAGTTGGAGCATAAATGGAAGTTCTGTACAAAGTAATGAAAAGCAGAAATATGGATTGAAAATCTTTCCAATGCATATACCCTTAGACACAGCAATTCAACAGTTTGTCAAAAGGAAATAGAGATGATGTACTAAGAAGTCTGAGTAAGAATGTGTGTCACAATATCAAAACATGAAAAACAATGTTACTGCTGAAAAACTGGAGATTAGTTAAGAAAATGTAGTAATCCACTGAGGGAGTGCTTTCAGCAATATTGATTGATGTATTGGCTAATTGGAAAAGAAAGTGCATTTTCTTTTTTTAAATCTAAAATCACACAGATAAATGCAGAGGAAAAAGATAAAAGAGACATATATCAAACAATGGATTTTGGGTGAGTCTTAATTGAATCATCAAAGAAAATATTCAACTTGATTTTATTTCCTGGCTGTGCAAAATATATTATTTATATATATCTCAACCAGCTTCAAAATTCTATTATAAGATTTAATTAACTTTAACAAATAAAGCTTTTAATTCACACCGTTTATTCTGACAGCATCTGTCACAAAGAAGCAGGTGACTCAAACTGAATTACTTGATTGTAAAAAGGAATGATTCTTATGAGAAAATAATGGACTTCCGGGCAAGATGGCGGAGTAGAAGGACGCTTGTAAGTCACCCTCTCCCACAAATACACCAAGACCCACATCTACAGACCCACTCAGCCAACCAGAGCACCTGCGGAACTCCAGCAGATCATCGCCCTCTTCAAAAGATAAAGACGCCCAAAATCTGGTAGGAGAAAAGGAAAAAAGAAAGAACAAAAGGCAAAGCAGCGCGGACGGGTCCCGCGGGGAGGGAGCGGCAAAGGAGGACTGGCGCTTGCTCGCTGGGTCTCCCCTCTCCAATTGAGAGGCCAGCGGGACGGAGGGGGAGCCTCCAAGGCTCGGATCTGTACAGAGCAGCCCTTGTCTGACAGAGCTAAGTTAAACGGGCACAGAGCGTCCCCCCGACACCCAGCCTGAGACGCAGGCCGGCAGCGGCGGGCAGGGCCAGGCTGCACAAGCCGGGCGAGGACGGGGGCGGCTGCACGGAGGCAGCTCCGGGGGACTGCAAGGGGCTGGGCGCCGGGGCTGTGGTGTACAGGACGGAACAACCTGGGCCCTCCATAAAACAGCAAGGTTGATGTGCTCTCGGGGGAAGGGTGCATACCCCCATCTCTGAAAACCCGCGGAAACTTTTCAGGGGAAGAGAGGCGGGGCCCAGGCACAGCCGCCGTATTCTCCGGCGCTTAACACCCAGGCGGGGGCAGAGGCGAAACCTGCGTCCGCACCAAAGGGCTTAGCAGCCTCAAGGGCCAGACTGAGACGGGCCTACAGCCCTGGGCAGATAGGACCCTTCCATTCTGGTCCCCCAGAGAACTTGCTCCACAAAGACAAACAAGCAGCTGGGTCTTGGCTCGGAGCAGGGACGAGGCTGCCCCTCGGTCTTCCCCGAGCCCACCCGCGGAGCGCGACCAGGGCGGAGCGCCGGCCAGGGCAGAGCGCCGGCGCAGAACGCGCAGCCGCACAGAGCAGCGGAGCTACCGGCGGCGCAGGCAGGGGGAGAGCGGCCCCCCGCCTGTCGGGCAGGAACACAACCCCTGACCGAGGTGCTGGGAAGGGGCACGACCCGCCCTCCTGCCTGGCCAGTCTGCAACATCTGACTGCGGCATCTGGAGGGGCAGTGACCCGCCCGCCCGCAGCAGAGGAGAGCTGCATCTGACCCCGTGTTAGGAGGAGGCGCGATCTGCTTGCCGACAGGTGCTGGGAGCAGCACAGAAGAGGGCGCCAACGGAGGGCCTATGAAAACAAGCTTAGCTTCCAAAACAGGACGAAGACAGAAGGACATCACATTAAAAGCACACACACTCCAGGAGAACACCGACAACCCCCCCCCTTTTTTTTTTTTTTTGGTTTTTGTTTTGCTTTGTTTTGTTTTTTTGTTTTCTGTTTTTGTTTTTGTTTTGTTTTGTTTTAATCTGTTTTTACCTGTTCTATTTTCAATTACTCTTTTAATTTTTACTTCTTAATTCATTTCTATTTCTCTTGGGTTTTGATGTCCTGTTATTGATTAGACACAGGCTTCAAACACATATATTCATCTCCCCACCCCCTTTTTTTTTTTTTAAGGTTTTAAAAGGACGTCTCCACCCGATTAATACTCTGCTTCAACCCGCTCTTCTATTATTCATTATACATTGTTTTCAAACCCTCTTTCTCCCTTCTTTTAAAAATCTTTCTCTCTCTCTTATTCTTTTCTCTTTTTTTCTTTTTTCGTTTTCTTTTTTTTTCCTAAGTTCTATTCCTAAATAGGCATTAGATAGATAAAATCCTTAAGATCCAAAATAGACAACTGATACTCCATAAACCACAGTGCCAGAGAGGTATGAGCAAGATGAAGAAGCAGAGAAACCTTTCCCAATTAAAAGAACAAGAGGAATCCCCTGAAAGAAAGCTCAATGAAATAGACATCGATAGCCTACTAGATCAAGATTTCAAAAAAGGAGTGATCAAATTGCTGAAGGAATTAAAAGAGATAATGCTTAGAGAAATAAAATATGTCAAAAATGAAATTGAAGCTATAAAGAAGAGCCAAGCAAAATGGGAAAACTCAATGACAGAGATGAGGAATGATTTAACAGCTGTGCAAAGCCGACTAGTTAATGCAGAGGAACGAATTAGTGATCTAGAAGACAGGGCAACAGAAAGCACCCATTCAGAAGAACTACAAGATAAGCAAATAAAAAATAATGATAATAGCATAAGGGACCTATGGGATAATATAAAGCGTCCCAATCTTCGCATAATAGGGGTCCCAGAAGGGGAAGAAGGATCAAAGGGAATTGAAAAGGTTTTTGAAGAAATCATGACTGAAAACTTCCCAAACTTAAAGAAGGAATCAGATATACAAGTACAGGAAGCTCAGAGGGTCCCAAACAGGAAGAACCCAAATAGACCCACACCAAGACATATCATAATCAAGATGGCCAGAGTCAAGGATAAAGAAATGATTCTAAAGGCAGCAAGAGAAAAGCAAAGCGTGAACTACAAGGGAACCCCCATAAGGCTCTCAGCTGATTTCTCTACACAAACACTACAGGCCAGAAGGGAGTGGCAAGATATATTCAAAGCCCTGAATGAAAAAAAGATGCAGCCTAGGATACTTTATCCAGCAAGGCTATCCTTTAGGATAGAAGAAATAAAGAGTTTCACAGACAAAAAAAAGCTGCAGGAGTTTAGCAACACTAAACCCATGCTAAAAGAAATATTGAAAGGGCTATTCTAAATAGAAAAGCAGCAGGATGCTACAGAAATGAGAAACGTACAACTGGAAAGGTGATAACTCATGAATTACAAATAAAGAAAACATGAAATTATAAAAGAAGACATACAAATCACTGAGAGTGGGAGAGGGAGGCAGGGAAATATAGAATTTTTTTTCTTTCTTTTTTAAATTTTTTTAACAGTAGGATGGGTTTGAGATCATGTTATTATCAGTTTATTAAAAACGGGTATAGGTTAATAGATTTACAAAAAAGGGTAACCACAAGTCAAAAATTTACAAGGGAGTCACGAAAATTAAATAAAATCCATGATAATACAAAGGAAAAATACCAAACCACAAAAGGAAGAAGAAAGGAACAAAGAGGATATACCAATTCAACTGCAAAGATAAGTTCAAAATGGCAATAAACACACATCTATCATTAATTACTGTAAATGTTAATGGACTAAATGCTCCAGTCAAAAGACATAGAGTGGCAGAGTGGATAATAAAGCAAGAACCTTCAATATGCTGCATACAAGAGACCCACTTTAGGGAGAAGGACACATATAGATTGAGAGTGAAAGGATGGAAAAGGATATTCCATGCAAATGGAAAAGCCAAAAAAGCAGGTGTTGCAGTACTGATTTCAGACAAAATAGACTTTAAAACAAAGGCCATAAAGAAAGATAAAGAAGGACATTTTATAATGATTAAAGGAGTGATACAAGATGAAGATATTACACTCGTTAATATATATGCACCCAGTATAGGAGCACCTAAGTACATACAAGAATTACTAACAGAGATAAAGGGGGATATTGATGGGAATACAATCATAGTTGGAGATTTTAACACTTCATTAACATCACTAGACAGATCTTCCAGACAGAAAATAAACAAGGCAACAGAGAAATTAAATACTACAATAGAAAAACTAGATTTGGTGGATATTTTCAGAGCTTTACACCCCCCAAAAATAGAATATACATTCTTTTCAAGTGCACATGGAACATTTTCCAGGATCGATCATGTACTTGGACACAAAAGAAACCTCAACAAATTTAAGAAGATAGAAATTATCTCAAGCATCTTTACTGACCACAATGCCATGAAACTGGAAATCAACAACAGAGAAACAAAGGAGAAAAAAAGAAAAGCATGGAGATTAAACAATATGTTATTGAAAAAACAATGGATCAATGAGGAAATCAAAGCTGAAATTAAAAAATACCTTGAGACAAATGATAATGAAAGCACAACCACTCAAAACCTATGGGACACAGCAAAGGCAGTGCTAAGAGGGAAGTTTATAGCGATACAGGCCTTTCTCAAAAAAGAAGAACAATCTCAAATAAACAAGTTAACCCACCACCTAAATCAATTAGAAAAAGAAGAACAAAAAGCCCCAAAAAGCAGCAGAAGGAAGGAAATAATAAAGATCAGAGAGGAATTAAATACAATAGAGATTAACAAGACCATAGAAAAAATCAACCAAACCAAAAGTTGGTTTTTTGAAAAAGTAAATAAAATCGACAAACCTCTGGCCAAACTCACAAAGAAGAAAAAAGAGAGAGCACAAATTAGCAAAATAAGAAAGGAAAATGGAGAAATTACAACAAACAAAATAGAAATACAGAATATCATACGAGAATATTATGAAACACTATATGGAACCAAACTGGATAACCTAGAGGAGATGGACAAGTTTCTGGAAACATACTGTCCACCAAAACTGAATCAAGAAGAAACTGAACGCTTGAACAATCCGATCACTAGAAAGGAAATAGAAATAGCAATTAAAACCTCCCTACAAATAAAAGTCCAGGACCGGACAGCTTCACCGGGGAATTCTACCAAACACACAAAGAAGAACTCATACCAGTCCTTCTCAAACTCTTCCAGATGATTGAAAAGGAGGGAATACTCCCAAGCTCATTCTATGAAGCCACCATCACCCTGATACCAAAACCAGGCAAAGACACTACAAAAAAAGAGAATTATAGGCCAATATCACTGATGAACATAGACGCCAAAATCCTCACCAAAATTTTAGCAAATAGAATCCAACAACACATAAAAAAGATTATACATCATGACCAAGTGGGGTTCATCCCAGGGACACAAGGCTGGTTCAACATACGCAAATCAATCAATGTAATACATCACATCAACAAGAGAAAGGACAAAAACCACATGATCATCTCAATCGATGCAGAAAAAGCATTTGATAAAATTCAACACCCATTTATGATAAAAACTCTCGCCAAAGTGGGTATAGAGGGAACATATCTCAACATAATAAAAGCTATATATGACAAACCTATAGCCAGCATAGTTCTCAATGGTGAAAAACTCAAAAGCTTCCCACTAAAATCTGGGACAAGACAAGGATGCCCACTATCACCACTCCTATTCAATATAGTCCTGGAAGTCCTAGCCACAGCAATCAGGCAAGAGAAAGAAATAAAAGGGATCCAAATTGGAAAAGAAGAGGTAAAAGTGTCATTATATGCTGACGACATGTTACTATATATAGAAAACCCTAAAAGGTCCACAAAAAAGCTACTAGAGCTGATCGAAGAATTCAGCAAGGTAGCAGGTTACAAAATTAATGTTCAAAAATCAGTTGCCTTTCTTTACACTAACGATAAATCAACAGAAAAAGAAAGTAAAGAAACAATCCCCTTTAAAATAGCACCCAAAGTAATAAAATATCTGGGAATAAATCTAACCAAGGAGGTGAAAGAATTATACACAGAAAACTATAAACCATTGATGAAGGAAATTAAAGAAGACTTTAAAAAATGGAAAGATATTCCATGCTCTTGGATTGGAAGAATCAATATTGTTAAAATGGTCACACTGCCCAAGGCAATCTACAGATTTAATGCAATCCCTATCCAATTACCCAGGACATATTTCACAGAACTAGAACAAATCATAATCAAATTTATATGGAACCATCAAAGACCTAGAATTGCCAAAGCATTACTGAAGAGAAAGAAAGAGGCTGGAGGAATAACTCTCCCAGACTTCAGACAATACTATAGAGCTACAGTCATCAAGACAGCATGGTATTGGTACCAAAACAGACATATAGACCAATGGAACAGAATAGAGAGCCCAGAAATGAACCCACAAACTTTTGGTCAACTCATCTTCGACAAAGGAGGCAAGAATATACAATGGAATAAAGACAGTCTCTTCAGCAAATGGTGTTGGGAAAACTGGACAGCAGCATGTAAAACAATGAAGCTAGAACACACCCTTACACCATATACAAAAATCAACTCAAAATGGATTAAAGACTTAAACATAAGACAAGATACAATAAACCTCCTAGAGGAAAACATAGGCAAAACATTATCTGACATACATTTCAAAAATTTTCTCCTAGAAGAAATAAAAGCAAGAATAAACAAATGGGACCTAATGAAACTTACAAGCTTCTGCAGAGCAAAGGAAACCAGAAATAAAACAAGAAGAAAACCTACGGAATGGGAGAAAATTTTTGCAAGTGAAACTGACAAAGGCTTGATCTCCAAAATATATAAGCAGCTCATATGACTCAATAAGAAAAAAATAAACAACCCAATACAAAAATGGGCAGAAGACCTAAACAAGCAATTCTCCAAGGAAGACATACAAATGATCAAAAAACACATGAAAAAATGTTCAATATCACTAATTATCAGAGAAATGCAAATCAAAACTACAATGAGGTATCACCTCACACCAGTCAGAATGGCCGTCATTCAAAAATCCAAAAATGACAAATGCTGGAGAGGCTGTGGAGAAAGGGGAACCCTCCTACACTGCTGGTGGGAATGCAGTTTGGTGCAGCCACTCTGGAAAACAGTGTGGCGATTCCTCAAAAGACTAGGAATAGACTTACCATATGACCCAGGAATCCCACTCCTGGGCTTGTACCCAGAAGGAAATCTACTTCAGGATGACACCTGCACCCCAATGTTCATAGCAGCACTATTTACAATAGCCAAAACATGGAAACAACCTAAATGTCCATCAACAGGTGACTGGATAAAGAAGAAGTGGTATATTTATACAATGGAATACTACTCAGCCATAAAAACCGACAACATAATGCCATTTGCAGCAACGTGGATGCTCCTGGAGAATGTCATTCTAAGTGAAGTAAGCCAGAAAGAGAAAGAAAAATACCATATGAGATCGCTCATATGTGGAATCTAAAAAACAAAAACAAACAAACAAACAAAAACAAAGCATAAATACAGGACAGAAATAGACTCATGGACAGAGAATACAGACTTGTGGTTACCGGGGCGGGGGGGCGGGGTAGAGGGTGGGAAGGGATAGACTGGGATTTCAAAATTGTAGAACAGATGAACAAGATTACACTGTATAGCACAGGGAAATATACACAAAATGTTATGATAAATCATAGAGAAAAAAATGTGACAATGAGTGTGTATATGTCCATGTATGACTGAAAAATTGGGCTGAACACTGGAATTTGACACAACACTGTAAAATGATTATGAATCAATATAAATGTTAAAAAAAAAGAAAGAAAAGAATGATGTCTGTGAATAGACAAGAAGGTACAGCATTCTTTTTCTAATGTATTTTTTTTCGGATAACTAATTTATCCTACTTTGGAAAATGTCATTAATGCTTTAGGCTGAGCTTGAAGACGTGAAGTGTTGTAAAGCTTGGCAAAAATAGTTCTGGTATCTTCTTGAGTCAGCATGGGAAGACACAGCAGGCGATACTTGCAGCGACCGCCATCAGTTCTGCAGAACACATGGGTCAGCAGGCTGCCCTGGGCTGGGCTGCCTTTTATCCCATTACCTGTGCTTCTACCTTAGGCTCAAAACAGACCAAAAAGGGAAAGGAGGGGGAGAAAGTTGGACAGAGAATCTGAAGGTGGAAAAGTAGGGAAAGATTTTAAACAAAAGAAAAATGGGAGGAAGAGAGGAGAGGACCCTGCCACTTATTGTGTTCTCATTGAAATAAAGGAGCGAGGGTGATTGTTTTAAATAAGACATTCATTTATTTACTCATCCTCTCAGCAGACACAGTTTAGGTCCCCACAACGGCCCTGGCCCTATGATATGACAAGGAAGAAAAGTATCTTTTTATCTAGCGACACAATCAGACCAGTATTCCAGAATGTGCTTTCTGTTCATAAACTTCGTGACCTTGGCTCACGACCTTGCTCCATGAACCTGACTTCTGGTTTTCCAACCCCTGACATCACTGTTCCCTCCAGGTTGCCTAGCCAAATCCTAACTGTTCTTCACCGTTGACCTGTTCCATGAGTCATCTTTAACTCTTGCCTCCAGGCCATGTAGTTATTTTTTTCTTGAACTCCTATTTCATTTACAATGAGGACTATATTTGCATGTTAGAAGAAATTATTCTCTTTTTGTGTGTATTTTCTACTCAGTTTGTTGGGTGGGTCTTGTGGGTTCTGTATACAAATTAACATAGACATTCAATCCTGACTGACAAACACACCATTACGACAGATGTTTAGCTTGTCCTTTGGTCACTGAGAACATGGAGCAGCTCAAGATCACTTGGTTATAGCAAGGATTTATAGGAATATGTTGATTTATTATCATTTATTTGTTCATTCAGTAAATAGTTATTAAACATTCAATCGTTAGAAAGATACATTCCCTTGCTTTCTGGTTGTTTTGCTTTTAATCAAAAGAGGGGAGTAAAATTCTGAATGGAATAGACAAAGATCAAGGAAGTAAGCTGAAGAATACTTGGCTGCAGCCACCCTAGGTTATGAACAGCACTTTCTGCACAAAAGCACATATGCTGAGTGTATATTTAGGCAAATTCCAAGAAGTACGTTAAGCGTCTGGAGGGGAGGGGAGCCAGGGAGAACAAGGTCTCTTTTTCTTTTCAGATTTTGACACAGGAAAAAAAAAAAACCCAGAGGTACTGATATTTCAAAACTAAAGCTGATTGTCAACGACACCAGACCACGCTTAGCATCTCCAGGAACAGTGAACTGGGCCGTACGTGAAGAGCGGAACACGGACCCTACCTGGGAGGAGCGTACTGTCTCCCTGGAGAGAGGTAAGAGTGTCACCTGTCAGTTTGCTGGCAGCGTCTGGAGGGTTGTGCTGGTGTCCATCACCCAAAGAAGACAGTCTTACCAGTAACCCAACTCAGATACACTCTGATCTAGAGGATACAGAAATGGGTCTTAATTCTCCCAACCATTCATTCTTTCACTCCTTTATTCATTACATTTAAAAATGTTTATTATGGAGCTTTTCAATCATACATAAATGTTGAGAAAATAACGGACCTTCAGGCTTGGTTAACAACTTCAACAAGTATCAGTATTTTTAAATTATCAACAAATATTGACAAAGTAGGCTTTCAACTAAGAATACAGAAATGATTAAAATGCAATGGCCTCCTTGAGGATGTGGAGAAGAGGGAACCCTCATACACTGTTGGTGGGAATGGAAATTAGTGCAGCCATTTCAGAAAACAGTATGGAGTTTCCTCAAAAAAAAAAAAAACTAAAAAATAGAACTGCCAAGTGGGGAGAGTATAGCTCAAGTGGTAGAGTGCATGCTTAACATGCATAAGGTCTTGGGTTCAATCCCCAGTACCTCCTCCAAACATAAATAAATAAACCTAATTACCACCCCCCCCAAAAATAGAACTGCCATATGACCCAGCAACTCCACTTCTGGGTATATATCTGAAAAAAACAAAAACATGAATTTGAAAAGATACATGCACCCCAACATTCACAGCAGCATTATTTACAGTTATCAACATGTGGAGGCGACCTAAATGTCCAACAACAAATGAAAAGATAAAGATGCAGTATATATATCTAATATATAATATATATACACACATATACATAATGGAATACTACTCAGCCATAAAGAAGAACAAACTTTTGCCATTTGCAGCAACATGGATGGACTTGGAGGACATTGTGCTAAGTGAAGTAAGTAAGACAGAGAAAGACAAATACTCTATGATATCATTTATATGTGGAATCTAAAAAATATAACAAACTAATGAATGTAACAAAAAAGAAGCAGACTCACAGATACAGAGAACAAACTATGGTTACCAGTGGTGGGGAGGGGCAAAATAGGGGTAGGGGAGGGGGAGGAACAAACTGTTGGGTGTAAGGCAGGCTCAGGAATGTATTGTACAGCATGGGGAATGTAGCCAATATTTTGTAATAACTGTAAATAGAAAGTAACCTTTAAAATTGTATACATTTTTTAAAATTTAAAAGTTAAAAAATGAAATTAAACATAAATAAATAAGAAAAAAAAATGCAGTGTTCCCAAGGAGCTTATGGCATAGTGGGTATGTCCAAGGGAGTCGTTCATTAAAGGAAGTGAACGAACACTCCGTGAAGCTGGTGGAAATGTAGCAGCAGATGTAACTGGGCTACACATGTAGGAATTCTCCACCATGTTCCAGCCATTGAGTTGGAGGAATTTGGACAAATAGCTCCACCTGTGTCCTGTGGGTGCTCTCAGGCCTGCAGAGGTGCTCACAGTCTAGTGGGCTTGAACAGCTGCACCTCCTGGAAGGCCCGGACTATCGCATCATGGGACAGGACGGTGCTCAGGCAATAGGGAATTAGCAGAAGTGCTCGACCAGGAAGACGACACACAGGTTTCGGAAGATAATTAGCCCCGGTATGAGGGATGGATTGCAAGGAGAAAATAATAGGAAAATGGTTCGTAATTAAAAGTGAGTTTCAAAACAACCTGCGTAAAGAGAAGAGAGCACGAGCACATTCTGGCGTCTCCGCTGTGCCACACGTGGGAGCGGGGAGTGACTCTCCTGGGAGCGGGAGCGGACTTCAGGCGTGTGCTGCTGGCCTCCTACGCCTGTCCTTCCAGCCACACCACACGCCTCCAAGTTCTGACGGGGCAGCTGTCAGCAGCGTGCAGCTCAGGAACGGAGCGCTGGGGTTCAGCACGACTTGTGCCTGACATGGAAATCCGGGGCTCGGAGTCAAGTGTGATCGGAAGATCTGAGCTGAAAACAGACTGTGGGCCCCAGGCGCCGCAGACGAACCAGTGAAACCCTGCAGGGCTGGAACATTCCAGAAGGCAGAAACTGCCTCTGATGCCTCGTTGTACCTCCTGCCTCCCTGCACAAGTAGCTTCTCCAGATGTGTTTCGTTAATAAATGGATGAGCTGAGCGCAAGGTATAACGTCGCCAGACGCGCCTCCAGGGTAAACATAGATTCAGGGAAGTGGGGGCCCCTCAGGCCGAGGTGGTCCGGGCAGCTGAGAGAATCCTGTGCAGACTTCTTGGTTTAGTTCCCCCATGTGTTGTTGGCCCCTCTGTCCTTTCTTTCGTGACTTTACTGGTTGTTTAACTCCTCCTCTTTACACACAGCATGGTGTCTTGCCCAGAGCAGACATTCGATGCGTGTGTACGGAACTGAGTGCAAACCAAGCTGTGGTGGGGACACCACTGCTGTCGTTTACCTGTCAGGAGCTTAACACCCACTGAAGACAGGAACTGTGCCTCTGTCCCAGTCGCCGTCTGCCCCTTGGCCTCAGCATGCAGTCTGTCTTGCTCATCTTCCAGCTGCCCGAGCAGCCTTAGCACAGTTCGTTTTAGCCTCCATTCCTTCTGCCCTTGGCTGGCCTTGACATAAGCACCCCCAAGAGCATTCCAGCCCTGGAGCGGGCCTGCCTCACCCCTGCCTGGCGTTTCCCACCCTGCCTCCTTGAGGGTGGAGCCATTGCCCCCCCTGGACCCGTCCCAGGGTGCTCAGGATTGCCTTTCTAGTCCTTGGCTGCCTTCCACCAGGATTAGGTCTCTGCTCAGACGGCCCTCCCCGTTCGGGCCGACCCTGGGCGTCTGGGGTGGCCCACCGCACAGTTCACGCCTGTCAGCCAGGAGGCGGGCGCAACCCTCAGACCTCTTCAGCCTGTTATTCTGAAACCCGTGGTCTGCTTTTCCACAGTGGAGGTTCTTTTAAGAGGTAGTTTAGGGGCATGAGGACGTCTGGGTGAAGCTACCCAAACCGAGACAGCCATGCAGGGGAACCCAGAACAGCTCTGGCTCCTATGTTCTATAGATATTTCAAAACTTTTCAGTAAATCTTCATCTCAGAAGGAAAAATAGTGTCATAACTTCCTTTCTTTCCTAAGTAGGAAGCCCTGCTATTACAGTTGAGGAGAAATTAGCACAGAAAATACTCTATACTTACTGTATAGCACAGGGAACTAAATTCACTTTTCTTGTAATAACATATAATGGAAAAGGATCTGAAATATATATATATATATATATATATATATATATACACACACACACACATATTCAGGTACACATTACTGTACATCTGAAACTAACATTGTAAATCAACTACACTTTAATAAAAAAAATAAAAAAAAACCACTTTGTAGACTCATCAGCTGGGCGGAAAATCAGGACCCATTCCTCCTGAGTAGAACAGAAGGTGAACTTACATTGGATTCCACCTTATCTTATCAACCACTGCCACATAGATGGGGCCGTAAGCTGAATCTGTTCAAATGAATCTCACCACCTACAACCAGAATTTCTTTCTCTGGTGCCGAAAGTTTGACCGATTAAAGGCCATTTGGCACAAAAATAAGTTCTTGGTGTGTGTACGTCTTGTTTCCCTAGTGACTCTGGTATCACTTGTTGTAGGTCAGCTGGTGGGTAGAGCAGGTGCAGAGGCAGAATCGTGGAGCTGGACCTAGGAGGCTCAAACCCACCGCCTTCTGACTGTGTGAAAGTCGAGGTCCCGTCTAAGCCACTGGGACACGGGGGTCAGGGCATTGCAGTGTCTCCCACAGGGAGATTTTGCGAGGATTAAATGAGTTAGTTCGTTCACAAAGTGCCCAGGAAAGTGCCTGGAAATCACCATAGCGGGTGAGTGGTGGGGGCTTCCCTTCCCATCCCCTCCTTCACCTCCTGCCTTGCTTCCCCTCAGGGAAGCTCTTCAAAGGGTGAATAAGAACATACCATAACAGTGGGAAAGGCCTCTGCACTCCTCTGTAGGACAGAAATCATGGGAAGTGTATGGAATCAGGAATTCATTTCTGTGAAATTTTCTCATGTGGGTTGCCTAAGTGCCTAAACGTTTCCCGGACACTATTTTATTTTTGTATGAAGTACGTTTTTAAGTGCTTTCGAGTTGGGATGGCACTGTGGTGCCCATACAGCAATGTGCCCGGCTGATAAGGCAGTGCAGGTCAGGCTCTTGTCCCCATTTTACAGATGCGCAAACTAACACACAGGGAGGTGAAGCGCTTCCCTCGAGGTCGTGTGACAACATGTGCAGGAAATGGGGAACCCAGGGCTCTCAACGCCCTGCCCCAGTTTCTCTACCCCCACCCCCGCTGCACTGAGTTACTGGTCTTCCTAAGCCCAGGGGCCCGCAGGTGGGAGCCCACCTCTGTTAGATGAGTCGGTGACTTGCTGCTGGAGTATTAGGAGGACCACATCCGTGACTGGGCGGCGGGAGGAAACGCCAGCTTCCCCAAACCCTTAAGGATTTCGTCTGCTATGCTCCCTTGGAAAAACTCAGCTCCCCAAGACCCTCCCCGAAGAGTCTAGCACTGTTTCTCCTGCACTAGCACTTGAGATGAGTGAAAGCTTTGCCTCGGAAAGAACAGAGGAGCAGCGGGAGGGGATGAAACAGAAGATAAGACTCGGGGCAAGAGTCTCGATCTTGAGGAGGTTTCCGTGGTTTCGTGGAGACCGATGGCAGCGGTCTGTAAAGTATGCTCACAAGTCCTACTTCCTTTCCCGTTTGGTTTGTTGTGACAACTGGAGTTAGGTTTTAGGCAAATAAATATATAGGATCCTATTTTTCACTCAGTATTAGAATAATTAAAGCAACGGGATGCCTCACAGGTTTCTCCATTCACTTCATACAAGAAAACTTTCTGCGAAGCGAGTTTTACTCTGTTTTTCTGGGTTGTGATGTGTAGGCGGGCGTTGTGATCCATTTCTGCAAAGGTAACAGCTTCCAGTATCAAGTCACTGTTCAGAGTTAGCTGGAACCAGTCAATTTAGCCAGGGGATCATCTTTATTCTTCTTCAACACCATCCTCTTGTGACTTCCGCCTGGAACCCACCCACCAGCCGCTGGTTCCCAGCCCCCCCGGGCAATCTCATCTCCCACCACAGCCCCCCACCCCCAGGAACCAGCTCCCTCCCAAAGTCCCTGCCCTGGACTCCAATCCCTCAGTGTCCTCAAGCTGAGTGATGGGACTCCTAGTGGGAAATTCGAATCCTTTTTGAAAAACACATTTTACTTAACAAAGGCCCCCAGTGCTAAGGCTAGGGTTCACAGTGGGGAATGTGTTTTAGGGGAGCAGGGTCTTCCAGGACTCCAGCCTCAATGCCCCTGCAGAGCCAGCTGATTGCTGGTAAACAGTGCTGAGGACCCTGCCCAGATAGTCTGATGTAGAGATCACCTCACTTTGCTGGTTGTCAAGAGAGAGCGTCTTTCTGAATAACTCAGTCTGGAACCTCCAGGAAAAAACAAAACCAAAATCGCTGCATGACATGAATGACTAAAATTCAATGAAGTAAAAACCAAGTAGCAAAGGTCTGAAGGGAAACCTGGCACAGGAAGAAGAGTAAGAAAGAAAGAAAGAGATCCATGAGGACAGGTAACAGAAGGAGGCAGTGTGGAAACGTGCACAGAAACACCCTTCTTGGAAGGGAACTTGGGACAAGGAGCATCAGGTGCAATTAGGAGCAAGACAGGAATAAAAAGAGATGCTTCTGAATGGCTGCTCTGTGGTGTGATGAACATGACCTGCCTTGATTAGACTCTCCAGCTTCTGATTTACACAACTCAGGAGTAGATGTCCAGTAGTGATCTTTTTAATGTTCACCTTTGAAAACCCCTATGCTTTTTTGTCTTGTCTTAAATTCAGATTTGGCGAGTTCTTTCATTTTTGTGGTATCAGTTTGTTTCTTTATAGTACTTTGAGCTGTTAAAAACAGACAAGACTATTTGTCTCCCAAGAAATTTAAAATTATCTTCATGGTTGAAAGGTGGAAGACATGAGCTAACTTAGCAATGCCCCTCTTGGGCCCGAAGAAGTTGAAAAAAGATTCTCTCTCTCTTTTGTTTTTTTCATGATTTCTTCTGTTCACACTGATTCATACAGATATAAAGTTTCCGATTTCCAGAATGCTGATAATTGAGAAGACATTGTTTTCCCGCTTTATAACAGTTTGGTGGAGCAGGGCAGAAAACAATGTAAGGGGAAAACTATATTTTTCGAAGACATTATTGTAAGTCGACCTCCTGATAGTTCACTTCTTACACGTGCTAACTGGGCTTGTCTAGTGTGGCTGCTGACAATCTGGGCTTTGGAGCCCACTAGCCTGGGGCCACCTGCCCCTCGCTAGCTGACTTAGGCAAGTTACTTAATATTTGGGGCATCAGCTTTTCGTCTGTACCATGGAGGTGATAATAATGCCTACCTGTAAGAGTTGTTGTGAGGCTGGAGTTAACGTGTGGGTAAAGCTCTATTATCCACTACTATCCAATAAATTATAGCCTTACTCAGAGAAGCCACAGAAGTTAGAATACCTAGAAGAAATTGTTTAGGTAAAAATGTGATTTAATATATATTTAAATGCTATTACTGTGACTGAAAAAAAAATCAATTTCTTCTGCAAGTTACTTGCCAAAGTCCAAACATGAAATGCTGAACAACACAGTTGAGACAGAGACCCTGCTTGGCACTGGAACTAATGCGTATTTAGCCCTAACTACTAATAAAGGGCAAGTTTTAAGAAGCAGCATATTTGTCTTCCCTTTATAACTTCTGCTTAAAGTTTGAGCCCTGCAGGAGGCATTGGTCACCTGGTGGCCACCCAGTATCCAAACCCCTTCCCTCTATTCAGGGAAGATCCCTCTGTCTGAGTCTTGGTGGAGAAAACCAGGAAGAGACCATGCCTATTTCTCTCTGCCTTGCACCGTGTTTGGAACCTTCCCAGGTGTACAGTACGTGTTGGTTAAACTGAAAATGTAAACAGGAAGAACAGTTTCGCAAGCCTGAATGGCAACACCGTGAATCAGGGGCTTAAGGCCCTGTTTCCAACCAGCTCCGCCGAGATTCACTGACTATCTCTGGGCAAGTCACACAACCTGCCCAGTTAGTTTTTAGTGTCTGCATCAGCACACAGGAGAGGCAAATGAACCCACTGACCTCACAGGAGAGATGGAAGGATTAATCAATGCATGAAAATTAACTAGGGATATCCATATAAATATTTCTATTATACACTAAATGATAAAATCTTAGATAAAAACATTGTAAGTGTTTTTAGAACGGTTTAGTTGAACTCCTAGACATGTCTATACTATATATCATTATAAACTTTATTCTTTGTACAGTTAGGAAAGTAAAATAAATTTCCTATCATGTGTCCAAATTAGTTTCTGGGCATTTAGGAAATCTTTCTTCCTCAATCTTCCCTTTTATTTAATTGGGAATTGATTTAATAATTACCACCTTTGAAAGTGTTAAGTAAATTGTATATTTCCTGCTCAGTTATCCCATACTCCTTATTCTCCTTTAAGAGGCTTTGATAAATTCAGCCCCCATTTTTTTTTCTTAAATAGATGCATTGCTTACCCCCCGAAACATGGATTGAAAATTTCCCATGACTCCTGTAACTACTATTTCAATTCCCTCCAAATGTTTCAACCCAACTCTCCTAAAATATGAAATCCAAGGCTGAATACTCCAACTCTATCTTTTAACATACGTTTGCACACAAACCCTACGATCAGAACACATACATCCATACACAGATACTTCTCTGCTTTGTGTGTTCCTTCCCATTTTCATCAACTGCTGAGCTTTTTGCAAAGAGTAAATCATAGCCACTAAATGCAAACAGACCAAATCCACCCCCACGGCCCATGTGGCTCTCTAAAGCCAATGTGATTTATGATGTTAAGTTTAAAAGAAATATCACTGCTGTTCATTGATCTGCCCAACCGTTTAAAGGCTTTTCCCAATAAAATGAAACAGGAAAACATTTAATTAGAAGTGCACTAAATTGGGAAGATGTAAGAGTCTTAAGCAATCTTTACAAATTAATTACTGCATGTGTGGGAGAGATACAGACGTACTTCGCTTCATGTAACATTGTTGCCATGCTCCTGAAAACTTGAACATGAAAGGATTTTTTTTTAAGTGAAGCTTAATTCTTTTTAAAATCTGTCTTGGAATCTTTTTATAAAACAAAGCATCCTCTGACATCTGAGCCATAAGCCTCTGTTCTAATCCTATTTCATTATCAGCATAGAATTTAGCCTAGAACTAAAAATGCATGGAACTTTTAGAAGATTTTACTGAGTTAACAAATACTGAGCATTGTCTTGGTTCAGGCTTCTGTAACAGCGTATCATAGACTGGGTGGCTTAAACGATAGAAATGTATTTCTCACGATTCTGGAAGCTGGAAGTCCAAGATCAGCGTGCCAGCATGATCTGGTTCTGGTGAGAACCCTCTTCCATCTGCTTGTGGTGCCCTTACGTGGGAGAGAGAGAAAGACCCTCCACTCAGTCCATTATAAGCACCTACTAAGTGCCAGGCACGGTGCTATCTGCGGGGGGCACAGGGGTAAGTAAAATAGACCAGGTCCTGCTCAGGTGTACACCCTTGATTGTGTACAGCCCAGCCGGGCAGAGAAATGACAAGCAAAACCACAGAGAAGTACGGGAGACAAGCAGGAGAGTGAGCGGGAGAGTCCACGGGAAGCAAGGTCATCAGGGAAGGCTGCTGGGGGGGGGGGGGGCTTTGAGCTGAGGCTGGAAAACTGAGAGGATCAGCGCCTGAACACTGGGGAAGGGCCTTCAGGTGTGACTTGGGGCAAGATTCTCTAAGTGCAGGAGTGAAGTAAGGCCCTGGGATGGCTTTTTGTGGGACCTGGGTTTGTCTGGCAGCAGGAGGGGGGAAGGATGGAGGTAGGTGGAGGCCAAGGTCTAGGCTCAATGTTCTCTCCCTTTCTAGAAAGATGTGTGTGATGGCATTTTTGAGGTATGGCAGCCACGTGGACTGAATATTTGTCCCCTCAAAATTCATACGTTAAAGCTCTATCTTCCATGGTGATGGCAGTGGGAGGCGGGGCCTCTGGGAGGTGATTCAGTCACCAGGGTGGAGCTCTCGCGGTGGGATCAGTGCCCTTACAAACAAGACCTCAGAGCGCTCTTTCCACCAGGTGAGGATGAGACAAGCCCTCGCTTGCATCCCAGAGACGGGTCTTGGCGGGAACCCAGCTATGCCGGCTTCCTGATCTCCGACTTCCAGCCTCCGGAACCGTAAGAATTAAATTTCTGTTGTTTATAAGCTACATACTTCTATTTCTTTCTTTCTTTTTTTTAATTGAAGTACCGTCAGTTACAATATGTCTATCTCTGGTGTACAGCACAATGTTCCAGTCATGCATACACATACATATATTTGTTTCCATATTCTTTCTCATTAAAGGTTATTACAAGATGTTGAACATAATTCCTTGTGCTATACAGCAGACACTTTTTTAAAAATCTATTTTTATATAAAGTGGCTAATATTTGTAAATCTCAAACTCCCAAGTTTATCCCTTCCCACACCCTTTCCCCGGTAACCATAAGATTGTTTACTATGTCTGCGAGTCTGTTTCTGTTTTGTAGATGAGTTCATAGTGTCCTTTTTTCCTTTTTTTTTTTTAAGATTCCACATATGAGTGATATACGATATTTTTCTTTCTCTTTCTGGCTTACTTCACTTAGAATGACGATCTCCAAGTACATCCATGTTGCTGCAAATGGCATTATTTTATTCTTTTTTATGTATAAACCACATACTTCTAAGTACAGTTTATGATACTATTTTATGGCAGCCAGAGCAGACTAAGGCTGTGGAGTATCTTCAGAAATTCATAGGTTAATGAAAAAAAAAGATCAACACCTATATTTCCTCTGTTATGAAGCTAAGCTCCTATAGAGTGGGGGTTGGGCAGGGAGGAGGTAACAGAGGCACCCTTTAAACTAAGAATAACAGCATCCATCTGTTGAGGGCTTACTTACTATGGGAGATTCAAAGGGATTTCCAGTATTATCTCATTTACCCTTATAACAAACAGGTGAAGGGGTGTACGCGTTAGATGTGTGACCAGCTGCAAGTAATAGAAAACCTGGAGGCCAGTGGCTTGAATAGATGGAGAGCGAGGGTATTTTTCTCATAGCACAAGCAGTTTTAAGGCATACAGTCCAGGGCTAGGAGAGCTCCTCAGTGATGCCGTCAAAGCCCCAGGATCTGCTTACTGGTGATAAAGATGCATCGTGATTCCACATGAAGAGCAGCAGCCTCCTCAAAGCAGCATCAGGAAAAAGGGTACAGACACTAACCACTGTTGTTGTCGTTATTGCCAAAAACATTGATTATGAAAACATCTACCTTAACTGACAGGGCTGCAAATACCTAAAGGACACATTTTCGGTCCTTGAGGGAGTTATAAGATAAAAAGATAAGCAAAACGCAGGTTGCTGCAGTTGAATGACTGCAGCAATGTAGGTGTTAGACGCTCCACGAGTGGAGAGATTAGCACTGTAGAATGTATTAACCAGAAAGGCCTTTGGAGACCATGTCTTCCAAGTACTCATTTCATAGATGATGGGTCAGAGGTCAAGGGGGGTGAAGCAGATTGCCCAGCTGGTAGCTGAGCAGAAGCTAGGACCGAGGGGTGGCAAGTCTCCGTCTGTTGCCCTTTCTCCATAGCACGCCGGCTACTGTTACTGGGAAACTGGGCTTGCCTCTTGGTGGGTGTCGAGCCAAAGAATGGGAGAATGACTTACTCCTTGCAGCAAGTACAGAGAACACTGGGGATCTTTCCCAAAGCAGAATCCCCTCAGCAGCAAAATTGGGGAGGTTTTGAGCTAAGGGTACATGCATGTTCATGAAGGGGCTTGAGCAGAGGAGAATTCAGCTTAGAATTGGGGCAAAGTGAAGTCACGAGGGCCAGAAAATGTCAATCAGCATCGTCATCCCTTGGGTTCCAGCTGATCTGGTGGTTTGAGCACTCGAGGGGGGTTTAAATTCTGCAAAACAGCCCAGAAAGTGCTTCAGACTAGTCTTTACCATTGAAACAGAACCAGGAGTCTTTACAACTGATTTATTACTTTGCTACTGTTACTTCTCTTGCCTGTTAACAGTCATTTGTTCTCCTGAGAGCATTACTACTGACACCTGTTCAAGGGCAACACTCTGGCCAGGCTTAGATCACAAAATGGCTTAGGACTAAAATGGCTTCTCTTCTGTCAAAAGCCATATGTGGTTGTTTTCTTCTGGGGCCCCCCTTTGCCACCTGCGTACACTACCAAGGGTGAACCTGGTCAAGGAAAGCTCCCTGGAGTGCGTCGGGGCAGAGGACTTTAAACAGCCTAGTAGGGATGGCAAGACTTAACAATTACAAGCAGTGACATGCGGTGTTTCAGGAAGGAAGACTGTCATAATAAAAGCTGCAGACCCAGAATGATCTCACTGTTTTCCAGGAGTGCTGAGGAGATGAGTTTGGCTGGTATGCAGAGGGCAGGAGAGGGGAACAAAGTTGGAGATTGGCAGAGGCAGACACGGTGGGCTCTGTGTTCTAGCTGGGGAGGCCACTTCCCACAGGACGTTAGCTCCATGTCCACAGCCCACCCACTGAGTAGGTCCACCTTTGCTCCTACTTAAGGCCACATTTAGCATTTGTGCATCAAATATTTATTATTTTTAAACTTCTTTTACAGTCACAATATGTCAGTTTCTGGTGTACAGCATCATGTTTCAGTCATACATATACATACATATATATGTTTTCATATTCTTTTTCATTATAGGCTACTACAAGATACTGAATATAGTTCCCTGTGCTATACAGAAGAAATCTGGTCTTTTATCTATTTTATATGTAATAGTTAATATTAGCAATTCTTGAACTCCCAATTTATCCTTTCCCACCTCCTTCCCCCTCAACACAGTAACCATAGGTTTGTTTACCATGTGAGTCTGTTTCTGTTTTATAGATAAGTTCATTAGTGTCTTCTTTTTTCTTTTTCTTTCTTTCTTTTTTCTTTTTAGATTCCACATATGAGTGATATCATATGGTATTTTTCTTTCTCTTTCTGGCTTACTTCACTTAGAATGACCATCTCCAGATCCATCCATGTTGCTGCAAGTGTCATTATTTTAAGCTTCTTTCTGCAATGTGTTAGACACAGTGTTAGATATTATTGAAACAAAGATAATAAACTAGCCATGTTTCAGGCAGTCAACTACCAAATGACCTGGAAAGAGAGACTGGGTTTACATATAAGTAACCACAACTCAGGGGGCCTTATGTGAGATACTAGTGGATTGCTTTGCCAGCCAAGAAGATGACAGGAAAAATGACATCCAGTTGATGAGACTGGAGAGGACACTTGGAGAGGCAGCACAGGACCTGGAAGAATGAGTCGAACTGAGGGAGCAGGAGAGCATTTCAGAAAGATGGTCGGAAAGAGGGAGCAACCTGAGCAAAGCTGGGAGGACAGAAGAGGGCAGACAGGGGTGAGTCTAGTTAACAGATGGACCGGAGGATGGATGAAAGAAGGGGGAGCAGTAAGAGGGAGTGGTGTGTGTCACCAAACCCATCCCTTGGGGTCTCACTGTTGTAGTGGAGAAGGGACCACGGGGTAACGTTGCTGCTGTGAATGTCTCCGGGTTGCTGGGTTTTCTCTTAAAACTAGCCCAGGCGTTCGCGGGCCCAGAGCATTGACACGTATTGAGACCTTAAACTGGGGAATAGTTGGTTCTGAGCAACCAAGCTGATTAAACTCCCAAACATCCTTATAAGAGGGATATGGAAGAATGTTCAGCAAACATTAATGGGAGGTTTCCCTGAGCACAGCTCAAAGGTGACTTGATAAGACCCTGAAGCCAAGGGGCTGACTTTCCAGAACCCTTCTATCTCCAGAACAAAAACAACATAAAACTGCCTCTCTGAGGCTAAAATAGAAGAGGTAAAGGGATGTCAGCCTGGCAGGAAAGCTCTCCAGGCCCGTTCATGCTCCTTTACACTGTGACCTAAATTTAGACTCGAATCTGAGACCAGGACAACAGATTGTGGGTTTGTTTCCGTTGTAAATTCCACATTCCCAGTGTGAATTTCCTTCAGTATCGTATAGGATCCTTTCAAAGACCCCCATCCCAGGCTGTACCAGCTTCCAGGCTATAGACACAGAGAGCTGTGGCTTATGGCACAGGATCCTGAGAAAATTCCAGAAAGTTTCAGCTGATGTGAAATCTGCATAGGAAGGTTGTTATTTGATGTTGATACCATCAGCTCTGGGGAAGACTTCTCCAGGGCAAACCCACCTCCAGCCCCAAACCGCTCTTGTTTCTGTTGGAGGACTGTCGGTTATTAAAGCTGCTTTCTGAGTGTGTGCAGTGGCCTGGGCTTCTTTCTTATCATTTCCCTCCTTGCCCTGCCCCTGTTTGTGCCTTTCCTTTATCTCTTCCCTTCCGGCTTAAACAGAAAGTGTTTTGCATGGGAGGACGGAGTGGGGGTGGGATGTGCTGCCTGAGGTTGAGGCCGGTTGGGAACAGCAGATGTTCCAACAGTGAAACATTTGAGAGTCCTCGTTCCACGCCAACTGCACCTTGTCTTTCTTCCTGGATTCTCTGAGACCAGAACTGTGTTCCTCCCCACCCAGAAGTTAATACTCACAAACCGGGCCATCCCTGGGTTCAAAGTAGTCTCTTTCCTCATACAGGTTTGTGGAAGGTACACAGTAACTAACTGGCCCAGGGTGAGGCTCTACTGATGAACTAATTAATTAATGACATAGCACTTTAAACTTACTGCGCATTTATTTCATAAATTCTGGGGATTATTACTTAGTCTGAGCACCAAAACTCAAGTTCTTACAAGAAAATAATCTACAAAGCCATACACCTTCTGCCTGATTTTTCTAACGTTGGAAGAAATCCATCTAACCTTAGTAAGCCATTTAGAGAAATACAAAGGAAAGAGGAAAAACGGAGAAATTAATTTCATTAGGAGAGCTTTCAGGAGGGAGGAAATGGGGAGGGGAGAGAAGGTCAAGAGCGGATCCAGCATCGAGGATGGTCAGGTAGAGCCAGCACCCCAGAGTGAGGAAAGCAGAGGGTGGGTGTCCAAGCCTTTGGGGAAAGTATAAGGAAAGGAGACATACTCAGCAACTTGGGGTTGTCCAGACATTCCATTCAAATTAGTGGCTCTTCTGGAAAAAAAAAAAAAGACAGTAACTGCTGAAACAAGCAATCTGGAGGCACAACAAAGTTAATGTTCACATGTGGAAAGTTTTCCAGGCTGGTCTCCGTGAACTGCTATGGCTTTTCCACCAGGCTTGGGCAGAGCCCTTAGGAGAGTTGAAATCTTCCCCCTCCCTATCCCCCAGCTTCTGATACTACTGTTACTGTTAACATTTTTTGTACGGTTATAGTGTAAAGTATATACTGATGAAAGCTTAGCATTACAAGGAAGCAGAAAAATCTGAGTGCTGACAATCAAATCCTTCTCACACGGAATTCATAGAACACGTTTTCTCTAAGCTGCCGGGCTGTGGAATGTGGAAGGTGGTAGGTACTCCAACAAAAGGATTTTCAGAGAGATGCTGTCTGCTACATGACCTTGAGTGACCTCAGAAAGCTCTGCCTACTGAGTAGGGCAACTATTCTAACTGCCTAATCATGGAATCTGTGCCCCCAGCACCACAAGCCGCCCCCCACCAGAAGGGTCCAGCAGAGACAGGACACCAACTTTCCCAAGGGGATTTCTGCTCCAGCAGCAGTTGGGACACGTGGGCTTCCTCAGTCCCTGGTTTTATGACCCAGGCAGCACGTGACCAGTGAAAATAAGAAAGTCATCTTTAGGTGGCTTTGTTCTCAGGACTGAGAATTGTAACTGATGATGAAAAGAATGCAAACAACCTCAATGGAATGATTTGGAGGTAGGAATATTGCGAGTGATTTCTTAGATGTGTTTCCTTGCTTCCTTCTGCACTTCTGGTCTGTTGACATAACTTTTCTCCCTCATCATCTAGAAGGGTTATTACCAAACAGACCACGTGACACAGTGTTGAAAAGAAACCATTCCTTGCAGCTTGTTAGGAAGGTGGTCAGACACACTAAGTTTGTCTTACAAGTGCTGAAGGAAAACTTACAAAGCTTGTAGCCACACAATAATGTTTAAAAAATAGAGATGTATTCATTTATTAATTCATTTTCATTTGTCCTTCATTTCATTTTTCTTGTGAAAGAAAGATACACACAGACACCCATGTACCCAACGCCTGAGCCAGGACATGGTACCTCACCCTCTCAGATTGCACCTGTCCCTCCATCAAAGTCAAGTCTATTTGGAAATCTCTGTTACTCGATTCATTGTTTTTTGCTATCGTTTATTGCCTATGCTTTTATCCTTAAACAATGTACCATTTAGAGTTGCCTGTTCATGAAATAGAACAAATAGAATCATAGTTTAATCTTTTGTTGCTTCTTTGCTCAAGAGTTTGTTTTTGAGATTCATCCGTGTTGATGTCATGGTGTGGCATCGCGTTGTGTGAGTATACCACCACTTAACGACCCAGGCCACCTGTGGTCAGAACCTTTGGGCTCTTTCTCGCTCTTTGCAATTATAAGCGATGCTGCCATTGATTCTTGTGTGAGTCTCTGAGTGCACTTGTGCAAGGGTGTTTCGAGGTGGCATATCTGGGGTGGAACTGCTGGTTCTTTGTGTTTGTGCACATTCATTCAACTTTCTAGGTAATACCAACCTGTTTTGTAAAGTTGCTACGCATTTGAATTCCACCCTGCAGTGTGTCTGAGTTCAGGTTGGTCACTTCACATCCACACTTGGATTGAACAACTTTTTTCGTATTACCCACTTTGATGAGTGTGTGGTGGTCTCTCTTTGTGATTTTAACTTATGTTTCCCTGATGACCAGTGAAACTAATATCTTTTCCTAAGTGTATGAACTATTTGCACTTGTTCTTCTGTGAAATTCCTCTTCATTTTTTTTTGCTTATTTTTCTACTGATTCCTGAATTTTTACTTGATTTATATGAACCCTTTATATCTCTTGGATTCAAATATTTGGTTGATTGTCTGTGTTGTGAATATATTCTTGTTTAAGAAATACTTCCTTACCCAGAATTTGTTACCATATTCTCCTATATTGTCTCCTTAAAGTTTTACATCATATATCATTGAAGCTAAGTTGCCACTGATTGTAAGAAAAATCAGTTTTGGAGATGGTAAAATGTGAAAAAGAAAGGTGTCCTTGGTATGATTCTTAAGTGCGTCTTTATTTCAGCTAACGCTGATTTGGTGATGTGTGTAGAGTGGGGTCCATATTTTTATTGTTTTCTAAGTGGATAATTAACTGTGTCCTCATTTACTGAGAAGTTCATCTTCACCCCCCGCTATCTGAACTACCATCTGGTCTGAACTACCGTACACTGAGTGTCTGTGCGCAGGGGTGTTTCAGGGCTTGCATTTTGTCCGACTGGTCTGTTTGTCTATCCATGTACCACAGCGCCCTTCCTGATTACTGCAGGCTTGGTACATAGGACAGCAGTTCCTCCCTCTCTGTTCTCCAAGAGTCTCTTGAAGAAGAGACCTCTGTTGGGATTTCGAATGGAAATGCGTTGACTCTATAAATCCATTTGTGGAGAATTAATATTTTTTATGAGATTGGGTCTTTTTTATCGATGAATATCATATTTCTCCAATTAGGTCTCCTTTGCAGCCTTGCCATGAAATTTTCTAATTCTCTTTGTAAAAGTCTTGCACATATTTTGTTAGATTCATTTCCTAAGTATCTCTTTGCTACTGTGGGGGAGGGAAAAGTTTTCCTTGACTCTGTTAGGGTCCCTGGCTGGGTCTGAAGATTAAAGTCACAAACAGGAGAGAAGCATCCATATTTACTTAATGTAAGTTTTGCAAGACACAGGAGCCTTGGTAAGGAAATGAAGATCCGAAGAAATAGACTGCATATTTTAATGCTGAGTTTGATAAAATGGGCAGTTGTAAGGGAATATGATAGGTTAACGAGTATGAGGTAATAGTAGTAACCATTGCAAGGCATCTTTCAAAAAGGTTCACTTCTGTTTACTGTTTGTATATATGAATACTGATGATTTTTGTATGTTGACCTTTGTGCCCAGCAACACTGCCCAACTTTCACCCTCATCTCAAAAGATTACATACATAATTCTTCTGAATTCCCTACACATGCTATCCTGTTATTGTGATTTCTTCCATTCCCATTTACATATTTTATTTCTTTTTCTTGCCCAACTCCACTATTTTGGACCTTTGGTACAATACTGTATAGAAATGGAGATGTTAACATACGTATGTCCCCCATTTTAAAAGGAATGGTTGTGTATGAGGTTCACTGTAGGTTTGTGTAAATACCTTTTATCAAGGAAAATACGCCTAGTTTTCTATGAATTTCATCTGGAAGGATACTGAATTTTATCAAAGGCTTTTTTCTGAATCTACTGAGATTATCATTTGATTTTTTTTCTTTAATCTTTTAACATGGTGAATTATATTAACTGATTTTCTGATTTGAAACCAACCATGTATTCTTGGGTAAACCAATTTGGTTATGATGATTATCTTGCTGGATTCGAATCGCTGAAGTTTGCCTATAACTTTTGTGTCTGAACTTATGTGTGAGAGTGACCTGAACTATTTATTTCTCACACTCTCCTGGTCAGATTTTGGTACAAGGTTATGCCAGCCTCATAAAATTATTTGAGGAATACTCCCTCTTGCTCCATATTCTAAAATAGCTTGTGGGAGGTGAGAATTATTTATTCCTTGAATGTTTGGTAGAAGTCACTGGTAAAACTGTTTCAGCCTGGATTTTTCTTTGCATAAAATGTTTAACAACAGATTCAAATTTTCGAATGGTATGAGTTTCTGGTTTTCTATTTCAGTTTCATTAACATATTTCTTGGAATTTTCCTGCTTCATCTAAGTTTTCCAATTAATTGGCAAAAAAAATCTCCACAAGCTTAAACTTGTAATTTCAGCATCGTGTGTGATTATTGCTTTTGGTTAATTCCTCACATTGCTTGTACCTTTCCTTTTTCCCTTGATCAGTTTTTTTACCTGAGGTTTGTAGAATTTATTAGTCTTTCACAAATCTGGTATTTGACTTAGTTGGTCCTTTTTATTATATGTTTGTTTTCAGTTTCATTATTTTCTTATTTTATCTTTCTTATTTCCTTTCTTCCATTTTATTGAACTTCATTTTGCTGTTCTATTTCTAACTTTTTTGCTCTTTACATTTCAAAGTATTTTCTAATATCAACTTTTGAGTCTATGAATTTCCCTTTAACTACTTGTTTAGCTTTCTCTCTCAAGCTTCCACAGGTAGTGTCAAATATTTGATGTGCAGTATTTAAATATTGTCACATTTCCATGATGATTTGTTCTTTGACCCAAAAGTTTCCAAATAAGTGGGTTTTTCTAGTTATCTTTTTAAAAAAATTGATTCTTGACTTAATTGTGTTGTGGTCAGAGAGTATGACATGAAATTTTCAGAATTTGTTGAGACTTGCTTTATGGCTCAATCTATGATCAATTTTAGTGAGATTTCTGTCTGAGCTTAAAAACAATTTTTTTCCTTACTCTATGATTTTGCATTTGGGGTCCCATCTTTGTTGGATCTCTGCTTATGAGCTGTGAGGCCTGAGACAAGTCACTACCTCTCTGTGCCTCAGCTCCTTCGTCCATAAATTGGTATTAACCATAGCAGCTACCTCATAGGTTTGTAGTTAGAATTACTTACTAGAGGAGCTGAGCAGACACTGATGGCTCAGAAAATGCCAACTAGTCTTTGCTCTCACAGAAGAGATGCAGAGGGAACAACAAAGTTACTTCTCTAAGGCTTAACCTCCTCCCCTTGGAGCTGCCAAAGGGAGGGCTTAGGACCACCTCCCTTCCAAGTCCAGGCTCGGGAGACTAGATTCTTATGTTCAGGAAAATCCTTCCCTCTTCCAGTTTCCCTCAAAGAGCTCCCCTCTCCCTGGCCGTCTCCTTTCTGACTTAGATTGGCTCCTCAGTGAGTTTAGAGTGTCGGAAATTAAAGACAGGAAGGAAGTGGCTTACAGGCAACTTCTGCTTTCCAGAAGTTCCTTGAGAAAAGCAGAATGCCTGGGTGTACCCTTATAAAGGGGGGAAAGAGAGGAGGAAATGCACAGAGAAAAACAAGTTCATATTTTAGAAACTATCCTGCTGCAAAAGGGATGGCTAAAGCATAGTACCAGTTAGAAGGAGCAATAGAGAAGAACAGAAAGAAATGGCGCCCTGGATGCCGCACCAGGGAACCCGGACCTTTTCCTCTAGGCAGTCGATTGGCAGTAATGGTGCTGTGGTCAGATCTGCACCTGAGGGTGGAGGTGCTTAGCACTGTGGAGGAGCAGAGGGCGGGGAGACCAGCTCAAATGCATCTCCAGTGGCTCATCAGAGATGTGGGCTGATGGTTGGAGGGTGAGGTCGCACACTTGTGCAGTAGTGGACCACCCTGAAGATGACCAACACAGTAGCTCTTTGGAGAGTTGAAATGACAAGACTTGACAGACAGGAAGGGGAGTAGAAGGAAATAAGCCTCCCTCCTAGGTTTCTGGCAAGATGACTTATATGGATGATGGTGCAATTAGCCAAGATAGGACGTTCAGGAGGAGCAGGTTTGAAGAAACCAGCACCTGGCCCTGAAGCTGACATCACTGAGGGCTGTGCTGGTGGAGGTGTCTGAAGCCTCTGAACATAGGCACGTGGCCCTCAGAGTCCTGGCTGATGAGAGGAGGAGAGGGTTTCAAGAAGAAAATCCAGGTCAATAGCATCTTGACCTACAAAGATGATGAGAGAGGACCCGAAAGGGGTCCGCTGAATTTGGCAACCAGAAGGTTGTTGGGGACTTTAGCCTGAAGAGTATCAGGGGTGGGGGAGGCGAAGGAGCAAGACTGTAAGCCTACTCCTCTTTCCCTGTGCCCCTTCCTGTTAAGTGTGGGGAAAAGCCTGAGCCTGCTAACACTAAGGGGTGGACTCGGAGCTGGGGATGGGGGACTACTGGCGGAGAGGGGTTCCTCTGTGGAGCTGGAGGAGGTGGGGTCAGGACAAGCGAAGGAAGAGCTCCCTCCCACGTGCTAGTGGACTAGGTGGCAATTCGCCACCCGCTCCCTACACCTCGCAGGTGTCAGGGGCAGGAAGTGAAGGGATATCATGCAACAAATATTTCACGAGTCTGTTTTGCTTAGGCGGTGGCGTAAAGTAGGTAGACACCAGAGAATGAGGAAGTTGTTGAAACGTGAGGGATCAAATCTCAGGTGGTTTGGAGGAAGGGAGATATGTCCAGGGCTTCCTGAATGATGAAAGGAAAGAAAGAAGCTTGGCAGAATATTTCCTAAAGGCAGGTAGTGAAAATAGCCTGAAAGAAACAGAAAACATCCAGGTGGGAAAAACGAAAGGGAAAAAAAAGTAAACCCGTAACAGCACACTCCGGGTTCCAGATGCTCAAGTAAATGAGGCACCTTACATGTAGTCTGTGCAGTCCTCAAGACTATCCCTGAGAAAGGCGTTCCTGTTTCCATTCCATTGACGTAGAAACTGAGGACCTAGCTGTTTTTCTCGCTTCAGTTCCACTTCTCTATAGCAGAGTAAAATGCTTTGAAATATGGAGGGGGAAATCCAGTCCTTGTCTTTTTAAATTTTTATTTCGCTTGTGAAGCCATGTGAAAAGCACTAGAGAAAATTCTAGAGCCCTTAGGCGAAGGACACCACCTATATCTGCAGGGCCTTGGTTAAGAATGAGGTAAAGGTTGGCTGAATGCTAGAGAAAGGCAGAAGGAACTTGGATGAGGAAGTGGTTTCCCGGTTCCTTCTGTAGAACCAGCCCAGGGGGCCCCTCTTACAGGGTTCCCTGGTCCCCACACAGCCCAGTCACACCACGCTCCGTTTGCGGAAAGAAACTGTGCTATGGCTGGGCTCGTCACCCAGGAGCTTTATAGAAATGCCTAGCTTTCAGTATCCTCAAAGCTGTATCAGTTATCATTCACAGGATGCATACTGAGAAATTAATGGCATTTGCACCTAGCACATGCACTTCCATACATGACTTTCAATAACTCCATAGGCAGGAGAGAAAAAAAACCCAGTGTGCAACAGTACCATACAGCACGGGCAATCCATTTCCTTAAAACGTCTGTTTTAAAAAGGAGGTGTGTAATAGGATTTGGGGAGGGGGCGGGGAGGAGAAAGTAATCAAGCAGACGGGCTACTGGTGCTCAAAAGTGGGTTATAAAACATTACTGCTCGGTACCTTTTTTGCACTCTAATGTTTTTCCTTTTCGGCAGTTGGGCTCTAAGCTCCGTAAGACGCGCCGCAGGGTTGCCATGGGGACCAGAAGAAACTTTATTTTAGAAAAGTAACGTTCGTGTTGCCCCCAGCCCGCTAGGGGCCCGGGCAGCGCGGGAGATGGGCAGCGCGTCCGCGCCGCGGGCGGGGGAGGGAGGCGGGCGAGCGCCGCGCGGCCGGGAGGGGGCGGCGGAGCGCGGCGTCACGTGGCCGGGGAGGGGCCTGCGCGCCGCCCGCCCGCCGCCCGGCCGCTGCCGCCGCCGCCGCCGGAGAGCCCATTCATGAGGGCCGCCCGGCTCGGCTGCGGCCCCGGCGGCTCCCGAGGCAGCGGCGGCGGCGGGCGCCCGGGCCCCGCGCGCGCCCCCGGCCGGCCCCGCCCCCTCGGCCGCCCGCGAGCGCGCCCAGCCCGGCCGGTCCTCGCCGTCGCAGCCCGGCAGCCTCCTGCCCTCCGCCTCCCGCGGGCGCCGGCGCGGGCCGGGAGCCGAGCCGCCGCAGGTAAGCGGGCGCTGGGCCGGGGTTTGCGGGAGGGTCTCCGTGGCGGGCGGGTGTGCGTCTGCGCGCTGGGGCGGCGGGGTCGGCGGGGTCAGCGGCTCCGCGCGGGCGCCCGGCCGCCGGGCAGGAGGCCGGGACCCTGTGGCGGGCTGGCCGAGCCCCCTGGCCGCGCCGCCGGCGTCGTGGAGACGGACGGGCTCACGGGGCGGGCGGGAGGCTTTTCAAAAAATTCGGCGGCCCCGCCGCCGCCGCGCGAGCTGATGGTCACTTAGGAACCCCTCCCCCGGGTCTGTGGCGCGGAGGCTGGAGCTGCGGCCCGAGCCGCTCGGTGAGGAAAGCGCCGCCGGAGGCCGCGTCTCCATCTCGCCCCCGGGCCTGGGGGAGGGGGCCCGGCACGTGATCCGCAGGGAAGCGGGGCCGGGAAGTTGCTGTTATTCCTCTGCGGCCGTTCGTTTGCCCGGCGTCTGCGCCTCCGGGTTGTAGACCGGATCCTGAGTGTGAGTAGTTTTCTTCCCTCAAACCCCCTCCCCTCCTCAAATGTTAAATCTTTAGCGAACACCTGACAATCCGGTTGATGGGAATGGCTTCTCTCTCAACTTCTCACCCCGGCGCATCATTATTTCTCCCTTCTCCCGGACGCATTGAGACTGTTCTCATTGAAAACTGGGGATGTCGTTTTGAAGGCATACTGATGAGAAACAGGACCAGAAAAACCACCCTTCCCTTCAGAAAGTTCTGGAACTCTGCATATTTGGAAATGCTCTGAAGGATTACTTAAATCGCTAGGCTAATTCAAAATGCACATTTGGGGATTGTTTTTCCAAATCTTTTTTTTTTCTCTCTCCCTAATTGAAAAAGAGTCTTTTGCCTTGGTGTCAAGCCAGCCCTGTTGAAGTTCTTTGCCCAGTAGAGATGCTCGGTAAGTTACTGTTTACTAAAATGTGGCCTGACTAGACGATACAAAGTCAGTTTTGAAATACGTTTTGACATATTTACGAATTATTTAGTGGCCCATAATGGCTTATATGTTGATGGTCTGATTGGGATTGTCCTCTGGCTTCGGAATGAAAAGCTCTACACGTGAAGCTGAGGTGGGAGCATCAAGGGGTGGGTTCTCGAGATTGTCCCAGTGCATCTGGCCCCCCAGTGCAGCATCCTCTCTGCCTGAGGAGCAGTCAACCTCAGGCCACACTTGGCCAGAGTGTGAAAGCAGGCCCAAGGCTACGTGTGACGCAGGTTTGGACCATGTGGGTGGCTACTTCCCTCCAGTTAAGTGGGCAGTGGCTGGGGCTTATCAGCCGAAGTATCTCCAGGCCCAGATGGTGGTGGTGGCGGCCACAGGATGCTAGAAAGGAGACAGTAGGTGCTGTTTTAATATTTGATGGCATGGTTGAGAACCAACGGAGAAGCTGTATGCTTGGAAATGGGAGTGTTGGAAAGCCCTCTCACACTGCAGTAAAAGCCACTGTTAAGCAAGTAACAGGGTCAGCTGGGGCTCTGTGTCCTTTATTGCTGCATTCTTGTAGCAGTGGAGGCGCTCCTCATCCTGTGTGCTGGGATTTGGGTTACTGACTGAACTGTCTCCTGCACTGGACTGAGCCTGTGAAGGCCAGATTGCGGTGGAGGCTGGCACCCAGCGCGGAGCCACGTCTGTGCCGTGAGGATAGGAAGCCACCGGCGGGGGATCCTCCGCAGTGACCCGAGAGCCACGGGTACTTCCTGAATGAGTTTACTCAGCTCTCCTGAATTGTGAGCTTTGGATGAATAATCCTGGCAGTGCCGCTTGCTAGAGGTGGTTAAAAGTACAGTTAAGCTGACGAGCATTACAGTGAACATTTTGCAATGTTTAGGTGAAATATTAATATTTAGTTTAAATATAGCTCGGTTCTCTGTGTCAACAGCTGTTACCTCCGGGTACTCTTCTTTGAATACGTATTTCCTCACATGTAGCCACGCGGTAACACGGGGCTGGAAGCTCTGTCTCCTTAGGAGGTGGGTTCAGCTGCCTCCCGTGGGTGCTTAGCAACGTAAGCCAGGAGGTGTTCAAGTCTGGCTTAAGTCTGCCCGCCTTTAAAACCCTTTCCTTTTGGCCTGGCCCCCAGCGGCTGTCAGCGTGTGTACCTGTGTGCACGCTGAAGTTGCCCATCACCTGCTCGGCAGTGATTGGGGACCTTTATTTTGAAAGCCTGTTTTGCTCTGTTTTATCCCTTTCATTTGTAAATTGTTATACATCTGACTGAGCCCCAGAGTCCTCAGACCTGTCACTTGCCTTTGTGGTGAAACAGCTCACAGGTTGATATGTGGAGCCATCAGTTGGCAGAACCCTATATAAATTATGTCGTATTAAAACCTTGAGAACTTATTACAGGCTGGAACTGGCTGTATCTTGGAAATAAGACATTTGAATAAGAACTTGTCTTAGTGGCTTTGCTGGCTGGTAGCCACAAGTTTTGAACTCCACCATCCCTGCCGTGGGCTTGATTTTCAATTTCAGTAACATGGTGTTACTACCACTAAAGAATGTGTGTGTGGCCCCATACTCTTCAAGACACGTGTGGAGCGGAAGTCACCCTGGTGGGGGGTCAGACAAAGCCACTGGGTACCTCCAAGAGCCCATGGCAGCCTCTGCCAGGTCCCCCTTGGCCACCCTGACCAGACACCTGTCCTGCTCTGGAACCCTGGGATTGGAGGGTTCTGTTCGATCCTATCTGTTCCATCCTATCAAGAGGGAAGGATAAGGAAAAAGACCCGTTAGGAGATAAACGGTGCTGCAGTGCCAGATAAAGCCCCTAGTGAGACTTTGGGGATTAGAATGGTGATAAACTTTATGTTTTTTTTCTTATTTGATTCACTGACAATAATTTAGAATCTTTCTCCTCTAAAGGCTTTGAATGCTAAGTTCCAGTGATCCTGTTTGTCGATTTAGATGGGTTTTAAAGTTGTGACAAAGGAGCCAGAATTCATTCACCTTGTGCACGGTGACCCCGAGGTTCCAGCCTCAGTTCCATCTCCTGCCCTCACGTCACGCCCAGACAAGACGGGTGTGGCCGAAAGGCAAGGGGTTTATATGATTGTTAGCAGTGTGAGGCTTTAAGTTATTTTTAGCTTATTTAGGTCAAATGTATTATTTGAGAGACTACATAATGTAGGGGGGCAGCAAGAAAATGGTCTTTAAAAATCCATGTGGAATGTGCTGCCTCTTTTTGTAATCTTTGAATTTAGAACTTTATCATGTGGTGTATATGTCTGTGTGGTGTGTATGTCTGTCTGCAGTGTCATACATTTTCAACATGAACTACCTAAGTTAGGCTTTTCTATTTCTTTGGAGGAGAAACATCGGCTCGCAGAGAAGCACTCCTGGTAATGTCCAGGTAGCTGGTGGCTTACCTTTATCTGACTTCCTGGCACATTTGAACAGTTAAGTAAGTCTTTACTTCTGTAATTAACTGTATGAACAGCAACTGAGTCTGTTGCCTTTATTTCATATCTTTATTTATTTTTGTACCAATTCCCTTAATTGTGTAGTAGAAGAAGTAATGATTGTCTCCTTAATTTTCAGACACTCCCTGTGGCCACTTGGCCCCCTTTGCTCTCTGTAAGTGTTGAACTGAGGGGAGGAGCAGGGAGAGATGGAGTGTTGGGTGGAGTAAGTAGGCAGCCTCAGAGGTTTGTCGGATTCCACTAGGGAAAGGAGGCTTTGAGAAGGGGAGGAGGGAGCGTGGGAATGGGACAGATCTGTAGGTTTAAGAGTGGCTGTGAAGGGAAAGGAGAGGAGGGGACAGACCGTCCTGGTTGACGGCAGAAAGAACTCTGAGCAGGTGAGCGAGCTGGGGCAGCCGTGGAGACCTGTATTTGGGGAGCTCTGAAGGTCTGATGTACTTTCTCCCATTGCTTTGATTTTTACCATTTTTGGTCACTTTTTAATTTGATTGTTACATGTTTTAAGTAACATTATAGAGAGTGTAAAGGAACGGGATTTGGAAGGTTTTAAGAAACGCAATGATTAAAGACATATTTCAGAGAGAAGAAATACCAGTTTCTAGGTTTAAAAATTATTTAGTTTTGGTAATAATAAGTAATTATTAGACGAAGAGGAGAAGCTAAGGATGGGAAAAGCGTCCTTCAGAAACTCTAAAGCTGGAACTAGTGACTTTACTGCAAGAACAGAGGCATTTGGTACCAAGTAGCTTCTTTGGTGACTGGATTTCTGCATTTCCCTATTTCTGCAATACAGTGGAAGGGATACTGTTATCCTGTCTGTTTTTAAACCTACTGTAAGGTGTTCTCTTCTTAATAGAAAAAGTATCATAATTATAAACAAAAAATTTCACTGGTCAATCTGGAGTTGGAATCTACCTGACAGAGTTTTGTCTGCCCCTGAGTACGCAGTGGAGTTGTACAGTGGCCAGGATGCGTCTCATCTGTTCAGTTCATTATGTGACACTTACTGCTCCTGGCAAGAGAGGTGTGTCCAGCTGTACCAGAGACGTGGTGTTTAATTCAGTCTAAAAGAGAGGTGTCCAGACTGCGAATAGCTCTTCAAAGGTAGAATCTATTCAGTAAAGTCGTCTGTGAATTTTATTGTATGATCTTGTATTGTTATCAGCTGTGAGACAGCAGAACCATCAGATGGTTAATGTGAATTAAGAACTCGTGTGAATTGGTCCTCCTTGATGTGGTGTGGGACTTTCCCCAACAGCTGGGTCTGTAAATCTGTAACCTTTGGGTAGTGTGATGTGTCTTTTTTCTGAACCGCATAAGTTGAGGAATGCTTAGGTTTACGGGAGACCCACAGGGAATACAGTTTTTTGTTTTCTTTAGGGTGCTTTATAAGAAAGAATTTATCTTTTATTGTAGGGTTTTCTAACTGGCTCAACCATTTTAAAAAAACTTGCCTAAGTAACATTTGAAAAGTAAAATTTTGGAACTTGGGGGTCTAATGTCTCTATCCACTGAGACTCTTGGTCTGTGAAGTGGTGCTGACACCTACTTTTTAGGGACACTGAGGGTTTGTAAGAGGTGTTTAATGTTTGTAAAACCTTGTCATTATCATTACAGTTACATGATTGAATACCTTCGGGCAAGCGAGGCATTATGCTTTACATAAATTCTCTCTCAAGAGTCACAGCTTCCCTGCAATTTGGAGATAATAGCCCCATTTTCCAGGTGAAGACAGCGAAGTTGGAAGGGATTTGGCAGAGGCACGTGGCCGTGGTGGCCTTGCCCTCCGTCCATCACCCCCAAGAACTAAGAATTCCTGTGCGTGTTTGACCTGCCTGGGTCAGTTTTGGGCTTTGTTTTGACTTTATTAGGTAGAACTAGAGACTTATTCTTAATGTCGGCGTCCATAAACTGCTAGGAGAAGAACAACGCCTGTTGCGTCGGAGCCTCGGTTTCTTGGAATCATTTGTACGTGCAAAACCAGTGGTGCCTGGGCAACAAGGACCAGCCGAGAAGACGGTGGGTGTGCTGGGCCCCGCGGCCCTGCCTGGCCCCGCCGTGGGGTGGGTTGTGAGGCCGATGTCCCCCCGCCCACCTTCCGCAGTGTGAGCGTCTCTGGACGGAGCAGGGCCGGAGGTTTAAGACGTGGGCCTGACTGCAGCTCTGCGTTGCCATCAGGCCCAGCCTGAGAGGCAGCAGTTGTGTTTAGCGTGGGGGAGGAGAGGGGGCTCAGCTGGACTCTGAGACGTGGGGCGTCAGCGTCCAGCACCAGCCCTCCTTCAGGGGTCTTCCCCACTGTGAGCGGTGCTGGGGTCCGACCTGCAGGCTTGGACGGGGGCCGTCGTCCCGTCGTCGAGGGCACCCTGCTGAGGCCCCAGAGCTGTGCAGTGCCCAAGTCTGAGCTTTTGTGAACCGGTACTCCCTTCCCTGGAGCATTTGACTTACTTGCCAGCCACATCTGCGGGAAGATTCTCTCTAGTAGAGTTTTAATGGTATTTTACTTACTGTGAGTAAATGAAAGATTCAGTGTTTATCGACTCTTCAGTACGAGAGAACTCATTAAACAGAAACACATTCGTGGACCTTCAGGGATTCCCAAGTTCTCGGATACACTTTTGGTACTTAGTTTGCTCGGTTGTCTCATCTGCAACGTGGAGATAGCAGTACCCACCAGTGGGCCGATTCCCAGGGTTAGATGAGGCTGGTGTGACCGCGGAGCCGCTGGCCGCCTGGAGGAGCGGAGGCGGGTGGTGGGCTGGCCGCAGCTCCCACCCAACTGGAGATGCGGAGATCTGGAGGCACCAGGCAAAGGGCAAGAGGGTAGTAGAACATCCCCCTTGCCCTGAAGTAGCGTATAGTCTTGCAGGGGAGTTAGGTAAGTCTGCTTCTGCGTACGCTGGGGTGGGGACTGGGAAGGGGGTCCCACCTGAGGGGCTGAGCGTGAGGCCAGGGAAGGGTCTTGGAGGGAGCTTCTTTCTGTGCTTCTGTTTTTAGCGGGAAAATATGATGTTTGGTTGAAAGACGCTTATGTCTCAAAAATATAACTCTTTCCTGTGTTTAAAATTTCTTCTTTGACTCAGAACTTTTACCTTTTTAGTGTCAAAATAGGAAATAGACTTGTGAAAGTTAGCTATTCTGTGTATGTCTTATGTACAACATATGTTTACAAATTTAAGCCTTGTGATTTCTGCCATCCTTTTATCTCTGGCTGTGTGAATCTTGTTGGCCAGGCCTGCAGGTAGAGCCTTGTCTTTGTATCTAGAAAGCAGAGCTGTCTTCTATACTGGTACATATAGTGCAGGTGAATGCGTAACTAAAAGAAAAAAAATTCTAGTGCTGACTAGCTTACAAAGTCAATGAGTAATTAACATTTTCTTGCAAGCTGTAATCATTTTTCTAAAAATTTCCATAGATTGTAAGACTGCATGAAGTGTTATTCTCTATTAGTTGAGAAATACTAATACACCTGTAATTGTTATGGCAGCCCAGTTTTCCATCCTTTTGAATGCTGGTGGAGTCTCCTGCCCGTCTCCTTGCCACAGAATGGGAAAGGGCATCTGTGTTAAAACAGCTGCCAGCCCCAAGTGAATGAATGAACTTGGTAACTTCATACAAACTTGTCTATTTCCTGGTTCATTTGTTTCGGCTTGTTAATGAGACAAACCTAAATCTCACAGTGACCACAAGTGCTGATGTTGCGAGCTGGAAAAGAGCTTTAACTAATTAAAGGAAAAACAGAACCCCACAGTGCTCATATTTGCTGGGCGTTTATTTTTCTTTTCTCTAGTTGTTTTCATTCCTGTAAATAGGATTCTTTTTCATAGGACTGTGTCACATAATAGTCTTCTTCATCTTAAAATTTTAAGTGTATTATTTTTTGTATATAGTTTAAATACTCAAGTAGTGTTTTGAGGTGTATGCTGGGAAGCACTAGTGTTTTCCTCACTGCTGGTGACTGCTTCCTGGAAGCAGTTCCTTGCAGCTCTTCCACCTGTTTCTTTTCTTTTTTTTTTTTTTTTTAATAATTTTTTTTTCTTGTTTTTTTTTGGGGGGGGGAAGTAATTAGGTTTGTTTATTTATTTATTTAATTTTTTTTTAATGGAGGTACTGGGGATTGAACCCAGGACCTTGTGCATGCTAAGCATGTGCTCTACCACTGAGCTATACCCTCCCCCCTTCCACCTGTTTCTTGTGGGATTTAATTCCATGTTTGTGTGCTTATACTACAATAGCTTGGTTTTCCACTTTTAGACATTCTCTGTGGCTTTCCTAGTACTGGAGGTGAGGACTCATGTCCTGTACAACCCCCCTCATGCACGTTTCTTTCCGTCCTCCCAGTGTAATTGTATCATAATGTAGCTTCTCAATATTCCATGTTTGTTTTCATGACAAGATACTGTTCAGAACTAAGCATGTTGAGTGATTTTGTTTCTTCACCAGTCTAGACCTTTGTTTTCTCTGGAGTTAATTGTTTTGTTGGCTTATGTTTCTCAGTTCCAGTCACATATTCAGGCCCCGGTGTCTGACAGCTACCGAACCTGTCGCCAGAACCCCACTGACCCCTCACCTGTGCTGGGTCCTGTCTCCTGGACATTCCTCCTCTGTCAGCAGGCCTCCTGCTCTCCATGGGCGTGCCTCCTGTAGCTTTTTGAGAAAGGGTTCACAGAAGGTCAGTTCTGTGAGATTTACAGGCCTGGAAATGTGTTCCAGCCTCATACTTAACTGGTGGGCCGGCAGAGAATGCTGGAGGGGAGGTGGTTTCCCTTTAGAATTTTGAATTGTTACTTTAGAAAAATCGCTTTTTTTTTTTTTTTGAGAATTCCTGTTTCTCTTCCCTTCCGTCCCCCTTTCTACCCTTTTCCTCCCTCCCTGCCGGTTTTTAGCAGCTGTATCTCTTTTTGCACACCCTGCTCTCTCCTCTCCTGGTGGGCTGCTGCTTTGTGAGTCGCAGGTGGCGGGCAGGCGTGTCCCTGTCTCTGTGGGTCAGGAGGACGTGAAACCCCCGATGACGCTGTGGGTGTTTCCCAGGCCAGCGAGGCTTCACCCCCACCCCCCACCCCAGGCAGACTCCGCTGAGCTGTGTCCTTGGGAGAAGCTGGGGCTGGGAGCCCCTGCACCTGCTCTGTGTGGCCCTGCCTACGTGGGGTCTCAGTCCTTTGCCCCTAAAGAAACCCCGATCCTTTCCCGTCGGCGGCCACTCCTTCCTGTCCCCACGCCAGTGGCACAGGTGCCTCTGCGTGCTGGCCCCGGGGGAGCTTGGCATTTGGAGAATTGTGTGTTTGGCTCTGGGAGATTTCCGTGTAGTTGTCATGTTTTTTTGATGTATCCCCGCTAATGTGGGCTTTGGAACCCTCCCGTACTTTCTGATCCTCCTTGTTCTCCTCTATTTTTCCTTTTTTAAAAGCTTGGCCTCTTTCATTTCCTGTCATTTCCTCTGACGGTTGTCTTACTACCTGCCGGCCACCTCTTGATGTTTCCTGACCGCCGTGCGTGGCAGGGCTGTCGTACCCAGTCCGCAGCCTGGCGGGTGGGACAGACGTGTGTCCCCAGAGCTCTGGAGGCTGGCGGGTGGGACTGAGGTGTCGGCGGGGCCGGGTGTCCGCGGCCGCCTCTCTGGGGAGCGGGGGGGCACTTGCTCTCTGCCTTGGGGGCTCACGGCGGCCTCCCCACAAGCGCGTGTCCTTGTCCAGATTTCCCCGTCTTACAAGGAAGCCAGTCGTGCTGGTTTAGGGCCCACCCTAACGACCTCATTTTATTTAAGTCGATTATCCCCGTAAAGATCCTGTTTCTGAATGAGGTACGGAGGGTCGGGACTGCAGCTTAGCATTTTGGGGACAGCTCGACCTGTAACAGTGAGTGTCAAGAGGGGAATGAAGGTGAAGTGTGTAACCTCCTGTGTCAACAGAGTGTCTGGTTATCGTAACATTTTTAAAGATGCTTTTAGTCACATCTGTCTTCACTGAAGACGAGGAAGCAGCTCTCAGGAAGTAGTTTTTAAATTACAACTGGAGATTTTTGTTCAGACAGTGACGGCTAAAATTTCCACTGGTTTCCTGAATGTTTTATGACTTAGTATCTGAGTCACCTCCTTTTCCACTCTTACTTTGTTTCTGAAGTAAGTTGAAGGTTGGCAAAAGGCCTAAAGAAAGAGCAGCTGCAGCGTCTTGTGAGGAAGTGAGTCCTCGGCGAGTCCCGGCGCACAGACGTAGTTATGTTCTGTCTCCGTGTCGGTTATGCTCGAGCTCTTTTTCAGACGTGGCCTTCTTGCAGTTTGTGTTCTAAAATTCTGTCTTACGTTTTCTCGTTTAGGGACCCCCAATCTTTATCTAAAGGAGCCCCCTCCTGGCTTTCCTCCCTGCTCTCGTTCGTTTCCCTCGTAGTCAGTATCCCAGGCTAGAGTCGTGGGTTTCATTAATTCCTCTCCCCCCTTAGCATTAAGGTCTGAGCTCTGTGAGGGCAGGTGCCTCGGCAGCAAGCTCCCCCTTGACCCCTGCTCAGAGGAGAGCAGCGCGGCACGAAGGAATGGGTGCCGCTCTTGAGCCCACCAGTGAGTGAAGCAGGCTGTATTTTCCGACATCACTTCCCTGACTTGCTGTTGCTCTTGGAGTCCTTCTCTCTGGTGCTGAAGTAGCTCAGCGCAGGTCCGCCTGTGAGGACACACCGGCGCAGCCTTACTGGCCTTCGCTTTGCAAAAGCTCCGCGAACCTAGGGCACAGCCCTGACCGACCGCATGATGGGTGGTGCCCACAGCCTCTCCTTTTACCCACCCAGATGTCCTCCCAGAGCTGGGAAAGGGACTCCCCTCCTGACAGCTGGAAGCCCTCCTGGAGTCCCCGCAGGTGCTGTGCAGAGTAAAGCAGCGCACGACGTTGGAGCCGTGTTTTAATTGGCGTTGGTGGAAGACTGTCCATCTCCAGTTTCCCCAGGACCCTCTGCCAACCCCACTGTGGGATGCCTGGAGCTGCAGCGAGGTCTCTGCAGGGCTGCAGTGGAGTTCCTGTCCCTCGTGGTCGCCGTGTTCCATCCCACAGAAACGGAGAGTCCCCGGCGGAGCAGAGAAGTGCTGAATTTGTGCTTCCTGATATAAAGACTTCCCTCTGAGAAACTGGGGGGCTGCGAGTTAAGTGCAAGGAAGATGCATGGTGTTTGAAAAACCCTGTGTTACAGGAGCTGAGGAATTCTCCTGGTCACTTCTATGATGTCCATTAAGGGAGCTGATGGATTGGTGCTTGCTTTTTTCTCTAATTATTGTGCTGCTCGTAGTGAGGAGGGCCCCTCCTTTCTGATGCCGTGTGCGAGGTTGTTGTCACCTTGTAACTAGAATTGTGGCCGTGACCCTGGGTCTCACCGCAGCTCACAGAAGGGTCCCTGCACAACACGTTCTCTTGGTGCCTGAAGGTGGTTGCTGCAGCTTTGACTTTGCTAATATTCCTTTGAATTTCAGTTAGGTTTAGAAAAATACAGGCTTCCAAACATGAAGTGTGTGTGCTCATGAAGTATTGAACCTGGCCCCTTATGCAGGAGTTTACAGTCAGCCTTGGAATGCCTAACAAATGCAGAGAACTTGGTGCCTGTGGCAAGGCCTCTGTCACACCGGCGGTGCTTTTTCTGTGTGCAGCGGTGGGGAGGGGAGAGTGGGCTATGGTTCTGCTGTTCTGCGATGTGTCTGTGCATCACACTTGCCAGGTAGATACGTACGTACTGCCCCGGGATGTGAGCAGATAGCCATTCCTGTCCTACAGCCTTGCGGTGCCTGCCGAGGTGGGAGTGGTGGGTGGTGGAAATTGGTGGACATTCTTCATGATGGAAAATGCTGCTGTTTAAGTAACAGAAGCACTATGTTCCTAATAAATCCATTGTACCCGTGAGCTCTCATTACCTCAGGTTCTTCAGTCTTGCTTCCGTTAAATGTGGACAGGGAGGAATCCGTTTGTACCCCTGTAAGAATGTAACTGTGAATGAATGTGACTAAAAACACATGCGATCAAATGTGCTTTGCCCACTTCAGTGGCAGGATGTGCACTTTAGTGATGCTGTCATTCTCAAAAATGTTTTGGAACACCCCTTTCTTTTTAAACTGCTTTCAGTCTTAAAATATACCTTTTTACGCCTAGCAGTGGAAGACCTTTACCCTTCAAGGTAGGCTCGGTTTTGGGAAGTAGAAGAAGTCGTTCAGAGCAGCATCTGGTGGACCGTGCGTGTCGGAGAAGCACCTCATGCTGGTTGTGTGCTGCCTGGGTTGTGGCTGTGTAGTAATGATGCTGATTTGCATCCTCTGTAGCACCACATTTAATTTAAAGACAATTCTTTCAGAAAAAAGAGGAGTCCTAACAGCATGCTGGGCAGTGGCTCACGGAACGGATTGGTTCACCCTGTAGCTCTCAGTGGTGACTCAGGCAGCATTCACGTTACGTGGGGTCCGGTAGCGCGTCGATGTGACCAAGCCGTTTTACACCAACACCTGGAAGAAGGGGGTGTCTGGGGAAGACGCTTCCCTTCTCTTGGGGAGGCCAGTCTGATGGATGCAGCGGGTCTGGGAGTACCTGGATCCAGGAGTCTTTACCTGAAGACCTTTGCCTCCACCCCTAGGGCTCTTCTGACCCATGTGAGTCCTAGTGTGGCTCTTCGGGGCTGGGATTTGAATTAGATTCATACTGTTTGTACAGATAGGCTGAAGGGCCGACCTCATGTGGATGGGCCTTAGTGATGGGGAAGCGGCGCAGGAAGCTAAAACAGAAAGATAGGAAGAGCTGCTGAGTGAAGTGGGAATTAGATCATGAGCCGTTTGTTTACCTTCCTCACTGAGTAGTGAGCTCCGTGGTGGTGGCGGGGATCCCAGCCCAACAGCCATCCGTCAGGCACCCGCCTGCAAGGTCTTGAAGGTCTTCAGTGCAGAGCTTCCTCGGCTTACGATGGAGCTGCATCCTGATGAGCCCGGCCTAAGTCGGAAGTACATTTAGTACACCTCACCGAGCAGCCCTCGCAGCGCAGCCTCCCTGCCCTAAACGTGCTCAGAACGCTTACAGCAGCCTGCAGTCAGGATCACCTAACACAAAGCCTGTGTTACAATGAAGTGTTGACCGTCTCGTGTAATTGATTGCATGCTACCCTGAGAGTGGAGAGCAGGACGAGTGTCTGGGTGCAGAGTGGCTGTGGGTTAATGGTTATTGGACTGGAGCTGCGGCGGCCTGTGCCCAGCGTCACGAGAGAGGGGTGTAGGGCGCACCACCACCCGGGGGAAGGCCCACGTTCCAAATCCCAAGTACGATTTCTACTGAATGCCTAGCACTTTCGCACATTATAAAGTTGAGAAATCGTAAGTTGAGTCATGGTAAGGTTAAAAAAAAATCACAAGTGGAATCATTGTAAGTTGGGAGGTACATTGTTTTTTAACAAAAAGAAGGAAGAGGACTAGTATCTGTTCAGCACCTGGTGGCAGGTGCCTCCCCCGGAACCTGGTGGCAGTCCCCGCTTTGAGCTGCTGTGACCTGGCTCTCTGGAGGGGCCGTGGGAAGCTCAGGTCAGTGAAGTGTCGGGGTACCTGTGAGTGGTGGAGCTGGAATTTAAAACTGTCTGAATTCAGAGCCCAGGCTGCGTGCCTGCCTGGCCCACCCCAACCAGAAGCGGTGCATGAATGCGGGCCGCGTGCTACCTGTCTAGACCGGTGGTTTGAGGCTGGAAGGACATCAGATGAGGGGAGGGTGGGGTTGGAGGCTGCACCCTCCACACGCTGGGAAAATTTGTCTACATCCTCAGCACTTTTCTGTTTGTTTGGGGCTTGTTAAATGGTCGTCCTCGTGGGTCTGAAGTGGTGTCTCCTTGTGGGTCTGATGAGCGTTTCTCTAATGGCTAATGATGCTGAGCATCTGTTCATGAGCTTATTTGTGTGTCTTCTTCAGGGAGATACTTTTTCAAGCCTTTTGCCCACGTTTTGATTGGGTTGTCTTTCTCTTGTTAATATTCTTTACATATTATGGACGTGAAACTCTTAAGAGATGTATGATTTGCAGGTATTTTCTCCCATTCTGTAGGTTCTTTTCACTTTGTTAATAAGGTCTTTGATGCCAAAAAAAGAAAAGTGTTATATTTTGATGGAATCCAGTTTCTTTTGTCACTCATGTTTTTGATGTTACAACTAAGAATCATTAAGAGTTTCTTGTGTTTATGTCTGTGACCTATTTTGAGTTACCACCTTGGCTAAATTTATTCCTAGATATTTTATTCTTTTAGATTTATTGTATTTGAGATTTTAGAAATATCTAGCACCTTAAATTTGACTTCCAAATTAAGTATTATGTCCTGGAAGTCACTATGGAGACATCTTGAGGTTTGAAACTAGGTGGATTAGGGTTTGAACCTGGATTTGACACTTCTAAAAATCAGCTGGTAACCTTGGATTATATCACATAATCCCTCTGAACCTCTGTTTCTTCATCTGTAAAATATAGGGATAAAGCAAATCTGTCTTTCACAGAATTTATGTACATCAGAGATAATATATGCAAAGGACTAGCTCCAGAGTGTGACTCAAAGGTAAATACTAGGTAAATGCTAGGTTGCCAGTATTGAGTGTTCTTGTACGGTTTCAATGTAAATACTACTGGTTTACCATACAATTTCTCATGAATTAATTTATCTTAAATCACCTTTGCTTATTTCTCTTCACATCCAGAAGTTTTGTGATTAAGGTATACTTTAAAAACTTGGGTAAAATTAATTTGTTGCATCATCTAGTGATTCTTACACAGAGTGAACTTCCTGTTCCTCAGAGAGCCTTATAAAGTATGTTGAGTCTGGAAGAAGAAGAAATGGTAGTAGAACGTCACGTTCATTTTTTGTCTCAGTGCTGTGTCCTTAGAAGAGGGGGCCCTTTCTTCTAGTGTTGCTGCTTTCACGTGCCTCTGTGCTTTCTTGGATCCTGTATGTCCCAGACATTGTAAGGTTTAATTTTAAACGTATTACTAGCATTCAACCTCTCAGTAGCAAAGCTGACTGAAGTTTTTACCCTCTGTGAAGGGTGCGGCTGCTTCTGTTGTCTTGGAACTGTGTTCTGTGTGGTGTAGTGTAACTGTTGTCATGTGTACATCTGGGTACATGCTGGGGCTACAATTTCTCCTTTTTAAAATACGTCTTAGGGGAACATCATATTGAAGTAGGCAGATTCAGTCTCTAAAAGACAACAATCTAAGAATTCTAATAATTTTTGCTTTTAATTTCGCTAGTTAAATAATGGAAGTTTCTAAATATTGTAAAAGTAAATTCCTCCAGTTACTCTAGAATAATGTGTTTTATTCTCGTAGAGTAATTTTGTTTCTGTGTGTTTTAGCCGTTGAACACAAATTGACCCCGTGTACAAAAATGTGAAATGCCGCATATTCTGAAGGAGGGGAAGGGAACGGGGGTGGGGAGGGAGGGTGGCGGGAATGTGGTTGAGAAATGTGGGAGTTTGAAAAAGAAACAGAAACTAGGAGAGCAGACTGACCACAGAAACCCAGCGGGGCTTCCAGGCTCCAGTGGGGGTCCATTTAAGGGTACAGACCGGTAATTTGCACTCTCACAGTTTTTCCTGGGCAGATGACTCTCAGCAGCACTTATGATGGTCCTTTTTATTGTTTTTTTTAACAGAGGTGCTGGGGATTGAACCCAGGAACCAAGGACCTCGTGCTGGCTAAGCACACTCTGTACCACTGCGCTGTACCCTCCCACACCATGATTCTTTATTAAAATGACAGTCCCAGCTGCTTGGGTGGTGTTTTCTTTCCTCCTGCTAATGCGATAGCAGGCGGGTTGTAGATGAAACACCATCAGTGTGCTAAAAGCAGGGGCTCTGGAGTCAGACAGGCCTTGGTGTCCATCCTGCCTTCTCCACGTGAGACACGAGCAGCTTCTCATTGTCGATGACAGTTGTGTGTATGAAGGTCAGTTGTCTGTGTCTTTTGTACACTCATCTCTTGAGATCCTAGTGGATTTATCGTTTGTATGAATTTTATGTATGATAGAATGTTTACATTTTCCCCGTGAAACTGCACATCCAAGAGATTATTGCTCAGTCCTGGTTTCTAAATTCTTAATCAGCGTGACGGTGGCACTTCATTTATCTGGTTGGAAGCAGACGGAAGGAAGAGGACCCCCTAATTAACAATATTTTTTAAATACAAAAATTGTAAATAATTGTTTGGAGAAGATGTAATCAGAGCAACAAAATAATTGAAACAACCATCACCAGCTTTTCAGATGGTCCAGGAAATCTTTAGTGAGAAATGTGGAGAACCAGCTGTAGGCGTGGAAATGCCTCTAAAGAGTCGAGGGACGTGAGGGAGTGACTGACACGGGTCCCTACGAGATGCTCATCTCATAACTTGTCATAAATTTCGCCTGTTTTTCTCCCGATTGCCTTAATGATATCATCCGCTCCTGCTCAGTTCATGTGTTATTTGTTGTCATTTTCTTTGGCCAGTTTTAGGCCATCTCACTTTGACCTGGAGTGGAGAAGCCCAGCACATGCCTCCTGACGCGCCTGCACGTGGCCTCACTGTGTTGTCATATGCAGTGTGCTCCCGAAAAGTGTAGCAGAATTTGTTTCTAAAAGATTAAAGCACCACACTCTTGATTGCTGCGGACAACCCAGTATTGTCAGTCTGGTGTCAAAATGTTGGGGAAAGTTTGACCTCAATGTGCAAGTCAGAGTTAGAGCCCAGAGGTTGTTCAGCCCCAAACTCCTTAGCCTGGGACGAGAACACTGGGATGTTCCAGGCCACGTGTACAGTGAATGTGGTACATTAAGCCGGAACTTGGTAGAAGAAAACTTTGGCCAGTTAGTCTTTTTTTTTCCATATTAAAAAATGGGTACATCAGAGTAAAATGCAAAATGTGTTGACTTTTAAAGGTGAAATGTAAGTCTTCAAGACGATTATCGTTGGGAGAGTCACTTTAAGCTGGGCCTTCTAACCGCAGGAGACTCTACCGTTTTTTTCTCCTCTGGTCCTAGGAAGGCCTGTTTGTGTTTGATTATTCGTTCCTTCACAGCTCAGATGGAAATGTCACTGGCTGTGCTGTTCAGAGTTTGGGGATTGCGTGAGGACACAGTGGAACACTGAACTTGAGTGAACTAGTCAGTCATTACCCAGGAAGCAGGTGGACTACAAAAGTTTGGAAAAACCTCAGAGTGGTACCAGGAAGAATTTTCCCTTGGTTTTGAAGAAAGTGTATCAGTCTCTCTTGGATTGTTTTCATAGGGAAGCATTAATTATAGGTAATTCCAGAGAGAGGAATACTTCATACGCGTTTGTGTAGGCTGTGGTCCTTTTGTGTAGGTCTCTGTCATGAGTGGCATTGAAAATACAGAAATGCACCTGAGTTAATTCCTTCACTGTAGAACAGTTACAGTGGAGATTATAAATTCTTTGTAACTGAGGCTTTAAAAAATATTTTCACCGTAATTTTTTTACTAATCAAAACTTTTTAATTTTCTCACCTCTTCATTGGTAATTCAGTAGAAATATGTTGCTATTCCACATTGTGACCACTGGGGGGAGTAGATTATTTTCATGTTTTGTGTTAAAAACAGAATACACTTGTGGCGTAAAGGTATTTCTGTTTAGTCAATTTAGCCCAACTTCAAATTAGCAAGTTTCATTTTAGGAAATTTTAAATAAATTCTTACATTTTCTTAAGAAGCTGTCTATACCTAGTCTCATACACCCATGGGGTTCGTAGTGGGAAAAAATAAAGGTTGCATATTTTACCAGCATCATCAGCTGTGGAATCTGAACAAGATTCTGACTATCCTGACCAGCGTTTTAGTTTTGTATCCCTAAGCTAGTCTTTTTGTTGGAAGATTGAAGTCTTGGAAGAAAGATTTTCCAGCTTCCTCCTGCTTTTTTTTTTTAAGGTTATTGAAGATCCTGTGCAAAAATAAAATGTAGTTTTTCTCAGTACTCAACATTTACTCTCATCTTAGCCTGTAGAGAAAAAGTCAGACAGTGCATTAGCATTTTTCTTTGAAAACTCACATGGATGATTAAGAATTGTTGGTTGTGATTTTAACTTTTATTGACCGAGTCCGAAAAGCGCCACCATTCAAGTTACCAAAAGGTCAGGGCCAAGCCTGGGGTCAGATCCACACGGGCCATGGTGGGAGGGGCTGGAGGTGTCACCCTGTGGCGAAATTGATGTTTGGAAGATGAGCTCACCCTCTGTCTGGGCCCTGGTGCACGCTCCCTGCGTCAGAACGACCTGTGAGTCATCCGTCAAACCAAACAGTGAGACATCCCGGCACCTGCTGGGACCCGAGGTGGCTGGCCCGGGCTGCTCGTCTGTAAGAGGCACTGAGGTGGAGGTTGCCCTGCACAGTTCCTGGCCGCTGACCTCTGCCCCTACCCGCCTCTCCCCTCCCCTTAGGCCTTCTCCCTCTCCTGTCGACCTCCGACTCCTTCTCCCAGCCCTTCTCGGGGGCTTCAGCCTGGCATCACGACAAAAGCACAACCCAGAAACTGGTGCCTGCGAAGTGGGTGCCCCAGGGGCTGACTGCCCAGCTTCTCTCTGGGCCTCAGTTTCCTCTCAGTTAAGGTGGATCAGGTTTTTCTCTTGTTTTTGTTTTCCATCCACCGGCATATTTTCTCATCTCCTCCAACTTTCCCTCTTTCCCCTTCCTCGTCTTCCTCGTCTTCCTCCTCACCTCCCCTTCCCCCAACCTCCCACGGGTAACACCCCAGGATGGGCTTTCTCTTGGTACCATCTGATGTCTGGTCTGGGACTGCTGCAGGACATGGAGGAAGAGGTTTAGAGTTTATAACTTGTGTGATATTTAGGCCAAAAACCCCACTTCCGTTCTGAAAGGAGGAGCTTGTGTCATGGTGTACATTGACTTGGATTATGAGCACCTTGGGCCCTTCATATTAGTGTCTGGTTGTCTGGGCAGCAGGCAGTGTAAACGTGTTGAATGCAAAATACATTTTCTCATTTCTAACTTTGATGAAATTCTGTTTTTGATTTTGCCGTTTAACCTTTATATTATGTGTACCTTGGTGGAATATTGCTGTAGTAAACATTGCCAGTCTCCCCTTTGTCAGACATTTGGGAATTCTTTGTGATGTTTAGTGGTAGAGAAAAAGGTTTAATAATGTGAACATTACTACATATTTGAGATCACTAATTTATTGTTGGTGAATTAACTAAATACTTCTGTGGAATGATGAAAACTCTTGTCATCCTCAGCTTCTCATTGATGGAGTTCTGCCTGAATGAAATTTTCCCTCCTTGTTCTCAAGATTGTTTCAGGGTCCTAAAGCTGTGCTGCAGTAGAAATACAATGGGAGCCACGTGTGTCATTTAAAATTTTCTAGTAATGTTAAAAGTAAAGAGAGAAAAGCAAGTAAAGTTAATTTTAAGAATGTATTTTATTTAACTTAGTACGTCCAAAATATTATCATTTCAACAAGTAACCTATATGTAAAAAATTACGAGATTATTTCACATTCTTCTTTCATTTTGTGTGTTTACGCTTAACAGCACATCTTCGTTGACACTATCCATATTGCACGTATAGCCACGTGAATAATGGCTATTTGTAACAAACAGCACAGTCCTTGACGCTGGCTTGAATAAAATAGTCTATTTTAATTTAAAAATTAATATATTTTGTCTGTGTGTAAGTGTTTTAGGTTTTTAGAAAAACTCACTTGAAGTTACTAAATATTAACTTACTAAGAGCTGGAAAAGAAATACCAGGAATGTTTGAGTTGTAGTGTTGCTTGTCATTATATTATTATGTAATGGTACTCTTAGAGCATTGCTATAACCAATGCTGTGTTAACGCACAGTAACAAATGTTTAATATAATTTGTTCATTGTTTACAGTGCTCTGCCGGCTAGCTCCCATTCAGAATTGTGGGAACGTATTGGGTCGTGCCAGTATGACAGAGGAAAGCATTCTAGTGATTGAGTGCTGTAAAGCATGTGTAACCTGGCTGTCTTTGGGAAGCTCATTGATACTTAGAAAATATATGTAAACTATTTTCCCTTACATGAATAATTTATTGAAGATTACTCCTCCATATGTGCAGTTGTTTTTATCTCTAAAAATGAGGATGTGATTGATGTAGAGAATCATTAACTCAATCCGTGTCCCGAGTGATGGAAGCCGCAGAGCTGGTCGTGGGCGGGGCTTGGTACCTATCGGTGCAGACACACGGGCACAGCCCGCCCCCGCCCCGCTTATCTCCTTCAGAGGGAAGGGGTTGAGGCGTTTTTTAGCAAATCTTATTGGTAAAGTCATGCATGTATTGCTTTTTTTTTTAAAGAACCATTTCCTTTCAGTTTTAACCATATAACTGTGTCTGCAAACAGTCTGCCCTCAGTTTGTCAGCAGAACAGCTTTCTGTTTTGATAACTTAGATGTGTGCCTTCATTGCTGAAAAAAGACATGCTGATGAACTAGTTCAGTTTTAAGATGTTTTACTTAGAAGACGATAGTGAAGATGAGGAGGAGAAGGTTCCTGAAGGCTCCTTAAGTAAACCTGAAGGTGTTTACCCTGGAAAGGCCCCGGCTGGTCTCCTGGTGAGTTACATCCACCAGCAGCTGGCCCCTTCCTCCACCTGCGACACGCTGACAGGAGCGGGTGGGACACCCACCAGGGAAAAGAGCTGGTGCCTTTCCTTTGGAAAATGTAGCATCAGAATGAGTTTTGTTAAGTTTTAAATGTCGTATTCAACAGAAATCTTTGGCTACCTGCTCTTCCTCATGCACTCTACACTGTCTTTCTTTTTCTGTTTGTTATTTAGCAAATAATAACTTTCTGCCTAGAAAAAATGAAACTGCTGCTTTAAATGGAATTTTTTTGAAACTAGGTTTCACATGAAATATATCTAGTCTCACATTCTCTTTGCATCTAAGTGTAGTAGTTGAGCAATAAAAAGCATTGAAAATTCTATGGGTTTAAAAAAAGATCTGTTTTTCAGGTTTAGTGACTGCCTTCATCCAGTCCCTCCAGCCTCTACCCTGCCTCTGGTAGCCATAAGTCTGATCTCTTTTTCCATGAGTTTGTTTTGTGGTTTGTATTGTCCTAGCCATTTTGTTTTGAAAGCTGAACTAATATTTTGAAACTGGCATCTTCTTTTGAGAATGTGACTGGAGTCTTTTTTTCTCCTGTGGCTGCTAGCAAAAAAATTTGTGATCTTGAAATATGTGGGGAAAATGCAAATTGTCTATTTTTTTTTTTTAACCTGGAGTTTCCTCTCTTCTTACAAGATATAAAATAAAGCAAGTCATGTAAAATTGTAAGTTTTAGAAGTCTGCAGTAAGGAAACAAAATCAGATGAATTAAGGGCAGTATAATTTAACTCTACCTTTTCCCTTAAAAATAATCTGAAATAAATGCAATGAGGTAAAGGCAGTTTTGAGAAAATTAAGGACGTGTGTACATTTTTAGGAAAACAAGTGTAAAATAAGACAAATTAGTTTCTAAAATCTGTGGCTCATAATCAGGTTGATTTTAGTTTCAAAGTTAAACAAATTTTTGTCCCCTTTACCCGTTTTTGTGCTTTTTGCGTTTGGACCTGTTGGCAATCAGGTACTTGCTGGGGTCTTTTGACTTTGAATGGAGGTCTGGTGCACGGAGAGGGGTCGTTCACTTTTGAAATTTTCATTTAACAGTGTAGAGTATATGTGTATGTGGATTCCTGTGCATTTATTGTAAAGTTCAGAAGGGAGAGTGGTGAGTGTGGCTGACTGTAAAATGGTTTAAAAATTCATGCAGTGAGCAGCACAGGCACACACAAGCCAGCGTCACAGGAAGAGTCCTGGTGCTTCCTGCTGCTGGTGGTGGCTTCTGGAGGGAGGGCGGCCGGGGCTCGGGCCGCACTGTGCCCACAGGTCCGTCTGCCTTAGTATTAGAGCATCAAGTCCCCTGAGTCACCTCCCAGCCCCAAGAGAAACTTGTATTTTCCGAGTGGCTGGTGTTCAGGACACGCGATTTGCTATCTGCATAATAAGCTGTGCTGACCACGCAGGAGTTCGACTTTGTGACTGGGTGTGTGTGGCGGGGCGAGGGAACACTCAGGGTCCAGGCCCTCGGTGACCCAGATGCTCCTTCCTGGTCACATGCTGTCTGGACACACCTCTTTTTGAGAGATGAAAGTCTCCATCGTGAAAGAGATGGCTTGATGTGCTTGGAGTGTAAATGTATAAATCTCATAGTTTAAAAAAACGTGAAGAAACTTTTGTGCTTAGTTAGAAATTGGGACTTTTTTTAAATCGTATTTGTAGAATTTTTAAACAAGTGAAGGTAATTCCTTTATTTGGTAAGGAAAAGGCCAAGTTATTTCATATTCACATGACCTTGAAGTTCCGAAATAATGTTGGCCTTGTTTCCCCCCACTTACTTTAAATTACTTTAATTGCTTTTTTAAAATTAGGGCAGGATGTACTGCAGGAGCTCGTAGCCAGACTCATTCCATGACGTGCTTGTCGAATGGAGTCTTTCTGTGCGTTAGAGCTGGAAGGGGCTGTGCAGGCGTCTGGCTGTTCCTCCTGGAGACAGGAGCCCCTGCCCAGAGTGGCACCCTGGTCACGGGGCAGCACTGAGACCCCGGGAGGTGGCGCTGCTCCATCTGTGTTCCCCACACTCCCATCAGAGGACCTGCTGGAGTCCAAAAAGCTCCCTTTTTTCAGAGAATTTTGTATATTTATATTATTTACAACAAGGTGAAGTAACGTAAACAGAGGTAGAAGACAGCAAGTCACCCTGTGGGCGGGGCGTGTGGCTGGGAGCCAGGGCCTCGTGCTGAGCGGGGAGCCCCCACCCACCTCAGCCCTGGGACTCTGTGACTCCCCGACACCCGAAATCCGAAATCCTGGAGCAGCACAGGGTAAGTGGGTCCAGGACCACTTTCCTCCAGCATGGACAATGATCACAAAACTAGTAAAATATTTAGTTGGATAGAATTTCATTTCCTAACAGAAATGTGGTGATGTTACTGGCTAGGCAGTTTGGGGGAGTAAATTCCCCAAGAATCTTTGTTTTCACAGCTTGATTGCCAGTTCATCCTGATGCCACAGATGAGCTCGGGAATTTGGGGGAGAGGAGCTTAGAAGCTGTGGCCAGAAGTATGTCTAGGCTGTTTGAAAATTACTCATTATCCATTCTTGTATTGATGCCCCCATCTGTTTTCACAAAGGAAGGACTTGGAGGTGGCTCACGGGTAACCGCACGCTGCCCCACAGCACTGTAGAGTGTGTGGCTGAACTGCTAACTTAGAGAAAACAGAATCCTCCTCATTCAGCTCATATCTGTGGGGCCACACTGAATCTGCTGCATGCTCACACATTTTTGGTTTACAGTTACTAATGTGTCTGAATTATTTGCTACTCTGAGTTTGTGAGTAATATTAATTGGATGGATTTCCACCAAGTGACTGTATGACCACTGCATCGTTTAGTCTGCCTGGGGGCTTGGTCCTGATCACGTGTCTGGTCAGCTGGGCTGCCTCACCACATGGACTAGGGTAAGCCCAGTGTCGTAGGTCTGATCCACGTGCTGGGCGATCAGTTTTGTGCATAGGAAAAACAAGTTGTAACATCATCCTGTCTTCAGATGTCTCAGGAAGTCAGGTGTTGGGGGAGGAGGGAAGGAGGGGGATATATTAGGGGTTTAGGATTAGCAGATACAAACTGCTAACTACGGGATAAATAAACAGCAGGGCCCTACTGTGTAGCACAGGGAACTATATTCAATAGCTTGTGATAACCTGTAATGAAAAAGAATATGAAAAAGCGTGTATATATGTATAGCTGAATCACTATGCTGTACACCAGAACCTAACCCAACGTTGTAAATCAACTGTACTTCAGTTTTAAAAAAATTCAGATGTTTGTCCAGTCTAGAGGAACTGGACACAACTCTCTGAAAGGATCTGAATAAAAACTTCACCTCTCTTGGCAAGACACTCATCTTTTTATATAATTTGTGCTTTATATTCATATCTTAGGTATTAAATATTCAAAACCAGTGCAGTTTTACTGAAGAAAAAATTGGACACTAATTCTAGAGTAGATAATTTTTACATATGTATTGTACATGATCTGAAGTTAGGGGAAGTGATTTTTATTTGTTACTTTAACTATTTTGCTGCTCTAAAAAAGAGATACCTTTTTTATTTGTCACTTCTTTGTAGCCCGTTGTATAAGCTAGAACCCCTGAGCTCTCTCACTTTGCTTAATTTAAGACATTTAGGGAAGGTATTTTTCACTGGGTGGAAACAGCAGTGTGCTGATCTTGTTTTGTTGGAGTATCGTTCTGGCTCTGGTGAAATCGTGCTAGAACTCTGTGTGTCCTGGCGTACCATCTGAACCTTCGCCCTCTCTGTACAAAGTCCTGCTACAGAAGTGTGCCCAGAGAGACTCCAAGGGAAGCCTGAAGGGGAGTGGTTATCTCTGGAATGTCACTGGTTCTCTGCGAGGTGTCTGAACTCAGCCTGACCTGCAAGTAGAGAGGCTGCGTGCAGCCAGGTGGGGGTGGGGGGAGCGTGGCTCAGATTATAAAAGCCCTTTGTCATCTGTCTTTTATGTTCTAACAGCATGAAGTCGTAAGCAAGCATGATAGAGAGATAGTCAGAAGGCTGGGATTGTGCTGAAGGCAGGCCTCCAGGTGAAGCTGCCTTGGGTTCTGTCACTTCCCGGGCCTGGAGGTGCGACAGGGCGCTGAGCCGCTTGCCTGTCACCAGTCACAGCTCCGTAAGCTGCCATTTCGGGGTCGTTGGGGGCTTTCAGAAGTCCTTGTGCCTGTGGTCTGGGGTGGCCTGGCCATCGGATTCCCAGGTCTGGCGGGTCACTGGAACGCTGCTGAACTTTAAATGTCAAGTACAGATTCCAGACAGACTGTCTCAGAATTGCCAGGGGCGGGGGGGGGAGCCCAGGAATTGGTTTGTTTTTAAAACCAACCTACAGACTTCATTTCAGATTTCTCCACTAGAGTCCTTTTTCTGTTTGAGGATCTGGCCCAGAGCTGCTTATGGCTGTCACGTCTGGCGTCTTCTGGTCAGCGACCTCCTCATCTTTCCTTTCATGACCATAACGCTCGAGGTGCCATGTGGAGTTGCCCTCGGGAAGTGTGTCTGGCGGTGTCTCTGCGGTAGCCGGAGGCCATGGGATTCTGGCAGGAGCATCATGGCTGTGATGGGCCCTTTCGTATGCTACACGTCTCATTCTGTGACATGTCCCTGCATCACTCAACGAGGCTGCGTCTGCCAGTGTTCTCTGCTGGGAACTCGCTTTTTCCTTCAGTACTGAGTATATATTGGGGGAAGATTATTTGAGAACGTGCACATGTCCCGTTTCTCCTCAAACTTTCACCCTCTATTTTGACACCCATCGCCTGCCGCAGGCACCAGGGTTCTCAGTGGCGCTCTTCTCTTTCCCTCATTCTTTATATCTTAGTTGGACTTCATCTTTCAGAGAAACCTGTCCGTCTCCCTTCTTATTTTTTAATTTCTACCAGTGTGGTCTCAAAAGATTATCCCGTAGATTATAATCTGTCCTTGTTTCGTTGCTCAAATTGCTCCAGCTTTAGCCATTGGGAGTTCTTTCACACTGGCTGCTGACTTCCTTGAACCTGCCCTAATCACTTGATTTTGAGCACAGAATCCTACTTTTGGGCACTCCGAGACACTCCAGCGTCATCTTGTGTTCTCCTGCCCCAGCCCTGGCATCAGCCGCTTCTCCAAGGATCCCTGGTTCCTTTTTTTTTGGAGGGTGGTGTTCAGAAACGGGGATGTGGGCTCTTGCTATGCTTGTTGCTTCTAGAGTGTCCTCAATCCTAGGTCCTCCTGGCAGAGAGAGCAAGGGTACAGAGTCCGCCTTCCAGCTAAGGGGTAAGCACCTCTGTATTTGTGCATCCATCTGCGGGACGTCCGATTCCTGTCCAGCACCACAGGTTTCGTTCTAGCCTTCTTTCTAGGAAACTGTATTTTTAGAAGCTTCCCAGGTACTTAGAATTAATCAGAAGGGAGGCTACGACTGTGGGGCACGCTGTGAACTCAAGGGCTCCTGTGGCTCTGCGTGCTCACCAGCGACACATGGTCTCCCACCTGGTGAATCGTCATCACTTCCACCCTTGGCTGAGTCAGCATTTCTTACACTGACAAGAACTTCTGTGCCATCCCTAGCCCTTGTAACTAAGGGACCCAGCCTCTTAGGAGAAAAAGTCCCCAGTGTTTTGTAGTGGAGTGGAAACTGGTCCATTTTCATGGCCGGCATTCTTACAGAACTTGGTCAGAGAAATTGAGCACGTTGAGGGGATGTCTAGTGGTTTGAAAGCACCGGGGCGCAGGGCCGTGCATGTGTGTGTGTGTGTGTGTGTGTGTGTGTGTGTTAATAGATGTGCAGTCCACACCAACAAGTGACAAAAAGTTGCCCTAAATTTCAATGAAACCAAGTTTATTTTAATCCTTGATTTGCTTTTTGATAAGGCAGTCTGCATTCTTTTTCTAAAGTGTCCTTTGCTTTCTAAAGCAGGTATTTTCTCTGACCGACTGACTTCTTGAGGGTAAACCCTTCAGCCCTGGGATGTTGAGGATGTTTGGATAGTGAACTTCAGGCCTCCATGTGCTTGTCAGGTTAGTAGCTGAGAAGTTAAAGTAGCTGCAGTGACCTTCAGATCCTGCTGGGGTCGTTCGTCTGGCTCATTCCTTCCTGCACTTAATCAGGTACCACGTGATGCGAGTTAACTTTCAACCCAGGGAATTTACACTTTGGGACAAGTTTAAAATACGAACTTACTTTATCTGTGATATAAACTGGGGTTCTTTGGGGGCATGAGAGGAAGATGAGTTAAGTTTATTTAAGCTGTCTTTCTCTCGGCCTGCAGACCACGAGTACGTTCATTTGTTCCCAGTCCCACAGCTGTTTTGACTGTGGAAGTCATGGTGTCAGTTCCTAACCTGCAGTCTGTCAGGAAATGGGAAGAGCCTCAAATAAAGTCAGGTGTTCCAACGGAAAGCGTATCCTACTGATGTCTGGATAAAAGTGATAGTCATCATGAAAATATTATGTATGGTTTCCATAGAAACCTGCTGAGAGCGTGTACCTTCCGTATGTGAAAGTGAGCCAGACCGCCAGGTTTCTTGTTTTATGTTAGAGTTGCTTTCAGTCAGCAACGATCACCACCAACATAGGATAGCCACATAATTCTCTCACCCTAGAAAGTGTAAGATGAGGGCATGTTCCTGAGGACATATGTTTAGGTCATATATAATCATATCTTCAGGACTGCTCGTAATAAAGAGCCTTCGCGTTCTCCGAGTACGACGGCACACAGCAGAATCACCGTGGCCTTCTAAAAGCACCTAGGAAATTGCTCCTTACACGTGGCCCCGGACGTTGCATAAGCTTAGCTCTGGTGTTTTCAGGAGCTGGCCTTTGAGGCAGACATGCCTGAGCCTTTTTCCGGGCTTGTCGCTGTGTAATGTTTTGACTCTGGGTAAGTTGCTTTTCTTCCCTGGGCCCCAGCTTTTCGCTAGCACGATGCATGCAGCACTTGGCTCCCCTGAGCACAAGGGCTCGGTGAGACGAGGTGAGCGAGATGGTGGCCCTGGGAGGCGTCAGTGTCAGCGCCGCTCCTCTTTGCTCCTTGTCGCCTCCCCATGATCAGCACTAGGGGACCATTGGGTAAAACATCTGAGTTGTAGCTCAGGTTATATTATGTGGTTTGTCAAGGGTATGCAGTTTCAATTGTTACAGCCTTTGTAAATGAAGAGTTTGAATTGTCACCCGTCTAAGTGAATAATTTAAGCGACTCCCACATAAGAAACTCCAAACTCATAAAACAGTTAAATTATTACCACTTTGTAAAATAATTTAAGGAGGGATTTATTTTAATAGCAAACTACCCAGAGTGCAATGAAGATATCTTAAATACAAGAGCTGCAAGAATCAGCCTTGAAAAATACATCTCAAGCAACCCTGCTTCTAACTGTTTATGCAAATGAAGTGGAATTACGTTCACACAAGAGCCTGAACAAAGGTATGTTCATCGTCGCCCAAAGCTGGAAACAGCTCGATGTCTGTCAGCTGGTGGATGGGTAAACAAACTTTGTTTCATCCACACGATGGGATACAACTTAACAACAGCAGGGAGCAGACTGCTGATCACTGCAAGAATATTGGCTCATCTCAAATGCATATGTTAAGTAAGAGAAGCCACATTCCCCAGGGTGCATACTCTGTGGCTCCACTGGTACGACATTCTGGCAAAGGCGAGACTCCCAGGACAGAAAGCAGATCCGTGGTGGCCTAGTGGGCAGGGAAGGGTTGGGCTGCAACAGGGCACGGGGGCTTTTTGTGCAGTCTAGTTCTGCATCTTGATTATAGTGATTGTTACGTGGTTAGGTAAAACCATATACTAGAAAAGGGTTAATTTTACTGTATTTACACTACAAAAGGGTTAATTTTACTCTGTAGTTTTTTTTTTAATTTTTATTTGGAATAATTCAAGGTACAGCTATTTGAAATCTTAAAATTGCATTTCATAGCAGAATTGGTGTGAACATGTAGGTACAAGCTTTTATATGCTGACAGGTACAACCATTACACAGTGGTTAATGAGTAATAGTTTAATATCTTTCATGATGAATTATAGACAGAATCGTACAGTATTACATTTCTTAATGATTTTACTTCGATGTTTCTCCGTAGTCTCTGGTCAGGTTCAGTGTCCTCTGTAACACTGTGATCTGTCACCTCAGGTACAAGTAGATTAGAACTGGGCATATTTTAGCCACGACAGGAAAACATAACCAAACTGGCAGAAAGCTCTGCGTTGCTGTGCAGTGGGGGCTGTAAGGGGAGCAGGGAGGAGGAGGCAGGAGTGGGGACCCGCGAGCATCTCGGGTGAGGGGGCCTGCGGGTGGAGGAACATGGCTGGGGCTGTCTTTCCTCCTGTGCTGCTGGCCCCTCATCCCTCTGTGGAGGGACGTCTGCAGGTAGGAGTCAGCGGGAACACTCAGCTTCCTCTGTTCCAGTTCCGTTACTGGACGCAGTGAACGTTCAGAGACACTGCTGAGCTGTAGAGGCTACCAGCCATTTCCCGTGAATCGATGAGTCTTCCTGTAGGTAGATCGGCTTGTCAGCGACGTACCCGACTCTGTCCTCCCATCCGTTTTCTGTCGTAGCCCTTGGTGGCGGAGTGACACTGCCAGTCCCCGCCGCCGGTTCAGTGCTCTCCAGAGCAGTGCCCGGATGTCCTTTGTTCTCACGGGGATATTTTTAGATTTACCCCTCGGGGGTGGTTTTATTCTTGACTGACACTCAAACTAGATTTATGCAGGTTTTTTCTGTGAGATCTGCACCAGCATCTGGAGAAAAGCTCTGATTTCTGAATATCTGAGCATTGCTTTTGGAATGTTGGTTTGGCCTCCACTGTTGGCGTTTTAAAAAAAATATGCATATGCATTACATACATATACATTTACAAACACACACACACACACACACACAGTCTCCTCATTTACCTCTTGGATCTCTCGTTCAGGTCACTGTACAGGACATGGTGGCTGTTCCTCCCTCTCCTTGCTGACTCTGTTCACCAGGCCTTGTGTTCCTCATTGATTCCTCTGTTCAGCCATCCACCGCTGCTGTCAGAACTTCCTCTCGGCAGGGGGCGGGGATGCTGTGCTGGGCTGTGGGGAGGCGGCGGAGCACACACCTCCTTTCCTGGGCAGTGGGCCGGGCAGGGGCCCTTCTTGCCGCCTCTGCTTCCTTCTCGTCCCTCCCTCTGTGATCTGGTCCCTTGTGCTCTGGGTGTCCACAGTCGATTGTAGACTTGTTCCCACCCCCTCATCCAGTAAGGCTGAACCATCCTGGCTCCTCAAATAAAATATTAGATCAACAGCCAAAATAGTTGATGGATTGAGAAGAAAACTGGTGTCGGACTTTGAAGGATTGTCCTGAAAATTATTGGGCCGGTGACTGGGTGGCAGGCGGGCAGCTGATGGGTTTTGAAGGTGAAAGAGGTGACGATTACACCCCCCCTTCAGTTGCATCTACTGAAAAGCTGAAGCAAACAGCTGGTGGGACTCAGGCCACCGCTCGGGAGGGAACGTGTACTGCTGGGCGGCCAAGGTCTTCCCCTCCTGGAACCCCCCTCAGCCCGAGACGGTTGTGCCTCTGCTGTGTAGACAGTGAGTGGGTGGGATCGTAGAGAAGTGGGCCCAGTGAGCAGAGGTCTGTGCTTCCACACTTCCTAGAGAGGACATGTGGTGACAGGTTCAGAATCTGGGTTTGCCGTGACCAGCCTTGACAGCCAAGCTTGACGCCAGCCTGGTGTCCTTTCATTAAGAAAAAAAAAAGGAAAAGCCTGAGTTCTTCAGCAGAAGGTGGCTTTCAGTGGGTTACGGCTGGGGTATTTTCTTGCTGATTTTCCCAGGGTGTTCCCTGGGAGGAGGCGGGGTAGCAGGCTCCAGGTGGCTTTACCAGGTCAGAACCAGTACCGGCCTGACGCTATTTAAGTCCTCCGTTGGGAGACGTTCGGAGTGGACTCTGAACAAGCCAAGCTATGACTTTCCTCATTAGAGAGATATCGCAGGGGCAGGAGCGGGGGCCGTGGGCACCTCCGTGTCGTGGCTGGTGGGCCTTCCCGGTCACCACTCCGGTGGCTCAGCCTCACCCGTTTCTGGTTGCTTTGGTTCTCCGTACACACTTCACAAATGTCTGTTAAGCCCTGTTTGGTTCATATGTCTCCCCACCCCATCAGCCAGCTGGGGCCCCTGTTCCAGAGATGAGATAAGAAATGAAATCACTCTGATCCAGGAGCCCTGTGGTATTACCTTCTGAGCTGACTTCTGCGCCATGTGGCTGTCGGATTCCAAAACAGGAATATTGATCAAAAAAAAATCTCTCCTGCATAGTCTGAAGGTTGGTGTTGAATGGTGTATTGGTTTGTAATTAGGGAAGGAACCCCTAGGAAAGCAGTCCTCCCAGGCCCGGATTTTTATACGTGAGAGTAGACAGAACCACTGCTGCTAGTTCTAGAATTCACGTCTCATAAAACGAGCAGGTCAGCTGTTTGCTCCTTAGAATGTATAGAGTTCAAAGTCTGTTAAGTCTGGATCATACGTCAAGATAACAATACAAACTTCAGACCGTGACAACTTGATTTTCTTGACAAGCCTAGTCAGGGCTTGGGGTAGAAAGCTCATGCAGCAGAGACTGGAGGTACTTCCCACACTGAGTGTCCATCGGAGTCCTGGTACCAGATCCTTAAGGCCCCACCCTCCGTTTTTATGTCTGCACTGGGGCCCAGGAAACTACATTCTTATCCACCAAAATTTGATTCTGTTGCAGAGGGTCCACGGACCACTCTCAGAAGCACTGACCTGCAGTGCGGACCTTGCCAGCTTACTTAGCAGGAGAAGGGATCAGTTACATGTCGGTCGGCCCGACTGTGTGTTCAGACAGTGGAGGGGATGGGGCCACTCTTCTTTAGAAAACCAGTTCTGCAGACCCGTCATTTGCAGGGGACCCAGCTGGAACCCCAGATCCTCCCGACACCTCACCCTGACTAAGCCTCCGCCTCCCTAGAAGGAGCACAGGCGTCAGCCCGGGAGGGTCCAGAGTCCCCTGTCTTCTTAGGGCCCAAAGCTGTACGCCTTCTTGGAGTCCTTTTTATGAGACTGGTTTTGGAAGTAGCAAGAGTGGGCATGGGATTTTATCAGCAGGGCCGCCTTACATGGAGCTGTGCTTCCCTAACCTGGCTCGTCTTCATCATCAGTTAGTGAACTTTTTTTAAAATGCAAGAAAATTGGCATTTTTTAATCTTTCTGGGATGATTTTCATGTACATAAAATTTTGAACCAGTGTAATAAGTAAAATTACTGAAGCTCAACCTTGGTTGGAAGCTCCCCACCGAGTCTGCCCTGTGTCCCCCTGTCTAAGTGGATTTGCTCCTTAGTGCAGACGGTATTTGCTGCGTCTCAGCTGTGTGCTGATGCATGTCTAGCTCTGCCTGGAAGTTAGGTATGATCCTAACCGCTGCTTCCCTTCCCTCAGCACTGCCCTGGGTCCCTACCCTGCCCCTCCGCCCCCTCTGCTCTTAGAGTCTCCTGGTCTCAGCTTCCAGTCCTCTCTCCCCAGCTCGTCCTCCCGCTCCCAGGCTATGTGTCTCTCCCCTGACCAGGGCTGCCCTGAGGGCGAGCCCAGGGCCTTTGCCTCAGGCTCCGCACACTCTTTCTCGGCACTGTCCTTGGGGAGCCCCCTCTGCGTGGCCTGACTGACACCTCATGCACGTTTTCACCCCCAGAACAAATACTTTCTGCTTCCTGAGACCTCCCCTGACTCTCCATGCAGCTTTTTTTCTCCCTTTGTCTAGTCTTCCTAAAAGTTTCCAAAATAGCATGATGACAAGGCATTATGTAAATTAAGACAGTATTCAGGCCTCTTTCTCTGGTTAGACCCAGGGCCTCTGACGGGAAGGAGGGCAGGCGTTACTTACCTTACTGTGTTATACGGACGTGTGGTGCTTGGCATGGAGCGGGTACTCAGTTTTGTCTGACTGTAAGAAGATCGTCACAGACAAAGCCCAGCGTGATGGACATCTTGATGGATGGGTTATGAATCCTCTGTTGTCATTTCCTTGAAGGAATCACAGTCTTATGTGACGATTTCTAGGTTAAATCTGCAGAGGTATTGCATTGAGGGGCCTTTCCCAGATGTGGCTGTTACAAAATTCCTTCTTCACTGGGACAGAAGGCCGCCTGGAGAACTTGGTGTGTGCCGGAAGTCTGCCAGTGGGAAACCCTAGTCTGCAGACTGTCCACGGGGACCCCCGTCCTGGGGAGGGACGTGGGGGCATTTCCTCGTGGACTTGGATTCCCGGAGGTCAGATGGAGCCAGGAGACCCTCTGCTTTGCGGAGCCCGGGGCGTCAGGGCTGTCTGTTCTAGTGCTGCTGTTTCCTGTTTCTGATTTTATAAACTGAGAATTACAAGGCAGAGGCTGTAAAAAAAGAAGAATTAAGTTAGCAGCCTGCTCTGGTGGGGAAAGAGAAAACGGGGAGGCACAGAGGAACGTATCTCCTTGAGATTCAGGGGGAGGCTGGACCCACCATGGGCCACACTGCTCTGTGTGGTGCCCCGCCCGCCCTTCTGGCTCGGCTGTCACCTGTCCCTGTCGCATCTGAGGGCCTTCGGGAATGTTTCGGGGAGTGTCTAGCCCAAGTTAAGCCCCCCAGACAGAGGTCTCGGGCACTTCTGCCCCTGCCCTCCCGACCCAGAGAAGCCGCGTGGTGCAGCCCGGGGGAGTGACACTCTGTGCCCGAGGCCACCTCTTGGGGACTCCGGGGCCTTGGAAGGAGTGCAGGGACTTGAGTGCAACCTGAGTTCAGCCCTCAGGTCTCTCAACCTCAGGGACACCAGGGACCGCGAGAGCACAGGGATTTGAGCCACGGGTGGGGCGTAGTGGGGAGGGTGGGCGGGGCTCCCAGGGCTGGGTTCTAGGGAAGGTAATGGAAGTCAGCACCTCCTGTCTCAGCTGAAACATAAATGTCTTCCCTGCATCACCTGAATTCTCATTTTTGAAGATCAAATGAGGTATGTTTGAGAAAGTTCTCGAAAGATGTTAAGTGCTTCTCAAACGCAGACCGTGAACTTGGTTTCCTGGAGGAGTCTGGTGTGGAGCATGGGTATAAGCTGGGGCAGTGGGAGGGCACAGTGCTGGTGTTCGCCTCCTGAAGTTTCTAGAAGTTTCTGTTATCTTGGGGCACATTCCTCACGTCTGTGAGCAGAAGGTTGGATGGAATGTTGAGGGCAAGTCCTTGGATCAGAGCTATTCTCTGTCACACGTGATCTCCAGGAAGCCCACTTCCTGACGCTGGGCGGGGGTCTAGCGGCGGGTTGGCAGTTGACTCTGCAGGGCGGCTAGGGGGCGGATGTGGCGTCTTTGGACTCCGTAACCATTTCATATTTGTGTGGCCAAGCAGTATGACGTGAAAATAGTAACTCCAGTTGCTGAGAGCAGCCCACTTGCAGCAGGAAATCTGGAGGGTTCTTCGGGGCCCTTACCATTGCTCAGAGCATTTCTGTCACTTAGAGATGCTGTTAAGGACATGGACCTCGGATCAGACCTGAGTTTGAATATCGGCTTCACCACCAAGTGCAGGACAGTTGGACGATTCTGAACCTTCCTTCCCTCCTGTAAATGGGAATATTGATGCCAAAGTCCGGGGTGGTTGTGAAGATTACATGAGACATTGTGCAGGTTAACACAGCACTGGACATGTGATGGATGGTTGTTAGTGGCCATAACTTGTGGTACCAGCTAACTAGTAGTACCCAGCCTTGGACAGAAGGTAAGCTTTAAACTTAGGGAACAGATTTTGATTGTATGTGAATGGTTTAAGAAGTATCCAGCTATTAAAACACTGCAGAACCAGATTACACTGTTTAGTTACCTGTCCATCTGTGTTTATCCTTCCATAATAAAAGTGGTCTTTGATGGAACGTGTCACCCTTAAATCGTTTTGGAGCAGTTTTACTGGCGGGAGATTTGTGTTTGAACCCCCTTACTGGTGCATTCCCTTTATAAATCTCTACTTCATGTCACGATGGTTCTCTTCAGTTTCTCTGATGCTCAGGAAAAGCTGCTAGGTAAATCTTTAAACTTTTGGTAAATAATTGAATCTTGAAAGCTACCCATTTACTCCAGATACCGGTGTGTGTTTACTTTAAATGTTTGATGAGAAAAACCTGATAGTGAACACCACCGACTCTCACGCACGAAGGACTACTTGGTCTGTTGCATTTTATGTGTGAAGGGCCAGTTAGCCTCCGTTAAGGTTTTCGGTTGATTGCTGTCTGCTCGTTCTTTGCATTTATGTTCAGTGAGCCTGTCCTGGGAGGGCCCAACACTGAGGCCAGCCCGTGTGCCTGTGACACACACTGTGTGTGGTGTGCACTGTGTGTCAGTCAGGCCTGCCTGGGCCGTTGTGTCTCGTTTGGGATCTTCCACTTGAAGAAAGTCAATTGTCTAGTTTGTCGTAAAAGTAGAAGTAAACCCAGTCATTTCAGCTATTTTAAGGAATAAGAATGCTTAGCTGAGAATAGATGAGACCTGGTTGCAGTTGTGCAGTGAGCTCTTGTGTCCTTTAGAAGAGGGTGGCACATGTTCAGGGTGGCTTCTGGTGGATGTAACAACCAGGACTGTCAACCAGGGTGCTGTGTGGAGCTTCTTGGTGGAAGGAGTTGGGTCCCTGTCGGCTGGGCGGATCCCAGAACTGGCAAGCAGGGGAGCACGTGGTGTATAGTTAGCTTGTCTTCGTCAGCTCCGGCTGCTGGAACACAGCGCCACAGACGGGAGGTGGTTAAACAACGGACATTTACTTCCCACAGTTCTGGAGGCTGGGAAGCCCAGGATCGAGGTGCCGGCAGGTTCAGCTCCTCCCAGGGCCCTCTTCCTGCTGGCCGACAGCCACCTCCTTGTGTCCTCGCGTGGGGACCATGCTCTGGTCTCTTCCTCCCTTATGAAGGACCTCAGTCCCGTCGTGGGACTCATGACCTCATCTAAACCTAACCACCTCCCGAAGATCCCTCCTCCAAGTACTGTCACCCTGGCGGTTAGGGCTTCCACACAGGGATTTGGGGGGCAGTGCACGCTCAGTCCACAACAGTACTTAACCTTCCTGAGCCTCAGTTTCATTATCTTTAAAAATGTACCTGTAATTTCTATAAAGTGGTTCTGAGATGATGACATGTAAGCTCAAGGATCTGGTGCAGAGCAAGCTCTCAAAGACGTGGTTGCTGCTCTTTGATGAGTGTTGGCTGTACTTCAGAGAAATGCTGCAAGTGTTCTTGGTATTTGTTGAAAGACTGGACTGGATAAAATTTCTGGCTCTAAGAATCAGTAAATGCATCGTGATGTTTCCCCTCGTGCCCATGAGCCTGGAGACGGGGGCGCCGCTCTGGGGCGTCCTTCCCGTCCCCACGGCCTCTCTGTGTGCACGGCTTTGCCACAGTCGCCATCTTTGCTTTTTGTCTGGATTTTCTTGTGGCTTCTCCGTCACTCTCTGTTCTTGAATTCATTTCCCCTCCCCTCTTTTTTACTCATCATTCACTCACGAAATTTGATGAATATGAATATATGAATAGTTTATAATGTGTATTATTTTGCTACAATTTAAAATCTTTATTTCAAAAGCCAGTGTCTTCAGGGGCTGTACCCCCACATGTGACTGGGTTACTTAACCGTCCGTCTGTCCTGCCCCGTTTGGAGTCCCGCTTCCCCAGGCGTGGACCAGGGCAGGCTGGGGGCAAGGGCCTGAGTTTGTTCTCATCAGGCTTTATTACGGCTCACGCGGGGCTGGGTGTGTGGGAATAAAGTTCTGTGGTGTGAGGTTTGGCTTAAAGAGGAAGCTGTTTAGCCCAGCTCTTCCCCCCGCCTGCTTGGGGTGCCCCTCACCTCCCTGCTGGAGGCCCCAGGCCTCCCTTTACTTGGTTTTCCCCACCTTTGTAACACGAGGGGGCTGTTATGTCTGCCGAGAGAAGACCAACCGTTTGACAGCCTGTGTTTTTCTACATTTAGCAACTGGCACTTAGACAACAGACTTTCTTGTATGACAGCACATCTTTTAACCATGGTAATTAAAATCATCTCACATAGATGTAGTTGCACTTAATTATGGATTCTGTGCTCCAGTTGAATAAGCTTATTACACATTTAGTTTATAAGACTGTTTATGGCTGAATGTAGATGCTTAAAGTTACCGTTTTTCAGCTGCTTTTAAGAAAAGGCCTATATAATTTATTATGAACTTTTTAAGATTTGTAACAAAACTCATTTTAAAATTGCTGCCATCGTCCAACATAATACAGAGATTGATGACGAGGGTGCTGTTTGGTTAACGTACGTGACAAGACGGCAGAGAGCGTGTTGTGAACGTGTATTGCTTGCGAACTATGAACATCCCGTTGGACTGTTCTGGGTGGCTGGAAACCAGTAAGTGGGTGAAAAGACGAACTACTCAAGACTAAATTTAATTTCACTTCTGTTTTTGGAGGCATTCTTAACATATTAAAAAATTGTACACCGTGACCCCAAAAGTGAGGAACAGAAAGATGTTTATTCCCTTTTCCTCTAAATGTGTTGTAATGCATTTGTGTAAGACAGAATTTAGTGAGCTGTTCAGGTGGCACACGAGCACCTGAAAAGATGGTGGGCATCGCTAACCTTTGGGGAAATGCAAATTAGAACCGGGACCACTGCACACCTGTCGTCATGGCTAAAATTAATAAGACGAATTTTTAAAAATACGAGCTGTAATATGAATATCCTAATGAAACACTATTTCCACCTCACATGTGTTTCTTATTTTTTTCGACCCTTTCATTGACGGTTCGTTTGATCTTTCATTTATTCATTCAAGACATGGTCATCAAGCACTTCATATGAGCTTAACTTGGTCTCACTGTCGAGTTCAAATCAACAATTCTAAAACTGACATTGTACCAACGTGCAGCTGTGTCAGAGCTGACCTCGTAAAGGACGCCTCTGGGTATCGTTACGTGGTAGTAAGGTTTGTGGCTGGTTTACGTCCTCAGAGCCAGCTCCTTCTGGAGGTGCAATCTGGGGCCTTGGTAGCATTAACTTTAAAATAGTCAAAACACGATCCAGCGTGAAGGTGCTGTGGCTGTGCTCCCTGGTGTAGAACTGACGGGCCCGGACTGCATATTCATCCGTGTGCAGGAGCAGAACAAAGTGAGGGGAGTCGGGGCGCTGGCCTGGGAGGGGCTGGTGAGCTGCCCTGCAGGCCACTGGGCTGGCAGGCCCCGAGTTTCCTGGGGACGGCATTCTTTCTTCTGTTTGGCTTTGGACTTGACTGACGAGTTAGGATGTGCTCTCTGGGAACTTTTCCGAACGTGTGACTTTGAGCTCAGGAGAGTTTTTGAGCTGGGTTAGAGAGACATCCGTGCCCACGGTGAATGACCTGCGCAGGCGTCTGTCCGGTCTCTGAGCCAGAGCCGTGGAGGGCATCTTGTTTGGGCTGTGTCCGTCCTGTCCCCAGGAGGAGGAGCTGTCCTCAGTTGTGCCTTGATGTACTGCTGGGGCGCCAGTGTCTAGTGAATGAAGTGTGGTATCAGTACCTGGAAATGAAATTCGAAATTAGGAGTGAAGGCGGCTGGTTTTTTCCGGACTAATGGAAGAGGTGGGGGCGCGGAGACATCTCCACTGGCCCTCGAAGTCTGCCGCGTGTTGTGCCCCCGTACTGGGGTCATGTAAAGCGGGCGGGGGCCCTCACCACCGTCTTTGACCCTTTCTGGAGGATCCTTTACAGCCTGGTGATCCTGACTTGAATAGTGAGTTGTGGTTAAGGAACAAGATTAAAACCCTTTCCTGTGCTTTGAACTTTATGCAACAGGAATAGATATTCTGTGAGTTGTGCTGAAGTATCGAAGGGATTTTCCCTAAAAGTAATACTGTAAGTAGCTTAGACCTGGCCTGGCTCATCGGAGTGTTATTTAATCTGGCCTGTCTCTGAACCGTGTTGTCCGTTCTGTAGAAAGCCCATCTCTCCCTCGTCTTCCGGCAGGAAAGGCGAGATTTCAGGTTCCTCCTGGGGTGATCTTCAGCCACTTTTCTGCTTGGCTTCTCAGGCAGAGTGCACGCAGTTTCCCACCCGCAGCTGTCCTGGGCGGGCAGCAGTGGTGGTCTGGGTCCTCGGTGGGTTCCGAACTTGGGGGAAACCCCCGCTGGCAGCTGGCTCGGTCCGTGACAATGGAAAAGGAAAGTGAACTTGTGCCCGCCCGACCGGGACACCTCTGACACGAAGGCACGCAGTCTGGGGCTGTCGGTGTGTGGAACGTGCAGAGACCGTGTGAGCACAAGGCGGGCCGGAGGGGCCGGCGTGGGCGCGGTCGGTGTGATGTGCCGTCTGGGGCACAAGTGAGCGGAGCCGTTTTAGTCACTACAGGTGTTTTCTTTGTCGTCGTCATCAGACCCACAATTCAGTGTTAACATAGAGCTCTTTTCTTCTGTTCTGTAGTCTCAGACCATGAATTACGTGGGACAGCTGGCGGGGCAGGTGATCGTCACCGTGAAGGAGCTCTACAAGGGCATCAACCAGGCCACGCTGTCCGGCTGCATCGACGTGGTCGTGGTGCGGCAGCAGGACGGCTCCTTCCAGTGCTCACCGTTCCACGTGCGCTTCGGGAAGCTGGGCGTCCTGAGGTCCAAGGAGAAGGTGGTGAGTGAGCGCACGGCCTGTGCTCCCAGAGGGAGGGGCCAGGTGGGGCAGAGCAGGTCATTCCTGCGGGCCCTCCAGGCCTCTGTGTTTCTGTTTTAGTTTTTTTTTTTTTTTAATCTATGTGATGTTGAAGACAATGGTATGAGAAGTCAGCCTTTAATGTTGTGAAGTTGCTTCTCAGTTCAGAGAACCCTCCTGCAGGAGGCCTCGGGGGGAAAAGGTGAAAATCATTTATATATAAAATAATTCTATATGTTGCAACTCAGATGAGTCAAACAGAAAGTAGAGTTATAAAGGGGGAAATCAGATGTATTCAGCAGAAGTTCCTTTACCTTAGGCAGCACTTTAAAATACTTAGTGTGATGCCTTCAGACCAGTTGTGACTTGCTCAAGAATCCATTTGTCTAAATAAAACTAACTAATGCCAGTTTTGTGCGTTTGTTTTGCTGTAAAACCTGATTTGTAATCTAAATTTTATTGTAAATACCAGGACTTGTCCCCAGATCAGACTGAAATGCAAATCCCCAGGCTTTTATTTATTTTAGGGACGACTCACTCAGAAAGAAGGCATTTGTGTTGGTTTTCCCTTTTCCTCCATCCTCTTTCCTTCAGGTTGCGAGCAACTGGAAGGTTTGTTAGTATATCTGATGGCAGTCGTGTTAGAAAACTGAGCTGACAATAAGGCTCTGCAGGTTCCTAGTAGTGTTTTCCTCTCTATAGTCCCAGTGTCTACAAAACAGTAAAGGGAGACTCTGTCAGGGTTTTAAAGCCCACTGAAAGACCCACACCATTTTGTGGCCCAGAAGTACGTCTTAGAGGACCACCATCATAAGTGGAAAACACCTGTTTTCAGATTTTGGCTCTTTTACGTAGCTGATGTTACTCTTCAAAATAGGAATTTTCCTCTATTTTAGTTTGAAAGTGATTAGAGAGCCACGTTTCAGGGTGGCTGGGCTTGTGTGGTTCGGCCTCTGGTGAGTCACCCTTTAGAAACCAGAAGCAGTTGTGATGTGCTGAGTGACTTAGGAACTTTTCATTGTGAAGCAGTGTTCAGCTGCAGCATAGCTTCTATGGAATTCTTTCTTTCTTCCAGTAACAGTGACCTACGGCACTTTCAGGCTGAAGCTGCTTTGGAGGAATTGGCAACAAACTGTTCATGCACTGAAATTTCCCATTAGTTGTGCGAGGATCTATCTGTGAAATGGTGTATGAGGCCTTTTTTCCCCTCTCCCCACTGTGACCTGGGTTTTTGATCAGCAGATTGAGTAAGACTTCTGGCCTTCAAACAGGAGCCTGCAGGCTGGTGTATGTAAGCATTTGAATCTGTAAGTGGTAACCAGGCAGATGCGGTCTCTGCGTGCTGTTTGCCTCTGATTAAGAAAGTAATACAATTTCCGTGTGAGGCTACACAAATCGTTACGTTAAATATCTTGTCAAACCCTTAACTTTCAGTAGAAGTCTATCCATGAGACCCAGAAAAAGATGGAAGTTCTTCTTTCCTGTTCTTTCCCTTGGTGTCCCAGACACCCAGAGGATATGTTTGGGTGGGAATTTGGCTATTTGAACAAACCATAGCTTTTCTATGACACTAAAACCACAACCGTGTCTGCCCAGAGATATTCTGGCAATTTGGATTACTATCTGAGTTACTTTAGGTCCTTTTGGGTTAGAGGAAGCTGTTCATTGATTTTCAATTAAAAACTCAGTTTTCAAATATGGGGACACCTATGAAGTGGACTTGAAATCGTAACCACCTTACAGCCTCTGGTTAGAGAGGTGCAGGTTACTGATTTTCCCACTGCCAGTGCTGTGCTCTTGTTTGATAGAATGCAGTACTCATTGTGTATTTCCTAACTCAGGAATCTAATTTCAAGAGATAAACCTGTACTTGATATTTCAAAATGTTGATTTTGTTGATTTAATGCAAAAGTGATGGTTTAATTATTTATCAAAGTTAAATGACCCAGTGTGTTAGGCAGGATACCATCGTGGATGGCAGAAATCCACCTCACAATAGCTTAGTCAAAAAGGGAATTTAATCGGCGTGTGTAACTGAAGCCCAGGGGTGTTTGACTTAATCAGGGCCTCATTTAGAGTCTCTGAAGGTGTAATCAGAATTCTGTCCCCACCTCTCAACTCAGCCTCCTTTGCTGTCTGTCTCTCTAATGCAAGGTGGCTGCCAGTACCTTCAGGCTTACTTCCAGTAACTTCTCCTTCCTTCAGAAATATCAGTGTTGGTCTCCCTGTCAGACGGGTCACATATGTCTCTGGGACTAGTCACTGCAGCTGGGAGTGGACTATATCCATTGACCTGGCTCAGACAGCAGCCCCACCACCACTCTGAAGCCACACCTGGAATGGACGGTGTGAAATAGAGGAGGCTAGCTCCCTGCAGGACACCAGAGATAGTCTTTCCCAAAGAATGTCGGCACGCCAACACAAGTGTCTGCTAAGTATTTCTCAAGAGTCGGTCAGTTCTGTATCAACATCTCAGTCGTATGTGCTGAGCAAGATTAAGGCACAGTGTGGGACGCAGGGCTATAAGAAACGAGTCTCGTTTTGGAAACCAGGTTACTAGAAAGCAGTACATCAAAATGAGTGTCTCCTTTGGAACAGTCACTCGGGGAAGCACCTATTCCAACTTGGTGCCACCTCCCAAAAGATTTTTAGTATTTTTCCTTTGTGGCCTAAAGAGCTCATGGCTTATTCTTTTAAATATTCTCAATATTGGCACAATTGGATGTTAGATTTAATTTTTGGAAAGAACCAAACTCCATTTACAGTCAACTCAAGAGACTGAAGTAAGGAGTCATAGTAAGAAATGTTATATTTGACCCTAAAAATAAAGGCTATAAACATAAGGCAAAGGGATAACTTTTCTAAAATGGTTTTAAAACAGTCTTTGAGTTTGTATCCTAGAGAAGTGTCATTCCGTTTTCCCAGCTATGTTGGATAAATGGATAACCTCCAAAGGTGAAAATTTTGAAGGATGGTATTAGTTTGAGTTTAAAAGATAAAATAACTCTAAATACTTCATTTGTATTGTTTAATTGAAAAATTTTATAAGAGTAAAATTTTATATAACAACAAATCGACAAATGGTTATTTTAATTATTTTAGATGTCTGACTTCTAGTTGAACAAATTTATTTAAGTCATCCTGAGAAGCCTAAGGTTAGGTATTATGGTGTAAATGTAGTTTTTCCCTATCCCCTTGCTTATAGTCTAGAAAAAAGGTTATTTTCCTTTACTTCTTCCATTCGCACATACCTTTCAGTTAAAAAACATTCTTCCTGTGATTGTGGAAGAAGCTGTTATAGATGCTTTAGAAATCATAGACGACTCTAGATGGTTATGTGACTTCAACTAGTTTATTTTGGAAAAATTTTAAAAACTTATCTGGAAGTATGTTTTTCTCCACACCGGGAATTTGTCACAGTACTTAGTCTTAGAGGAGTTCAGAGTTCATGTCCCACCAGTTTTTTCCCCCTCGCCTTTAATGGAGGCACTGAGGATTGAACCCAGGACCTTGTGCACGCCAAGCACGCACTCTGCCACTGAGCTGTGACTCCTCACCCCCAATGCCCAGCTTTTTTTAGCAATAAATATTCACAGTAATATAAGCAGGCTAAGAAAATGAGTTAGGGTTAATGTTTGTCTTACGGAAACCATTTTATGCAACCTTTTCTTTTAAAAAGTAAAAGAAAAATGAGTTTTTGTATAAAATAATTGTTTTATTAACATTTCTGAAATTACATGATTTTTTTAATACAGGATTTTTAACTTGTTTCATATTCAATTCTTAGTGGCCTGTTAGTCTCATTTTCTTTTAAAGCGTTATCCTTTCTTTTTTAACAGCTTTATTGTTTTATAATTAATATGCAATAAACTGCACATATTCAAAAGATATAATTTACTAAGTTTAAGCATACGTATGCCCCCATGAGACCATTACCACAGTCAAGACACAGAACATTGAGTTGTCCTGTCTCCTTAGTCTCCTCCAATCTGTGATAGTTCCTCAGTCTTTTTATGATGTTGACATATTTTTTATGTTGACATTTTTTTTAACATACTAATTTTAGATTTACAGCCAAGCTGCAAATACAGTTTTATCAGTTTCCGTATATCCTCACGCAGCCTCTTTCCCCAGTGGTAACATTTCACGTAACCATAGCACGATTATCAGAACCGGGAAATTAACATCATTATAAACTATTAGCTAACGACCTTATTACGATTTCACCAGTTTTTCCACTACTGTCTTCTTTCTGTTGCAGGACCCTGCATCGCTCTCGTCCTGTCTTGTCTAACAGTTCTATCTTTCCCTATGACCTTGACCTCTGCAGAGTATGGAACAGTTACAGTGTAGATTGTCCCTCAGCTTGAGTTGGTCTGATGTTTTCTCATTCTGGTGACAGTAACACGGTGTGGGGCGTGCCCTCAGGTTCCCTGACAGCACATCCTCAGTGTCATTCCCACAGTCAGCTGTTTCCTCTGCTGATGTTCAGATTGAATTTTACTTCCAGCGCTAGTACTGTGTGTCTTAACCGCACTTTGATCGTGGTCGGTTTCCTCTTTCAATGGCCCATTTTATAAAGTGTCACCTGGGTTTATCCCTGATTTATCCCACGTGTTTTGTGTCTGTGCCGGCGCTGAGAGACAGGTGTGCCGGGACTGGTCTCCAGTTTGGTGCCTCGGTTATTTATGTACAGGTGCCACTCTGTCCACGGGCTGTGCATCCAAGCACTCAACGAACCTCAGATCAAAAACATTTGGGAAAAAATTTTCTAGAAAGTTCCAAAAAGCAACACTTGAATTCACTCCTGGTTGGCAACTATTTACATAGCATTCACAGTGCACTTATGTAGAAGTTACATTGTATCAGGTGTTACAAGTAATCTGGAGATGATTTAAAGTACACAGGAGGATGTGTGTAAGTTATATGCAAATGCGTCCTTTTCCATATAAGGGACTTGAGCACCTTCCGTGGACTTCAGTGTCCGAAGGACGACTGTAGTGATCTGTGGACTGAGAACTGGCAGTGAAGTGTACTTTGTGCAGTTCCTCAGTTAACACACGGTGGTAACCGAAACTTGTGTTGATCGGAGCCTCGCACGGTGAGGCCGGCTGGGCTGTAACCTGTGCACGTGTGCATGCCTGTGTTGACAATGACATTTCCCTATTTTATGGCATTTGGGAAATTAAATGTTTTTTTAAATTTTTGTTACGTAAATAGATGATAAAGCTTTTTTTTCAGTCCCTGGTTACGTGTTCCCTCCCCGCCAGGTCCGCCGGGGGCAGGGGTGGGAGGTGGGCAGGAGGGGAGGGGTCTCTCTGGGGCTGACCCTCTAGGAGCCTCGGTGCTAAGCTGGGCTTGCGAGCAGACCCTTGGCTTAGTTCAGCTCGAAGGAGAGACTCCTGATGCTAAATCACACCGCGTTTCTCCTCTTAGATCGACATAGAGATCAATGGCGACGTGGTGGACCTGCACATGAAGCTGGGCGACAATGGGGAGGCCTTCTTCGTGGAGGAGACCGAGGAGGAGTATGTAAGTCCTGGCGGGTCACGTCCACGTCACAGGTCGTGTTCAGCTGGCCTTCAGCTCCCAAAGCAGAAAGGTTCCGTTTCCATGGCTGGCTGTGTGGGTGCCCGTCGCTGGTGAGGTGGGCTTCACTCTTCAGTGGACAGCTAAGCCGTCAGAGAAGCAGGAGGAGTGAGCGCTTCCCCGCCGGAGCCCAGGGCACGGGGTGGGCAGGAGGCCTTCGTACTGGCCCTTCTAGTGAGGGCGGCGCAGTTTTTCTCCGCCTCCAGTGAGCACCTGGGCCCGAGGACAGCCCTTCCACCTGAGTGATCCAGGCGTCTCTGAGGCCATGTCCCTGTGCGTGCATGTGTGACCTTTGAACTTGGGAAACACGTTTGACGTTTTTGTTGGGGACATTATGTCCCGCACTCTGAATAGTCAGGTGTTAGTTTAGTACGCTCTCAGAGTATTTAAATCAGTTGCCCTCTGACCTTTATAAATGATTATTGCATGTTTGGCGTCTTTCAGCAAGAGAGCACAGCCTGCCACTCCCCCCACGTGTCCTCTGGTTTGCGTGGTGGGTGGACTGCCCTTGACTGACTCAAGGTGGATCTTTCTAAGACTTCTTAGAAGGCACAGTTACATCTTTCATCATAAAAATAAAATCTCAGCAGAAGTGGTCAAATTCAGGTTGTTAAGGATATGGAGCTACATTTTGGGGAGTTTTGAAAATGAACTGCCAATTTGATGTCATAAATTCACAAAGAAAAAGTAAACAACAGCAGGATGAGATTGTTTACTGTTTTTTAGTTTAGACTAGAAGCCAGCATCGTCAGGGGCTGGTGTGTAAAGCCACAGTGGAACCTCACCAGACCAGTGTTCCTCCTGGCATCTTAAGTACTTGTTTTTATATGACTGTATTTGCATTTACTTGGCCTAAAGAAAAATTTTCCTGGTTAGAGACAGAGGCCAAAGGCAGAATGAAGCGATCAATGAGTTATCAGCAGAACGAACATCTTTGATGTAACCGTAAGAGCAGCAGCTGCAGTGAGGGAGCCGACGGGGTTACTGGGGGTCCGCCACCTGCCTCTCCTGGTCAGTTCTGATGGTCCCGTTGAAAGCTATGCTCAGCAAGGTTGATTTGGGGAGTGTACACTTTCCAGCCTTTTTTCCTGTTCCATGTATGACCAAATTGGCCAGATTTTCTTTAGCATAATGTACTTCTCTTTAAACTTAAAAAAAAAATTTATTCAACAACATCTGAATTAGTTGTATGAGTAAAGCACGGCCCCACCCTCCAGAAGTTCACAGCTTAAAGGGGGGTAAACATTTCCAAAACCCATCTGGCTTCCATGTTCTTACTTTTTAGTTTCTCTCTCTGTTCTCCTTTGACTGTATGTTATCAGCACCTTCCAAGTCCGTAGTTGTAGATGGAGCTTTGTCCTTTCAATGGCTGCACAGTATGAGAGTCCACAGGACAGGTGTCCCCAGCGCTAGTCCTTTAATCATTCCCATGCCGTTCAGGGTGCCCCCCGCCATCCCCCCCCACTCCCGCTTCCATTGGAGCTGTCCCGCGCCCTGCGTTCCCCCATGCTCCACATCTCCCCATGCCCTGCGTCCCCCGGGGTCTCCCCGCACCCCACAGCCAGTGCTCCACGCTGACGCGGCACCTTGGCTGCCCCGCTGTGTTCAGCAGCTTGGGCTGAAATGCACGAAGGCTCAGCTGTGTGCAGCGGGGTAAGACCCGTCCAGGGCAGGGTGGGCAGGGCCTGAGTTCAGTATGACTTTCTTACCTTTAGAGCGAGGGAGGTGTTCTTTCTGCCACTGTGAGAATTTAGATGCTCCACGAACGCATTTGGATTCAGCGTGTGGTGTGTCACAGGCGGCTTTTCTTTGCCCACGTTCTCTTGAAGGAGAAGCTTCCTGCTTACCTCGCCACCTCGCCGATTCCCACCGAGGATCAGTTCTTCACGGATATTGACTCCCCTTTGGTGAAACCAGGTGGACAGAGTGCAGACATCTCACACATCCTGGAAACAGAGGCCGTTTTCACCTCGAGTTCTGTGAAAAAGAAAAAACGGAGGAGGAAGAAATGCAAACAGGACAGCAAGAAGGAAGACCAGGCCGTGTCCCCCGCTGCAGAGGACACCGTGGGTGTGGACCTGAGCTCTGACGACGACAAGGGGGCCCAGTCGGCAAGGTAGGGGCCCGGGCGGGGGCAGGGGCTCCCGTGCAGGTGCCACGTGCAGAACTCGGTCCGGCTAGAGGCTGGTGTTTCTCCTCTGGGCCCTGCAGCCTGCGGTTTGGGCTTGTTTCCCCTCGACAGCCTGCTGTGGGGCCAAGCGGGAGAGGCGTTTTCTTTCCCCCTCTCTGCAGCTCTGCACAACTGGCCATCAGGCATTTTGCTGTGGTGCTAAAATATCATTTGAGGCAGACTGGCCGTGTGTCTCTTTTCATCCAGTAAGTTTCCGTAAACCATGCTTCACACAGAGATCTGAACCAGTGACTCGCCCCTGGGCGGGCGGTTGTGACAGCGGGTGTTTCCCTACCTGGTGGTCTGGTGTCTCATGTGTTCCAAAGCTCAGGGTTGTTGTTTTGAGTTTGTCCAGCAAGTTGAGGAGAAAGGGCTTTGTTTTTAAGTGAGAAGTCTTTTATCACAACTTATTTACCAGCTCAGTAGAAGAACAGCATCGTCTGGGATTTACAAGGCAGCCGTCGGGGGTAGGATGTATATTTTTTTCATTCAAGACTCAGTTTTTAGATGACTGTCTTCCCCCTGTTCAGTGGTGGCCCTGGCCAGACTGCGGTGTGTCAGTGGGGTGGCTCTTTTCCGTGGTGACCGTTGGACAAGAAGCTGCTGCCCACAGCTGACCTTGAATATCCAAACCCCTTATTGAGTTGGGGTGTGGGGAGGACGGCTTTGTGAGGCAGAAACTGGCTGCCTGTGCGCTTTCCCCCTGGCAGCTGGGAAGGGCTCGGGCCCACCTCCTGGGAAGCTGCTCCTGGTAACGCCCCTCGTCGTGGGAAAGGGGGGTGTAATTCTTTGTCCAGTTACGGACACCTAATGTACACCAAGTGTAAACTCTACCTTGATGTCTAGTGTGTGTTTTTATTTACAAAGCTTTTGTTTAAAGTATTGAAGTCAGGGGAAAACTGAAATTAATGTGTTGTTATTATGTAATAGTTACGTTCTGCTAGTAAATAACATGGTATAATAATCCCCTGCTTTTTTTTTTTTTTGCAAAACTGTTAACTTCTTTTCTAAAATTTTAAAATCTGGATTTTATACCCCTTAACAAATTCTTGTGTTTAATAATAATGTTTAACATGTGGAATTGTTTCTTCCTTACCAGCTGTTGTGTTTGTGGTTCTCTCTCACCTCCCCGACCATGAAGGATTTCAGTTCCAACAGAAGGCAGAATCCCCCTGTTAGAACTAAACAACAGAAGACAAAAGGCCATAGTGAGAATGTACTTAAGATTCGACAGATCAGTGTAGACCATACCTATAAAAGTTGATAATTCTGAATAGCAGATTTGGGTAATGTTTGTCAGTATCAAAATACTGGCTGGGAAGAGCTTAATTATAAATGTTCAAAACTCTACTTTGATATCATTGATTCCCAGAGAATTTTAACTGATAAAAAGTACCACAAATCTCTTAAAAAGAGACTCTTCCCTTTTGTTCCTACTTTCAGTCTTTCACGGGGTACCTCTCTTTCCCTCCCTGTGAGCACAGACCAGGAGACCCTGTCTAATCTTCCATTGCTTGATTTCCATGCAGTTGAGAAGAGTGTAAACAGTTCCTTTAAAAGTTTTGGCTTATTTATAATGTGCAGGTGGGCAGGAAACGTGGTTTTTTGAGAAAATCTCGAAATATAGACACATGTAAATTTCATTTGGATTAGGACCGTGACACTCCCTTAAGTGCCTGAATTCCTGGAAATACTTCTGCTAACTGGAACTCTTTCGAGATCCACCAGGAAAGGCATTGAGGGAACACTTCTGCCTCCGGGGTGTTGCTGACGTGTGTGACCTGTGTCGCAGCACGGTAGAGCAGTGTTTAGAACCCCTGAAACGCCTGCAGCTTCAGTTTATGAAGTGATGCCATGTCTAAAACGTGCAGAATCACCTGCTGAAGTCATAGGGGTCACCGTTTGGGAGGAATTGTAAGTGGGTGTGTCTAAGAGGTACTAGCGCGCACCTCCCTTTCCAGACTGTGCAGAAGCCGATGCAGCCCAGTCTGGGGGCGTCCTGCTTGCTGATTTGGGCGCAGGGACAGATGCCTGCCAGCTTCTCTCTGAGCCCAAGCCTGCTGCCTGGGGACAGGCCTGTCAGAAGGCACAGAAACTAGGTCTCAGCAGAGTTTTCAGGAGCTTGGTGGTTTGCCTTTTCTGAGGTTACCAGTGAATCATAGGTGCCACTTGAAGGAACTCTTCCCTGAGATTTCCTTAGACTAGGAGCTGCTGCATTGTATAGCCAGCAGAAACTGACTTAAACAGAGATGAAATGTGACAGTGGCGAGATTTGAGGTGTTGCTGAGCTGAGAGGAGACGGGCCGCCACACATCCCATTGCGGGACGGCGGCCTCGGGGCCCCTCTGGGCCTTCATCCCTTCATCTGAGAAGTAAGAGAATTACACTCCGTGGTTTGCCAGGCCCTTTCCAGCTCAGCATCTGGGTTCTAAAATAATTGGGAAGAAGATATTTACGGTCAGAAGCGTTAAGAGCATGTTAAACAGCACATTAAAGAATCTGAGAGAAGACTAGGAAGTCAAGTGCTTTCTCAGTGGTGGGATCTGCAGATCACGTGGGTTGGGCAGTTCTGGCTTTCAAATAGCTGCTCCATAGCCCCTAGCAGGAAAGAAATTTTGTTTACAGAGAAGATACCTAAAATAGGTTTTATTTTATTTTGATTGATAAATAGCATTCTATTTAAAGTCTTTACTTTTCAGGAATTTTATTGATAATAGAATTAGGGCGAACTGAGGCCCTTTGAAGGCGGCAGGAGAAACATGACGTCATTCTTTAAGGCAGGTGGGTGAGGAACAGCCAGAAGAAACTCACTGGTGGAAAGGAGAGCTTTCATCCTCCCAGGGCTCCGTGCAGACGGCGCTTGGTGAGCCTCCCCCCTTCCTAAGGACGCACTGTGAGCTCAGGTGTAGCCCGGAAGCCTTGGTCGTCGTTCCAGGGCATGGATGGCTGCACTTCACCTGGGCGTGCGTAGCCTCTGGAAGGGAAGAGCTTTTTCCCGCTGGACGATGCCGTAGCTCAGTCCTGAGAGCAGGTGCGCAGACACGCCAGGAATACGTAGAACACGCAGCGGTAGCGACACGGGAGGATTACGACCACACCATCCGAAAAGAACCTCTAGTTTTCATCCACCGAAGCAGACTGACTGACAAAGGTACACCTGGGAGCTAAGGGCAGGGGGCCTGAGATACTGACCTGTAAGTGGCTTCCGGAGAACGTCCGTGTCAGTCTTCCGGCTCCCGGCCCTCCCTCCCTTCATCCCAACACCAGGGACAGGGAGATGTTGCCTGGCTCCCTCCCGTCCTGTCACGAGGTAACATCTACGGGAAACTTCCTGCATCCAGAGCGAGCTTAGGTCATAGTCACACTGAGACTGAGCGGCTGATCCTGGCGGGGCCTGGACCTCACTTGTGGTCCTCAGCAGCCCCTCTGTCTCTACGTACGATGCCGTCCCTCTGACTTACCCATGTGAGTGATGCAGGCTACTTACTGTAACTCTTTGCTGATTTGTGTCCCTCCTTTTTAAAAGTGAGGTATAGTTTACAAAGAATGATACACTTAAGTCTTAGGTATGCAGTTCAGTGAATTTTGACATCACGTAACCTCTGTTGGCTTTTGAATGCAAAAAATAATTGTTCTACACAGTCAGGCTGACTTTGAAGCCATGAGTCACGGTGCCTCTGTGGAGGCCCAGGTGCTTCTGCACACTCGTCATGAACTTCACAGCTGGACCCCCGTGTCCCCCATGCCCTGGCCTGCACTGGGACATCTGCCCTCCTGCTCGTCCTCAGTGTTTGGCGCCGACGTGGGTGTTTATCCTGTGTTTCGGCCTAAAGAGTCAGTGTTCACGCCGCGTCTCACACCCTCGGTCCCGTGCTGTGTCATGAGTCGCCCTGTCGGGGTCAGGCGGCCTCGCTGGCTCCCTGCCCTCGGGCACGTGCACAGGGCCCGTCTCAGGCAGTGATCACAGGCCTGAAGGCACCTCGACACTGGGAACCTTCTCCATCGTTCTGCGGGGTCCCAACTGCTGGGCTCTGCCTTTGCCAGGATCCGCCCAGAAGACTGTGTCATCCCTCCCTGGGCTTGAGAATTCCTCGTGGTGCCTGAGCGCCCTCTTTTCCAATGTTTTATTACATCCAGTTTGCTGTACTCTTCTTGGCTTACCTTTTTACACTTCAGTGAAATATGTTCCAAAATTAAAATATTTTTAATAAAAACTTTCTGTGGCATTTACATTGTTCTTTTCAAACTGCTTTCTAATGTATGAGCAGTGATGGGGGAAGCTGTGCTGTCCTTTCAGACTGGGCAGAAAAGGACTGATCATAGCATCTGAGTTCCCTTTCTGACTTTTATCATTTGAATTTCCTCTTGTAAGAAACAGACTATTTTTATATGGATTTCAGCCTTTTTCAAGTATGTGTTTTTCCCGTTGAGTGAGGTGGTGGCAGGTTTCATCTTCGAGAGAAGGAAGGCAAGAGTTAGGACGACCTTAATTAGAAAGTGCGGGTACGTTCAGGACAGTCACGCGTCAGAGGCAGTGGTAAAGCAGAGCCTGTTAAACTAGGATTTAAAGGAAGAAGTATCACAAATAAGATGGTTCCCAGCCCTGTTTCTAGTCTAGCAATTAAGTGACAGATATTCTTGTTTCATATGTAGTATCTGTCCTGCTGGAACATTGAATTTTCTGCAAGAAGCTCTTAAATTTGTATAGGACGGTGTTTTACGCTTTGCAGAGTTTTTCTCACTTTTCTTTATACTTCTGAGACCTTTCAGTGTGATTCACCACATAAATCTCACATTGACTCTGAAGTAGACAGGACAAGTGACAAATTTCCAACTAAAGATGAAAAACCAGGGCCCCGCATTGCTTCTGCAGGATGTCTTCAGGGTTATATGGCAAGTTAGTTATATTAACTCTGCAAATTCATGAAAACCAAAGGATGAGTTAATTAAAACCCTGTTAGCCTTAGTTCCGTCTGCCACCGCTTCCTGGGGTGTGAGTGCATATGTCAGACTTTCCTGTCCTCACAGCCCATGGCGTGCAGACTCCAAGTTAGAGAAAGCTCTCAGGTAGTACTCGGGCCAAACCAGCAGGAACAGAAGCTTGAGGTTTTTAAGAGTATTTAGGGTATTTTGATTTTTGAGCCAGAGCTTTTGTCTCCAGCTGTTTGCTTGCTTGTTCTCTGTCATACGCAGAAATACAGGAGCTTGTTTTGCATCCAGCTTACTTACTAGCTCTTTGACTTTGGGTGGTTTACCAAACTCCTCCGGAGCCTCGATTACCTGATACTTCAGACAGGATTTCACTACCTCCGATTTGTAAGGATTGAATTAAATACGCGTAAAGTCTTAGCTTCTTCTAGCCTCCGAATCAGTTACCCCTGATGGGTGTAAAAAGGAATCTGTAATCACATCTCCTTTTCTGTCCCTCCGCTCCATCCCGTGTGTGAGGGGGGATGGCAGTGTGCACAGGGTGGCGTTACTGAGCCCCTCTCTTCATGTTTCCCTTCTAGGAGAATGAGTTATTAACTCACTCAGCTTCCTTCGTTTGTGCCATTCAGACAGCATGTCAGAGCTGGGGGCTGTTTTCAAGCCGACGCAAATGTCATCGTTCTGCCTGTCTGTCTTCTTTCTTCCACAGAGGATCTTCCAATGTTTCATTAAAGGAGGAGGAATATAAGGAGCCTCTGCTATTCCATGCAGGGGACCACTACCCCCTATCTGATGGAGACTGGTCCCCGTTAGACAGGTAAGGATTCTTGAAATTTCTCAACTTCTTAAAGGAAAGATACATTAAGTAACTTTTCTGTGCACAGTGATACTTCCATTTCCCTCACACAAGTAGAGGGGCTGAATGTGTGCTTTTAGCATGAACATGAACCTTTCCTCTCAGTTACTATTTTGTTCCTAAACTTGATCTGTTCTCACAGAGTTGGCCAGCGTAGACCCACGTAAGCAGCATAGAATTTGACTCCTCACGGTTCTTTTTAGTGTCAGCTACCGACCGTAACTGCAATTACTCCTGTGAAGAAACGTGCACCCTCACTTGGGTTCCGGTCCAGTTTCTGTCTGTATTAATGTTAATTTAACCCATCTTTCCATGCGAAAGTTTCCTCTCCTGTCAGATGACCTTTCTCGCTGATTTCTTGTGAGAATGAAATGGGATGTGTATTATTTAGGACTCAGCAAGTCCATTGTTTTTATTGAAGTACTCAAGTGGGAAAATGGCATTTACACCTGCAGGATAAAGTTGATATATTCAAACATGCATTTCGTTTCATCTGTCAAGCTCAGCGAGACTGAAGCTCTGGACTTTAAAGTCATCACCTTTCTTTGTCCCGTGTTTGCAGCCCCTACTCCCCACCGGCGTGCCCTAAGAGCGACTCGGAGCTGGAGGTGAAACCCGCGGAGAGCCTGCTCAGATCCGAGTCCCACATGGAGTGGACGTGGGGCGGGTTCCCGGAGTCCACCAAGGTAGGAGGGCCGCCTGCCTGCCCAGTCGAGGGTGTGGCTGCAGGCTCCCGTGAATGTCCGTGCTCGTGGTGCCCTCGTGTGGCCACACGGGTGCATCCAAGTTACCGTGACTGCATTTACAGTGGAAGGGCTCCAGCATTGTTTTGTGTATTTCCACTTAGTATAAATAATGTTGATTGTTAATTTGACATTTTAATCATTTTTAAAATACCTAACGGAAACTAGAATTTCCACTGAAATTTTAAATAGGAAATTGATTATGGAAGCTTTTTTGCCAGCTCGTAATGAAAAAAGAATTGGAAAGATGCATTTCATAAGAGAAAAAGATATTTAGACCTCCTCTTCAGGTTTTAAAAATACACATTTTGTTTATATATGTGACTGCATTGAGATTTGACTGCCGCTTTTACATTGTCTCATCAGAGCCTTGATTCAGTCCAGACAGGGCTGCATTTTCAGAGTACTCTCATCTTCTCCCTCGAGGTGTCGGAGTTGTCGTGCTTCCTGTCTCCTCTAGTGCTTAGCTCTTTGTGGTATAACAGTTACAGATGTCACTCTTGTAGATATGATACTGAACAAAACGCAGTTAGTTTTTCCCACTCCCTAATTGTGACCTATTTCACACATCTAAGAGATGTATTTAGTGAATGTGTGCTAAGTTACAAATGAAATTAACACACGCGCCTGCATCCAGCCTAAGAAATGGGTCATAGCAGACACCTTTGAAAGTAGTTTCATTTTTAAACAATTCAACTCTTTCAGGTCAGCAAGAGAGAGCGAGCTGACCATCAGCCTAGGACAGCAACGATCACTCCGTCAGAAAACACCCATTTTCGGGTCATCCCCAGCGAGGACCACTTGCGAAGTGAAGTTGAGAAGGATGCGTCCGTGGGGGAGGCGCTCTGTACCGTCGTGAAGCCCAAACCCAGAGCCCCGGGGAAGCAGGTGAGCGGAGCGGCCTCCTCGGAAGAGCCCCTGGAGCTGCCCCAGGGCCCAGCTCCGCCGGAGGCCGACCACCCTCCTGCCCCAGCCTTCACGGAGGCACCCTCAGAATCCAAGCCAGTTGCCAAAGTCGACTCGCCATCCAGGAAGAGAGGTAATCACTGGTTCATGGTGGCCCCAGCTGCTCTTGCTCCTGGTGGTGATTTATTCCCGGGTTTCAGGGCACACGCGCTAGCCGAGCTGCCTCTGTTGGTGCCCCGATCAGGTCCTGCCGCGCAGGATGGGGGCCGCTTAGTCCCGCTCCCCCAGAGCAGACTTGAACCCCCCTCTCCCTGCCGCGGCTGCTCAGGCCCCTGAGAAGCGTTTACTGAAAAAATTAGCGCATTTAAATCAGTCAATGAGTAAAATTCACCCCTTTAATGACTAGGTATGTCCATAAAGTGAAGTAGAATCCTAAGCAATTATGTTTAACAGCGAGATGCTTGCACCTGAAACGTCTGGTTAGTTGAGGCCAAATCAAGTACTTTTGTTACAATAATACGGGACATAAATGCACGCTAATCGTTAGCGTGCATCCTCTTCTCTCGTTATTTCTCTCTGACGAAGGTAGAGTCCAGCTCTTGGCTCAGTAGCTCTTGGTTTTGAAAAGAAGGTTGTGAACACCAGAACGTTCTCACTGTTTAAAAATACAATGTTGTCCTTTGATCCTCGGAACAGCGAGAGCCAGGACGCAGGCTTAGCACAGGCTTCCCTAAAAGCACGCCTGGTCACGGACAGCTAAATACTTGCTGCACTTAAAAAAGAAATGCTAACACCGTGGGTTAGGTGGTCACACACTGACTTCAGAGCCAGTGTGTGTAAAATAAAAGGGTTTGACTGTCAAGGGTATTTGTGGCCGCTGTGACCACCTGGCTGATGCTAAACTCGGTCCCTGCTCCTTCACAGCTCAGCTTGTCTTTGCAAACCAGAAGCCCGTGTCCCCGTGTTCTGCTCTGAGAAATGTGAAGGGGGAAAACGCGGTGTTCAGGGCGAATGTTTTGTCTTAGTCTGGGAAGTAATGTTCTCGGCACAGTCTGGGAACCGACTGGAGATACGAACACTGAATGCTGGTGTCCACCATTGATTTGGCCTCATTCTTTCCTCCCCAACTTTTAATCATGAAATTTCATATGTATTTGGTTTTCACTCACACAGATACAGTTGTTTGGGGTTTTTTTTCCAATCATTTTAAGCCATGTGAAAACAAGCTGCAGGCCTTGTGACGCTTCCCCCTTGAATACTCCAGGTTCACTTTCTAAGGACAAGACCGTTCTCTGCAGGACCGCGGAGCCCGTCACGTCGAGGCCGTATTCATAGTTCCCCAGAGGCAGCTAGAATAGCTTTTTAACCGCCCCCTCCCCTGCACAATCCAAGATCTCATCAGGGTTTACACGTTGCATTTGGTTTTTGTGTTTAGTCTTTCTTGTTTGAACACACACTGCACCTCTTTCCCCCTCTGCACCCACGATCCTGACGTTTGAAGAGCCCTGCCGATTGTCTTCTGTACTTTCTCACATTCGGGAAGTATCTGGTGGTTTTTTTTCAAGGTGACATTCTTGTATTTTCTTAAACTAGAACTTAGCGTAAGCCTTCTCACATTAAAAAAGTAAAAATAAAACAAGTGAAATTAGGTTTACTAATAAATTCTGTCCAGGCCAGTAAATCCAGATGGTTGCAGTTGTAACAAGTAATCGGCACAGAAGTTGCGGCGGTGTTTATGTCTCTCATAGTCAGTCTTGGGAATCGGATGTGTGTTCTTCATGTTTTCTGGCACATTCTACATCTCGCTTAGGCCAGGTGCGCGGCAGCCGCGTGTGGCTGGTGACTGGTGGGCAGCACAGCTCTGGAGGCGCAGTTAGATTTGGGTCACATAGTCTCTTTTTTAATTGAAGGTTACCTCGTGGGCTGCACAGGTAACTTCCTGCGGCATCTCGTAGGGTCCCACTGTTGGTGGCGCTAAACGTGATCCCCTGGCTTTCCGTTTTGCTCGGGGTGAGGGTCCTGCCCTCCCCAGTCACCTCTTGAGTACCCTGTCCCCCAACAAGCCCCCCTCGTGGCCTCAGACTAGTGGCCTCTCTCTCTGTGCTGGCTGGCGAGCCCGTCAGGTTCGGTCATGCTTGTTCACGCTATAAATAGAAAAAAGTTACTGTTAAGTGTCAGTGATTCAGGGCTCAGCACGGTTCACGGAAGAACAAGTGGGAGAAGGCAGGATTCGCGCGTGTTTACTGCGCAGCTGCCAGGTGTGCACGCCCGAAGTCCTCTTCCATTCACGTGGGTGGCTGAGAACCAACCCGAGGGAAAGGGCTAGCTGACACTTTAAAAATACAACTCGATTCCAGTCACAGCCGGTTTTATTCTTTGCAAGCCTTTGTTTTCTAGCAGAGTTGTAAATGGAGAATAGCCACGTTCTCATCTCTGCTGTGTTTTTCTTGTAAAAACAGGTGTCCACAAGAGAAGCCAGCACCAGGGACCTGAAGACATTTACCTGGATGACCTGAAGGCCCTGGAACCTGAGGTTGCTGCTCTCTATTTCCCCAAAAGGTAGTGAACCTTGTATTGGAGGGTGGACGGCTCTGAAGGAGTCTGGCTGCTTTTAGAGCAAAACATTTTGTCTGAGGAAAAGGAGCCAAGGGGACAGTGTCCTTCGCTAAGTTGGAGGATTGCTCCAGATGTTGGGAAATTCAGAAGGGGTGTGTGTGTGGTTTTGCCTGTGGTGATTTTAAATTAATGATTTATCTATTTATGAAGAAATTTTGAATGTGGTGAGAAGAGGTACCCTGGTCAAGCCTGCATAAGGGCGTGACCGCAGAGGTGACTTCACGTTAGCACCGCTGCTCACTAGCGTTAGTTCCATTCGTTGGGTTTTAAAGGTAAGATACCTTCATTCAGACACGCTTTACCGAGGGCGCCCGCCCTCCTCAGCGCGCCTGCGCCTGGGCCTGGGCCTGGTGAGCGCCCGTGGGGCTCTGAGCCTGTCACCCTCCCCCTCCGTGACTCTCCCCTGGAGTGACACTGAGATCTCAGAAATGATGGACTTGTACCGTTTCCCCAGCTCATTTGCATTCTTAGGGAAATTCCGTTATAATACCCTGTGATTACAAAAAGCAGTTTACTTTTCCCCACGAGAAGCACAGCTTGAATGTGCTGAGCCATAGACACGTAATTCAACACTTCACAGCACATCACTGAAAAGCACGTCTTCAGTGTTTACTTAAAATAGAAAGGTGGGGTCAGTAAGAAGATAACTTAAATTTTTACAGATATTTTTGGAAGATTGTTAAAACTCCTTCCTCGCTTTCTGCCCTACATTTTCTCCAAAAAGCCACTTCATTTCAAGCGATACTTGGGCTTTCAAGGTGAGAGAAATGAAGCTGGTCCTTTTTTTTTTGCCCCCGAATAAGAAAGTTGCAACGTAAGCTGTCTGAGAATTAGCACTTTGTTTCCGACTTCCTAGTCCTTAATCATTATTTACACTGGGATTCCTAAGACAGACCCCTTAGTTTCCCTTTTAAAAAACGGGGAGCGTGACTGCTGCGGTGGGGCCTCTCCGTCCGTTACAGCCTGACCATTTGGGGTCATTCACCAAGCAAGCTTCTTGCCTCTCCAACTCAGTGGTTCTTTAGACAATACTCATCAATATATATGGAGACAGTGAGGTTGTTGAAATGCTCATAAGCGTTTGTTTTATCATCGTGGTCATTGCCGTCTTGACTAAATATTCAGTATTTAATTAGAGCTAAGTTTTACTTTTAAATCACATCACTCTCGTGGGTTTGGTGAGCTGTTGGGTTTTCAGGGGCCAGGCCCACGCAGCCCACGCAGCCCGCGCCTCTGTCTACGCGGACAGCTCAGTCATCTGATCGTGTGGCCACACCTGCTGTAAGGGGACCAGCCGTGCACCCGGGAGGATGAAGACGTGGGTGTCGGCGTTTCACCCCGGGGGCAGCCTTGCCTCTGGCCCCAGCGCAACAGCAGGTTTTGCTGCCTTACGTGGCTTTGGCTTTTTCACCATTTCCAGTGAGGAGCACATTCTGTTGATCCGATTAATCTCAATATTGTGCTGCTATGGGTGTACGTTGGTCTGAAGAGAGAGAATTTCCAAAAACTTAAATCTTTTCTTGAAAGGTTCAGATGCAGAACCTGGCAGTGTTGAGACTGACTTCTCTGTTCCCACCCAGTGCTCAAATTTGAGGGTTTTTCCCCCGAACTACCCTGGATGGCATACATTAATACACTGGTTTTTTGAATAAAATTAGTTTGAAAATTCTGGGACTGTATTTCAATGCGACAGTAAATGTCCGTTCAGAAGGTGCAGAGCAGTGGAGACTCATGACTAAGAGACTTAAGGTGCTGTTTCCATGTTCTTTTGCTCTTGAGTTGATGCTCCGTTACAGCAAGTTTCCTTTGGGTTCAGCCTCTAAACCTGGCGTCTGCGCCTTGTCATCTAGAAAAGGGAAAATACTGAATAACCTCGTCTTTAGTGCTGGCCCTCACTTGTGTAAGAACAGTTTATTTCTAGTTTCTCAGAATATTTCTTTTTTGAGGTGTGTCTTGCCTCCTGAGAATTTTCACTTGGTTAATTTCTTTGTTCTGTTTTGTAAAGTAACAGATGAATTTAGAAAATCCTTGTTTTTAAAATAAGACACCCTTGAACTACAGTGATTTTCTACAGGATGTACATAGTACCACAGACTTTTCTAGGAAGTTAGGATCAAAAGATTTCCAAACATTCGATTTTGCTTAATTACTCTGTTATTTTCATCATGGAAATGTAAATAAATGCTTCTGACTCACTTACCCCTCTAATTTAAATCAGAACGGCCATCATGGAAGAGTTGGTGTCACCGTGAATGACAGCGGTGATTTTTGTGTCATATTTACCGTAGTCAGTTCATTCCTCAGTGGTGTGACTAGGTTATTGTGAATGTCACTGACGAAGTGACTGAACACTCCCTAAGAAAAGCTGTCTGTGTGCAGGGCAGTCTGCTCCTTTGCGCAGGGAGCTGACTGGTTCCAGCGCCCCGAGGGCTGCGTGGTCAGGAGGCAAAGACGGGAGGGTGTACTGAGGTGGGTCCTCTCTCCCCACAGTGACTCGGACCCCGGCTCCAGGCAGTGGCCCGAGTTGGACACGCTGTCCGGCTCCCAGTCTCCGCAGTCAGTGGGCAGCGCGGCTGCTGATAGTGGCACCGAGTGCCTCTCGGATTCTGCCATGGACCTGCCCGACGTCACCCTCTCCCTCTGTGGGGGCCTCAGTGAGAACGGAGAAATCTCTAAAGGTAGGTAGGAACTTCTGCCGCCATGCCCGGTCCCCACTTGCAGAAGCAGCCTCAGGTGTCCCTTCCGAGGAGACCTGCTGTGTGGCCGTTTCAGGAGTTAAACCCCCTGGTGGTCTTGGGCAGGTCACAGGTGTCTCCCTGCAGTGCCAGACTTCGCCCCTCAGTAAAGGAACCTCGTTCTGGGGTGACAGCGCCTGAGTGGGCTGGGGGCGCGTGCCCACGGGCTCTCCCGCACGTGGAGGGGTCGAGAGCTCTCCGCCCGTGACCCTGCGGGAATAGCTGTGGCCGGGGCCTGGCTGCCGGTGGGGGGGGGGGCTGAGACAGGAGAGAAGGGCCTGAGGTTGTGATAACTGTCTCCTGACTAAATGGTCTTTCTGGCAAAAAGTAGAAAGATTACTGTGTCCCGGGCTCGAGCGTTGGCCCAGGAGAGTAGAGTTGCTCAGGAAGGGGCGAGCCCAGCAGGGGGTTCAGGAGTCTCAGGTGGGCTCTGCACCCACGTGTACGTCTGTCCCAGGCTCCCTGGCCTTTAAGGTTTTACCTCCTGCTGTAAACTGAACTCTTACTGTTTTCTCAGCTTGCCTAGTGGCCCTTGATTGGTTTTCCTCTAAGGAAAGATCGTCTTTTTATGACCAGCATCATCTTCTGTCTCCTGCGTATGGCAGGCTGGGTCCCCTGAACGGTCACCTTCATAGGGTCACGGGGTGATCACTGCGCCTTTCTTCTCCATCTCTTATTTTTTTTTTTTTTTGCAAGAAATTAAGAGTGTGCTACGGCCAGTGCTTCCTTCTAGGGGCAAAATTAAATAGGTCACTTTTTTTTATAATCCTCATAAGCTCCCACTTTAAAAAATACAGGTGGAGGAGGGGATATACAATTTATATAAACTATAAAATCTATGCTTTAAAAAATACTGGTAACTTAGGTAGAGTTTGTTATTGAGGGAAGCAGAAATGGCAAGAAAAGTAAATTGTACACAACTTACCAGGCGAAACAGCCCCAGTGAGAAGTGTCTTTTGGCCTGTTCAGCATGCAGGGTGAGGAACGCGGTTCAAAAATTCATGCAGAAATCCTCGTTTGTTCTGCGAGAACTTGGGATTTATTCCTTGACAGACCCGAAGCCAGATTCTGGCGTGTGGTTTTTTCCCTCCAAGCATTTTCAGATGTTCTTCCTGTGCTTTCAAATGTCGCAGGCGCATGTGCCCTTCCAGCTGTAAGACACCACCCCGTGCCCCGCGTGTCCCCGGTCACACAGTTGTCTGCCAGTTAAGGAGCTTCTCCCGCTTATAAGAATGAGACCCACAGTTTTTGTTAGTTGTGGAGTTGAGTGTGTGCACACCCGCCTCCAGACCACCCCTCCCTCTGGCCACATCTGGTACCTGTCTTCCTAAGAGTTTCTGGCTTTCCCCCTTTCTCTCTCTCTCTCTCTTTTGTTTGTTTGTGGGTTCTTTGGTTTGTTTTAGTTTTTCTGTTTTCTATTTTTCAATTGGGGGAGGAGTTACAGAAGGGTAGGGGAGTAGAAAAGAAGTGTTTGTTCTTGCCCCGGGGAAAAACCCGTGTGTGACATTTTGTTTCTGATACATATAGAAAAGTTAGCTTCTGGGGTTTTATTTATCTCATACTCCCTTCAGTGTAGAGAGCGCTGTGATAATCTCCTGTGCGCATTTATGTGATCTCTAACCAAATGGATAATTATTATTTTACATTGCAGAGAAGTTCATGGAGCATATCATTACTTATCATGAGTTTGCAGAAAACCCTGGACTTATAGACAATCCCAACCTTGTAATACGGATATATAACCGGTAAATACAAAAAACTGCTTTTGTAATTGTTAGATACCCTTGGCAGGGTTTTTTTGCCCCAAGTGCTGTTTTTAACTATTACAGTGTTTCTTGCTGTAAAATATGCCATCATCTCATATAGATATGCAGATGGGCCGTGACTCTGAAGTGAAAGAAAAGCCTCAGCTTTATTTTTAAAGGAGGCATTGAAATGTGACTCTGCTTTATAGAATTTACTACTTTTTCTGTTCAGAGAAGTTTGGCTTGAAGCAAAGATTACTCAGATGGCAAAAAAAATTTAGCTGATCATCTTTTCATTTAAAACAAGAGGAATTTTATGTGGTATTTCTACCTTTCTCTCCTCCTCTTCCCACCCCCCACCACTCCCGCTCTGCCCCCTTCTTTCCTCCCTCGCCGTCTCCTCTGTGTGTGACGGTTTCGCACGGTTTTCTTTTCTCGCAGTTACTACAGCTGGGCATTGGCTGCTCCCATGATCCTCAGCCTGCAGGTCTTCCAGAAGAATCTGCCTAAGGTGAGATGGCGCCACAGAGCAGACAGTGCTTAGAAAAATCCGTATGTGCGTATTTCTAAGCTGGGTGTTGTTCAAACTTTTATTTAGTATTTTTAAATTAATATTATAAAAGATCCAAAAAGTTCTGTGTGCCCACTCAAATTATCTCATGTCCAAAAACCTAGGACGTCAGCCAGGCTGCCACATCTTTGTCATTTTCACTAGGTATTGATACCAGTTTCTGACTGTGTATAAAGGGTGAGAGATTTTACTGATTGTTCGTATAGAATGAATGAAAACGTTTCCTCTATGGGAAGCAGCAGCAAGAAGAGGGTGCCGTGGCCCCCAGGAGCGTGACTTGAACTAAGCAGTGTGGTTAGTTCAGGCTACGGTCAGTAAGCCTGTTCTGTAGAACCTGAAGGTTTGCTTTGACTCTGTCCGCCAAGAAGACACCTCCACCTCGTTGGTCCTCATAACTCGTGAGGTGCTTCCCAAGGTAGAGGAGTGAGAGCAGCCCGCCTGCCCGCCCCCACGGGGGCTGCACCTGCGTAGCTGGCCCCTCTGGCTGCTTCCTCAGAAGTGCCACGAGACAGGACCACGTCGGTGTCTGCGAGGCGTTCGGGAGGTGTGCAGAGCCTTGCTCGCACTCAGTAGGGAGGCACCACCCTGCAGGTTAACGGTGGGAAGTGGCTGAGTGCTCCATGACCGCCGGATGACTTGACTAACCCGCGGTGATTGTTTCCAGGCCACGGTGGAGTCCTGGGTCAAAGATAAGATGCCTAAGAAATCCGGTCGCTGGTGGTTTTGGCGTAAGAGAGAGAGCATAACCAAACAGGTAACCGGCCTGGAGGTGGTCCTTTCCTTGGGCTGAAAAGAAGTGAATCTTTAATTTATTCAGAAACCTTCTCTGCCAGGTGTAAGGAGGTCAGTTTGGGTGTGTAACGCTCTATGACAGTAACAGCAGCCACCACTTCTGAGCAGTTAGGCATGCAGGTGTGACGCTGGGCGCTTGACCTGCGTCTCCTCTCAGCTGGACTGCAGCCCAGCAATGCTGGTAGTGTACAGGTGACGAAACTGGAACATGGGGGTGACACTGCTCAACAAGGGCCCGAAACGGGTGAGGGATGGCGCTGGGGTTCGACCTTATGTCCACCTCCGGAGTCGGCGCCCTTCCCGCCGTGCTGTTCTGTGCTGCCTTCCAGAGAGAAGCAGAGCTCGCCGCCCTCCCGCGCAGGCGGCAGGGGAGCCGGTCCCCTCTGTCGCGCAGGCCCGTGTCCCTGCTCGGACCTGAGGGCTGTGAGACCCGGGCTGGCGCGCTGTGGTCAGGCCTCGCCCCTGACTGCTGTGGCAGAGTTTTGCACAGACAGCACGTGACGTCTCTCTCGGGTTTCTGTCCTTTGGCTCAAACTGGAGAGAGTTGGTTTCTTAAGCATTTTTCAGGTGGGGATTCAGAAAGCAGCTCTGCTCATTTCCGGAGAGCTGCTGATGGATTGTCGCTCGTTAGTGGGGAGTCCTGCACATTGTCGTTACCGTGTTGCTGTTCTAGCTGCCAGAGGCCAAGGAGGGGAAGTCGGAGGTGCCGCCGCCCAGTGACCTGCCGCCGAGTGCACAGGAGCCGGCCAGCGGCAGGTGGGACACCCGGGGTTCCATCCAGGCTCAGCCCTCGCTCCCTCTGCTTCTGCCACTGCAGTCAAGTTGATTTGGGCAATTTTGTTTAATTCTTAACCAGAAATGTCTTTTTCCTATACATGCACATGACAGTAAGTGGCTTCATTGTGCCGCTCAGTTCAAAGAGGATAACTTCTGCTTTGCTTTAGAAACAGCATTAGCTTAGAGTAAATATACTCATCACTGCTCCTCAAATACCTCACTCCTTCCCAGGGCCATGGACTCGGGTGCCTGTGAAACGCAGGGTTCGGGGAGGGGATCTTGGGGGGTCCTGGGTGTGCTGTCCCCGGGGCCCCTGCTGCCCAGCTGTCGGGGCACAGGGAGACGTAGCAGTCACGGCAGCTGTGTGGGCGCGTTTCCTGCCTTGGGAGGAGTGGCCACGTGGATGTTTGGGCTGGCCGCCCTGAGGGGAGGTGCCCAGCACACCCCATCCTTGTTTCTGCCATCTGCGTTTCTTCCCTAATCAATTCCTTTTCCCTCCTCCCACCCCCTAAGTCTCGGGTTGCTCTTCTTGTTCTTTACCCTTTTCTTTGAAAAGGAGTGTCTAAAATCTTGTTAGTTTTTTAAATCAGTATAAGCATTCATGTTTTCTATAATTTGTACCTTTTGAAATGCATCTTTTCAACAAGAGTCAGCAGACCTAGTAGAATTCACTGGTTGTAGCAGAAAATGACCAGGCACGGCCAGAAGGGAGCTGCCGGCCAGTGGCGGGACGGAGGAGGGACGGGCAGGCGAGGAGACGGCCTGGGGGTGCGACTCTTCCAGAATGGACTTAGGGTCTTTCGCTTTTCTTGATCCTAAATGAAAAGCTGTGGTCACACAGCGCCCTGCTGCGTCCTCATTACTTACCGTCGGCAACCGGGTTGATGTTGAACAGGCCAGCCGAGGATGACTCGTCAAGTGACGAGGGGTCACAGGAGCTTGAGGAGTCCATCAAAGCAGACCCCCTCCCTGCAGAGCCCCCAAGCCACGGCAGCACCACGTCCTATAAGAAGTCTCTCCGCCTCTCGTCGGACCAGATCGTGAGTTGTGTGCGACGCGCGTGGCCGCGGCCGTGTTAGCTCAGTCACCGTTGGGCGTTTTCTGTCTCCTGTCCCCGATCTCGCATCTCCCGCACACCGCACCGTGTGTGGTCCTGCGGACGCCCAATCACGCAGTGGGAAGGCGGCCCCCTCGCCCAGGACCACCTGGGGAGCCTGGAACACTCCCCTCACCTGCCCCCAGGCCGCCCACTCCAGTCTCTGGGAGTGAACCGGGAAAGCAGTGTTTTCAGCTTGTTTCCCAGATGAATCTTACATCCAGCCTGGCACTGGGCCACACGCTGTCTCTTACAAGCCACAACCATAAAGAAGTGACATTTCCTTGTTTAATTTCCTGCCCCCTGACTCTTATCCATTTCCGTAGGAAGTGGTCTCACTGTGCCCCAGGTGCAGGGGAAGAGCAGAGCGGTTTGCGTGTGGGGGCTCAGGGTCCCTGGCACCTGACACACTGTCCGGGTAGCGGCCGCTGAGCCCACCTCGCCTGAGCCCCTGCCCTGCCCTGAGCTGGGGTCCTGAAACGCTGGCGGTGGTTTGTGACTGTCCGGGTTCTGTTCCAAAAGGGTGTTTTCAGCTGGGTTTTTTTTTTTCTTTCCTTTTTTTTTTAAACAGTTACTTTGTTTCTGTATTTCTTCATGTGTTGTCACACACACATACATTTTGTGTTGTAGAGATTAGGATCCTTTCTCGCTTAACATTGTATCTCCAGCCATCTCTCTGACCACATGTTGTTGGCAGATGAGACTTAATTGTTGCATGTAATTCCATCAAAGCAATGTGCCATTAATTTTCACTCTCCGTCTCTAATTTTGTTTATTCTTACACTTTTTATAAAAGGCAAAACTGAAGCTCCAAGATGGCCCCAACGACGTCGTGTTCAGTATTACGACCCAGTATCAGGGTACCTGCCGCTGTGCAGGCACCATTTACCTGTGGGACTGGAACGACAAGATCGTCATTTCCGACATCGACGGCACAATAACCAAGTGAGCGGGAGCCTGGGGTGGCGGGGAGAGCCCAGCGCAGTGTGGAGGGCGGGGGGGCCACACCCGGCCGCCATTGAGGAGGGATTTTACACTGTTTGTGCTGAGGCGCCCTCAGTGTGGTCCACAGTCATTGTACGGATGGAGGAGATGGGTGGGGCTGCACCGATGTAACATCAGAAATAACTTCTGGAAGGACTTAAGTTATTTGGTCTCCAGATTCTGGCGTGGGTCGGGGAGGGAGAAGCTGTTGAGATTTGGCAGGGAAAAAGGGGGACGTGTGGTTGTAAATTGTCTCTGAAAATGGTCATCTGGCTCCCGTGTCTGATCCCACATTTGGAATCAGACTGGCTGGTGTACTTACTGGCCTGTCACACAGGCCAGCGAAGCCTCCTCTGCCCCCCACCCCAAACCTGGCGGCTGCTGACAGCTGGTATTTAACTGAACAGGAAGACACAGGCTTTGTATGCTCAATTCCTGATACCTTTCTTTCTACCCTCTTAGGTCTGATGCTTTGGGACAGATCCTTCCACAGCTGGGGAAGGACTGGACTCATCAGGGGATTGCGAAGCTCTACCATTCCATCAATGAGTAGGTGTCCCGACCACGTGTCTAGTGAGCTAGACTTTTGCTTTAAGAACTACGGAGAAATAGCATTCATCAGGCAGGTCCAGCTTCCCAGTCCTCCCCGTGCCCTCCTGAGCCTCATGCAGGGAAAAGTGTGAGCCCCCATCCATGGAGCGTGAGCGTGCGCTTGGCGACACCTCCCACGTGTAACCCCCATTGTCTCATTGTCACAACGCTGCCCTCCCTGTGTCTACAGCTGTAATTGAGTTTTTAGCTGTAATTTAACAAGAGAGCCAATTTTCATTTTTTTAGTTAAGTATTTTTCATTGTATTTCTTCAAGTAGGTAATACATGCACGAGGGAAACCGTTTACCTTGGGGTCCTTCCTCTTGGTCAGTACTTCCTGTGAGGAAACAGCACCGTGGCCTTTGCGTGATCCTAATACATGTAACTTAGATCCGCAAAATTACAGCATCTTAAGCGCTAGTTGAGAACATCATACACCGTATGAAAATTATGCGTGTTTCAGTTACCTGGGGAAAGTTCTGCTCCTCGTTTCATAGAATGATTTGCAGTCTGGAAATTTGTCTTTATGAATAAGATCATTTGTATCTTTTGTTTATAGCAGATCATTTAAAGATAGCCCGACATTTTTGTTCCGCACCTGGCTTTCACGGACAAAGTTCTTGAAGACGCAGCATTACTAGTAAATTAGCATAAGACCTGGTTACAATACCACCATTTTTTTCCCCATGGTGTTTTCATGGACTGGTGAGACCTTTATAATTCTAAAGATTTTCCTGTTAAATTTAGGAATTAGATTTTCACAGTAAATGAGAGGAACTTTCTTTGGACCCTTTAAAAGAAAAATGCATTTTTCCCCCTTTAGCCAAAGCACTGGGGCTCAACAGCTGCCTTCTCTTCCAGGAACGGCTACAAGTTCCTGTACTGCTCCGCCCGCGCCATTGGCATGGCCGACATGACCCGCGGCTACCTGCACTGGGTCAACGACAAGGGCACCATCCTGCCCCGGGGCCCCCTGATGCTGTCACCCAGCAGCCTGTTCTCCGCCTTCCACAGGTGCCTCTGTGCGCGCGTGCGTGTGTGTGTGCGTCTGTGTCCTGGGCAGACCGCGCTGTTTCAGAGCTCCTGTGTCTCGCATGGCACTCTGCCTCGCGCACAGCTCACCTGGTCTGTGTCAGACACAGCCGAGGAAAGTCAGGTCGGCAAAGGAGGAGAAAGAAAAATAAGTTACGAAGGATTAAAACGATCGGGTGGTTGAGCACTGACGTCTTTCAGGACTGCTCACCAGGGACAACTTCCATTTTCGATTTGGTGATTATGCTTGTATTTTTTCCCCTAGGGAAGTAATAGAAAAGAAACCAGAGAAGTTCAAAATTGAATGTCTGAATGATATCAAGAATCTGTTTGCCCCGTCCAAGCAGCCCTTCTATGCTGCCTTTGGAAACCGTCCAAATGTGAGTGTCCTGCGGCACGTTCCAGTGTGGTGGGCCACACCCAGCCTGTACTCCCAGGGTAGAGCCACGTCGTGATTCTCAGACCAGTTGTATAAGCCGAATGAATGTCTCTTGCTAAATGGGTTTTCACTTTATCTGCTGTGAATTTCCCAGCAGTGGGATGTCCTGTTGGCGGAGGTCTGCCCAGGTGACGAAGGGGCTTTCTCTGTCTCTCTGGCTTCAGTTCCATTTCCCCAGGCGGTTCTGGCTCATGTTCTAAGTGACTCTATGCCGAATCTCGGATCCGCCACAGAACCAGGGCACGAGTGCCCCCTTCATTAACGCTCCCCTCCCCTGCTCCAGGGCCCCTGGCGTCGTCTTGGCGCCCACGTTTTCTGACTTCCTGAGCTCCCCCTGGGCTTGGCTCCACTCCTTAGTGTGTGTTTGTTGAAAGCTCGGCTTCAGTGGCAAAGCTGCACTGGGTTTTCCATACATGGTCTTCTGTTTATGTGCTGCTTCTGGCTCCCAGGGGGCTGGAGGAGCATCTGCTCCTCTCTCCTCTCTGTGATCAGCGCTCGATGTCTTTGGCTGCAGGATGTCTATGCTTACATGCAAGTTGGAGTTCCAGACTGCAGGATATTCACCGTGAACCCCAAGGGCGAACTGATACAGGAAAGGACCAAAGGAAACAAATCATCGTAAGTGCGTCCTCACCTCTGGCAGCCGGGGAGAGGGTACCAGCCGCACCTGCCTGTGCAGGCTTTCCCCTCTGCCAGGCTGTCCCCTCCTCCACAGGAGCTGTTTATGCGACTGCCGGGTCTCCCAGACTTTGAGGAGGGTGGCTGGGCCCTGGGAAGGAGGGATCCTCCGGTCTGAGGACTCTGAGTAACCGGGTTCCCAGCCTGCTGTCTGGTGCTCTCAGGTCAACTGCCAAGTAACGATTTGTGCGTTCCTTCCCCAAACCCCCTCCCAGGTACCACAGACTGAGCGAGCTGGTGGAGCACGTGTTCCCACTTCTCAGTAAGGAACAGAATTCCGCCTTTGCATGCCCGGAGTTCAGCTCCTTCTGCTACTGGCGGGACCCGATCCCCGAGGTGGACCTGGACGACCTGGCCTGAGGCAGCACCCCAGCGGGAGGCTCTCCGTTGCTCACTTCGCAGCAGGCGGAGGGGACCGGCCTTTCTGCTGGACAGAGGACTCGGGGCTCCCTCCCAGCCACAGGTGTGGGACAAGACGCGTTGACAGTCGGGCACTGGCGGGGACCTGGGAGCTCCTGGAGCTGGAGCTGCCCTCCTCCTCACCCTCCCAGGTTGGGCAGGGCCGCTGTTGGGTGCCCGGGCCGGAGCAGGGAGGGGCACTCAGACCTGAGGCTGGAGGCCTGGCTCCTGTCGCTGGCTGGTCCTCTCCCACACGGAGTCGAGTGGTGGACTGGGTGCTCTTTTCACTGCAGAATTTACCAGGAAGGAAGCAGCACCTAAGACTGGACCAAAACTTGCACAGAGTAAAGTGTTACGTTCCCCCTGGGCGGCTGAGAGTGTTTCTCTCTGAACTGAGGGCCTTCTTCAGGGCATCAGGGTCCACTTAGTGAGGCTGGTCCGAACCGACTGCGCATTTCTTTTGTGGGCTGCTCCCTCCCTGCTCCGCAGAAACAGAGCAACCGTCATGGGCTTCTGGGGAAGACAAGGCCCTTAGATCACTGCCTTCTCCCCAGCGACCACTCCAGGTGGGAGGCCCTGGAGTGTCGTGTCGTGTCTTGGAGCAGCTGGAAGGAGCGGGTCTCGCAGGGTGTGTCCGTAAGGGCAGCCCCGGCAGCCCAGCAGGAGCAGGTGGTCAAACAACGAGGAACAGCTCTGTTTGCAAGGTAGCCTTGGAAGTGCAGGTGTGCACCTGTTACGGGTCCTGGGAAGGGTCCTTTTCTCCGTCCCTTTTGTCAGCAGCTCAGTGTCCCAGTCTGGTTGTAATGAGTGTGTCAGCCCAGCAGACGGCCCCAGGGAAGGGCTCTGTCCTGAGTCCCTCCAGAGCTGTAAGCACAGGCTTAGAGGTGAGGCTGGTTAAAATGTTAAAATCAGGAGCAACATTAGAGAGGAGGCTCTTGGAGGACTGAAAATGACCCCCTACAGCCCTGCGCCGGGCAAGACTCGAGCACAGGGTGCGTGGCCACACCGCGGCGCAGACCCAGGACCCAGGCCCCCGGCCCCCGTCCCCTCACTTGCCCTGTGCTTGTGTTGGGGGGGCACTCCGCACTGCAGCTGGCGCCACCAAAATAAATAACACTGATCTAGAGGTGGAGAAATGGGGGTGGTCATCTTTCCAGATTGGAGAGTTGAAAGTGTCCGACTCAGTTCAGCCGTTTTCCCTTGTGCTATTGGACACGGACAGTGGCAAAGTCTCCCGAACACAGTTTGCAGTGGTTGAGCCTGGAAACGCCTGTTCCCAGAGGAGGAACCATACATGCTTTCTCCGGTGCAAATCTTCCCACGGTGCGTAGTTCAGGGACTCATCCTTTTGAAAGTTTGTGTCCAGTAGGTCAGGGAGACCAGGTTATGTTTCTGTGATGCTCTGCCCAGTTAGTGAAATGAATTCCTAGCATGGCGGCCCTGCGGTTACTTCACCTCCTGGACACCGTCGGCCTGCCTTCACCCCATCCGTTTTACGCACTTACCCTGAGCTTCATGGGGCTTCCTGGCCTGTGAGCAGGATGGAGAGTGCGCGCACGCACCTTCCATAGTCCTTGGTTGGTTGGTTGTCCTTTGAAGAGTCCCCATGAGACGGTCTCTTTCCTGCTAAGGTGGTCCCTCTGGACGCGGGGGCATCTTCTGGAGGGTGGGGCCTGGGAACCCAGGTCTCCTGGCCCTGCGCAGGGGAGCCGAGCCTGCAGCCTGCTGACCATCAGCTCTGGACTTGGTCACTTTGTTGCTGCAGGTGGATCTAGCCGGTACATATGCTAATTAACAGTCTTTTTCTTTCTTTCTTATTTAAAGGAGTCCCTCTTGCGGAAAGTAGGTGATCACTATGACAATAGTGTTGTGAAAGTAGTAAGTTTGTGCTGAAAACCCATTGCCATTTGGTACAAATGACATTTGTTCTTTCTGTGAAAGAGAGATGCCCTCAGTGTGTGCACACAGACCCCGTCGCGGGGTGAGCGAAGGAGCGGGGGCCCCCGCGCTCGCCCTGGGCCGCATCCCGGGGGGGCCGGGTGGACGTGGCTTGTCGGTGTCACTCTCCCCGTTGCTCTGCTGCTGAAATGGCCGTGGCCCCCTTCCCTCTTTCCAGCCCAACCAGACTTTAATACCTGCCCTGGTGTCCTCGTGCTGAGGCTGGCACGGCAGCGGTGTCACACCCACATCTCTGTGGGCTTAGGAGTACACGTGGGGCCTGGAGCACGCGGGCTCCGCCCCAAGTGGGAAGACCGGTTCGCAGTGCTTTCAAACATCTACATAGTTTTCAGTTGGAAAAAGGAAAAACTCACTAGTGTGACGTCCTGGAAGGAAAGCTGCTGACAATCTGGGAGTGGCGGCCAGCTCGATGCCCAGCCAGCGCTCGTGCCCTCAAGTGCGCACGGGCTGGCGGTGCGGGAGACCTGGAGAAACAGGCAGAGAGGAAATTTTTCTTTTTTTGCAAGTTGGTAAAAACGGACTCTCCCGGGGAGTTTGTCATCCTTTCAAGTATCCGGAGTTGCTCTGGGGAGCCTGGTTTTCCCGTTTCAGAGGACGCTGGGTTTAATGAGACTGGTTAAAGTTGAGCTTGTGTTTCAAGTAAGTGCTCTTCCCTGGTGAAAACTACTTTTTTGGTTTGTTTTCAAGGTAAGAAAGGGAAGGAGAAACGTTACTCTTTTAATTTGATCATTACATTCAGTCTATGATGTTTAATTATTAGCAATGCCACTAATACATTTTAAGTTGTCAGAAATTAATTGTAAACATCAGCTCAGTACTTAGTTTATGGCAAAGACAGCTGTCAAGATAAATGGCTCATATTTTGGTGCAGTGTTTGATGTTCAAAACAAAATGTTACAACAATAAACAAACGTAAACTGGATGCATCTGACTTTCCTTCACAGGACATTTGAATCGTTTTCTCTGTACTCCTGCCAGCATTTGATAATTTCCATAAATTAGCATTTTGACCTCTGCTGACACTTAAGTTTGTGTACAGAAAGCACTTCTTTTTGGTGCTTGTTTTTATAAAACCTGACTCCAAAAGTGAGGCTCCACCCATAGGAACTAACCTCTCTTGCTTTGTAGGTTCCTCCAGGGAGTGAGTCGTTCTTCATCCATATGGAGTTCCTGGCGGGGTCTTGCTCAGGCCTGGGGCTGCTTCACCCCTCCGCCCTGCGGGGGTCCCGAGACTCGTCTCAGAGCCCTGGCCTCCCCACCCCGCACCAAACCCTCCCTCTGGGTGAACACTGCTTCACCATCCTGATGTTCTCATCAGCTTTTAGGAGAGTCAGAGTGATCCCAGATCAAAACCTGCATCCTACGTGTTACTTAAATGAGTATCTTTTACCCCCTCAGCGGCTGAGCCCCCAGATGCTGCATGTGCAGAACACGGTGGCCCCACAGCCCCTTGAGTGTGCGCCCCCGAGGGTGGAAAGATTCTGTACGTGTTTGTCACATGATGGCTGGGCGGGGACAGCGGGTCGGGGTGAAGGGAGCCACGGCTCTTTGGGCTGAACTTTGGGAACAGAAAGGAAGAGCTCATTATCAGGAAATAGCTCCATGCACTTCAGGGAGGGCCTGTCCCCGCCGCGTCCTCCCGCTGCACCCTGTGCCTCGCAGACGTGCCGTGTCCTCCCCCTTGGTGGGACGGGAAGACTACATGCGGGTTGGGAAGTGGATGTGGACACGTGCAAAGTAGCACTGCAGAGCTACAGGTGTGGACGTGGCTGTGTCTGACCACAGACACTCCTTTCAAACTGCAAGTTGTGAGAAACTGTTCAGAAGATGGGAGGGTCGCTGAGAAAGGTCAGCGCACTAACCTGGGAATCATTTCAAGCACAGTTTGCATAGACTTGCAGTCTTCATTGCTGGTATGGTTTTGTTGTTTCTCGTTATTTAAATGAGGCCATTTGCCGATGGTATCCGTGGGTACCAGGTACCCGATGGTACTGTCTCAAGCAGCCCCTGGCCGTTTTCTCAGCAGCTCCGTGATTTCAGGGTTCATAACCTTGTGCTCGAGCCCCAGGGCCTGGCTCCACGTCTCACCTTCGGGCACACGGCACCAGGCTGCCAGCTTCTGGATGGAGCTGCTCCGGGGCTCGCTCAGCCCATCTTGCGCTTTTCTTTCTTCCCCTTCTTAAGAGGCTGACTCCTGATGAGCCACGATCCAGCCTTCATCCTGTTCTATCTTGTAGTCAGAGCAGGGCCTGCTGCAGCTAGTCTCCTGTGCCTGTCTTGGCTACGCAGAGCTGAAATTCCTCTTAAAGTGTGAGAGTCAGGGTGCACTTCTGAGGAGGACCACGTCTGACACGGTGCTCCAGGACACAGTCTGTGGAGTTGAGGAAGGGGACCGCTACCTTCTGTCTGTCCCAGCCTCTCGGGCTCTGGAGCACGTGCCCCCTCTGGCCCTGGGTAGGGTCCCTAACCGGGTGCCAGGGGAGCAGACAGAAGCAGGTGCACGTGCCAGCTGGGTTTTCCTGACCCTGAGCCCCTGCACCGGGGCTTCTTCGATGAGTCACCTCCAGGAAGCCAGTGACAGCAACCGCCACCGTGAGCCAGCTCCCCCGCTGTAGAGACAGGGTGAGAATGCCGCCCCCACCCCCGTGCCCTGGACTGAGAGGCCCAGACTTGAAAATGCTGAAACAGCAAACCTCGGGTTCTTGCTCCTCCTCTGCAGCCAGGGGAGGGCTGAGGAAGGCGGCTTCTCTCTGCAGGATCCAGTGGCCACCCACTCATCTCATTTGCACGCCGTCCTGGAAATTCAAAAGCATTTTTTCTTTTCTTTTTTTTTTTAACCTTTTACACCCTAAGAGTATCTTGGTGGCTTGATTCAGGCCAAGGAAACTGGTTTTTCTCATCCCCATCTTTCCCTGGGGTCTGGGGGACTTGACTGGCCAACGGATTTTACCAGCCTGACCAGCGAGGACCGGCTGGAGTGGCCGCTGGTGACATGTTCTCCGTCGGAAGATTCCTCAGACGAGCTCAGCTTTCAGTGCGTGACCAGCTTTGTGCTGGGCCTCCTGTTGCCTGGGACCTCGTGTTCTTAGAGCTGCGTGTGCGGTGAGTGAGGCAGCTGCTGATTAACTTCCAGCATCCCCGGGAGGGGCCCCCCTTTCAGCTGTGGGGCTCACATGGGGCTCTGAGCGCCAAGCACATCTGCTCTGTCTTCACAGGCCAGAAACAAGACCCAAAACCCCAAGTGTACATACAGCCTGGATGCTGAGACCTGACAGTTAACGTGGTTGAGGTTAATTTATTCAAACTTACTTTCTACAGCAATTAGAAAAAGTCATTTACCTTCTGCAGTTTGCTTTTCAGCAATAGCCCCTCGATCCATAAGGCACCAGACTGCAGCAACTTGAAGTGGTTTCGCGTCTTTATTGACACTCCCTGTCTTTGCGCTAAAGTGGTACATGTCATTCAAGGAGCTCAACAAGCCACATAAAGTCTCTCCCGCGTCCCTCATGGCCGGGCAGACACGGGGGAAGGGAGGGAGGGGGAAGCGGGGGGAGCCAGACCTGGGGCAGCCCAGTCACCCTAGGTCTGTGGTGGCACTAGCCACTTCAGTGTTTACACTCCTCCTGCACGCACAGTCGAGGAGGACAAAGTTCTGCTCCAGTAAAGACTGTGGCCATGGGGACCAGTTCTGGCCGGCCGGCCTCCTCTCGGGCAGGACCCGGCAGCTCCTCCTCCTCCACCGGCAGGTTGGTCCCCCAGCCCGCCACCGCCACCGCTGTTTGAGCCCCAGCCCGGACCAGAGCTCACAGGCGGAGCCGGAGACACGGGAGGGCGGGCTCCCGGCTGTGGGGTTGGAGCGGCAGCAGGAGCCCTGCGCCCCGCAGTTCCTCCGCAGCTGGGAGCGGCCTTTCTTTCGGGGGAGGGGGAGTCTGCAGAAAACTAGACCTGGGCCCCGGGTCCGCACAAAAATGCAATATATTAAAGCTTCCGACTTCTTGCCGCTGTCGCCCTTCCCTCCCCCGGCCGCCTCAGAGGTGGGAAAGGAAAGGGTAAAGGAAAACCCCACTGAACGTGGAGTACATTTCGTCAAAGTCCGTGTGAGCCAGCCTGCCCCCCGTCACCACGATGTTGACGCCGTCGCCCGCCTTCAGGTGCACGATGAGGTGGAAGGCCCCCGGGCCCCCGCAGGTGTGCAGGGCCCCCGGCGGCCGGTGGTACTCCAGGAACTCCCTGCGGTAGCCGGCCGTGTGCAGCTGCGCCACGCTGGCGTTGGACACCGACAGGACGGCTTCCACGTACGCGTCCCTCTCGGGAGTGAGGGTGGCCGTGATCAGGTAGCGCCCGTCGTACGGAGCTGTGAAGATCCCTGGGGTGGAGACGGAAGGATACACCTGTGTGCACGTGACACCATCCCAGCCCCCGGCGACAGGGCGTCACTTTACCGGGCTGAAGGCAGACCAGCCACCTGGGTTGGCCCAGGATCACCCACTGTGGGCTCAAAGCCCTGGTCCCCTCCCCACAGAAGGCCGGCCGGCTCAGGGGACACAGCCCCTTTTTAATCCAAAGCCATGCTGCTCCGTGCCACTGAGCCAGCCCCCACACGAGACCCTCTGTCTTCTGCGTGGAACACCCAGAAGAGGCCAGGTGCGGCAGGAGCCCCGGGATTTGGTATAATTAGTAACTCGCACAGGCCCAGCAGCAGCCCGAGGACAAACTGGCCTCTTACTGCGCACGCAGGCCTGTTCCCGCCTCACCTAAGGTCCTGTGGGAAGGAAGCAGCTCCCCCTTCCTGGTCACCTCTGGGGAGTTTTCTCCATCCCTGAAAGCACCCCAAGGCCGACTTAGAATCGGCCTCATGGGCATAATAGCCACAAAACACCACTGCCATTTTCCGAGGAGGCAAGACCCCAAACACCCCCACAACACCTGTCACTAACGCAGGAAGAAGAGACTGAACCAAATACGTAGCCACAGCCGGCCTCCCTGCTGGACCAGGGTCCAGGCACAGCCAGAACATTGCTGGCACTTAGCCAACGACCCGCACGTTCTGGGGCTGGGGAGGCAGGGTGTGGTCAGGGGGAGGGAAGGTCTGCAGATGATGTCCATTTGCACAGCAGCTGCCAGTGGCCCCAGAGCCCAGAATGGGAGCTCAGACCAAATACTTTCAGGAGTGGCCACTGCCCAGGGTTCAGGGGGGCACTAGACTTGGGCCACCGACCACAGGCCAAGAGCCAAGATGGAACCCAAGGAGCCTGCGTCTTTAACCTGCCTGAAACCTGCCAGACCAGCCAGCTCCCCTCCCCAGCTTGTGATTCAAAGCCCCAGGGACAGACTGGGCCCTAGCACTCTGGGCACATGGCCTGCGACTGGGTTCGGGGTTCCCCCAAGCTCTTTACTGAAGACCTGACCTGCGGGAGAGAGGATGTTTCTGGGCATCCTGGGAACACAAGAGAAATGGAGGTTGCCATCCCTGCTTGCAGCGATCACCTGACCCATCAGAGCAGACACGCTGTCCCCACAACCCAGGCCGCATGGCGAGAGTCGCCGCAGGAAGCCAGACTGGAGCAGAAAGCGAAGCCGCCCTGCACACCCCCAGCCTCAGGAACGGGTTAGAAATAATGGCAATATGGCTTCACTCCAGGGGGCCCAGGGCCAGGAGCTCCATTTCTCCTGGTCTGCAGGGCCTCGCTCCAACCTGAGGACCTGGCTGACGCCTCGGCAAGGCTCACATCTCTGCCTGTCTCCAGGGGCCTCGCAGAGTCCCGGCCACCACGCACGCCGCCCCGCCTCCAGCCCAGGCCCCTGGAGTCACTCTTCCCTGGGGGCTGCCCCTGGGCCTGGGGACCTCAGCAGGTCAGTGGGGCCCTGTCCCTACTCCCGCAGACACCTGTGTCAGGCCTGGCAGGAAGGGTCTGCCCGCTGAGGACAGCAGCCTGGGGGCTGGTGGGAAGCTAACCGGCTCCCATCCCCACTAGCTTCGCAGAGAACATTGGCCCATCTGGGGCTCAGTTCCTGGGAGACCAGGAATGCTGCGAGAGGCGAGGAGGGGTGTGGTGTCAGGATGACAGAGAAAGAGGGGCAGCTGGGAGGGGCCCTCCTGACAACCTCCCCGCACCCCGAGAGTCCCCCAGCACCACTGAGCCGACCTCAGGGCTGGGCACCGTCCTGCGACCACCCCCACTCACCGCCAGGCCATGTGCGCACAAGAACTCACCGGTGCTGGGGTCGTACACGTCCCCGTCGTTCACCAGCACTTTGTTAAACAGGACGACTCCCCCATCGCTGGGGAAAGGCTTCTGGGTGAGGCCGGCAGAGAAGGACACCAGAGATGGCACTGGAACCCCTGGGCAGAGAGAGAGGACAGGCATGTGGTCAGGCCCGAAGCCGAGGCCTGGGTGCGGATCCCCAGAGGCAGCCTCGCCCTCTCATTCACCTCAATGTGGACACCCCACCCCCGACCCCCAGACCGGGGCCTGACGGTGTCCGGGTCAGATGTACAGGAGGCCGGGGGCTTGGGCAGGGACTTGCTGGGACTGCATATGCATGAGGCTGCGTGTGCGGGGGGCTCTGCGTGTGCGTGGTGCCGTGTTACACAGGTGCGGAGGGGTGTGTTGGGGGACAGGGCTGGGCAAGTAGTGGGTGATGGGAATAATCTACGAAGTTGCTCCCTTATTGAAGAGCCAGTGAAGCCCAGACACCCAGGAAGCTGCTCAAGGCCACGCCCGGCAGAGGCCCACCCTGCGGCCCTCGGGAAACTCCACGAGCTGGGGTGACGTCGGAGGGGAAATTCCTTGTCTCGGGCAGGACTTACACCCTCTCTGAGGAGCAAACTTGGGGGGCCTGAGTCCTCAGAGGCCCTGTGCCCCAGCTGGTGGCGGGGAAGGGCTGGGCTGCAGGCTCCAGCCGTGCTAATGGCCCAGAGTGGGGAAGCAGGGCAGGCAGGGGAGGGACGGGGGCTGCCAACAACAACTCGCCTTGGCCTCCTGGCTGACGTACCTGAGGAGGCTACAGGTGGTGACTTGGGGTAACCTGAAAAAGAAAACGCAGGTGCACAAAGGTCAAAACCCTACACAGCAGGTCATTTTTTCTAAGCCCCTCCTTTTCTCCCTGTTCCTCACTGTTTTAAGTAGACCCAACGGCACCCACTCCAAGCTTCCTTCCCAGAAGCAGAGGCACTCTGCTGTACCCGCTTCCTCCACAGCCCTCTTCTCCCTGGGCAGAGACGGCTGTCAGGACTAGCTGGCTGGGGAACATGAAGAAAAAGGTGGACTGGAGTCCTGGGGCCCCAGCCAGGGAGAAGGCCCTCCAGGAGCACTGGCTATTCACTGGCCTTGCCCCAGCAAGATTGGACAGTGTTTGTTGTATGGGTGGGTGGGTGGAAGGATGGACAATGCACGAATAGCCCAGCAGAATATAAGCATCCATGATATATGGAACTAACAGGTGGAAACCTGTCGTCTTAGAAGAGGCAGCACATCTGCCTGAGAGCTGTGATCACTGAAGCCTGGGATGGCTGAGAAGGAACACAGCCACGGTGTTTCAGGCAGGCTGTCCCTGCGCATGGCTGGGTGCCCCCGACTGTCAGCTTGGTCTAACTCTAAGGTGACTGATTTGCACTGTCCTGTGCCAGCTGGCATGACCTGCTCCAAGCAACCTCACTTTTTTACGTGTCATAGCGCAGAGCCTCCGTTTCCTCATCTGTAAACAGAACATCACCCTCACAGCGCTGTCAAGAGAGCTACAGGGGATCAAGCACCTAGTTCACTTTCTGGCACACTAATGCCCCTTTTTCTTTTTCCTGCCAGACTTTACCTGACTTCTCCTCCTCCTCCACCACCATCACCTCCACTTCCACCTCCCCTATGTGCTGACGTTCACAACTCCCACAGAGCACTTAGTAGCCAAGCACCAAACTGGGCTTTTTCCCTTCATTCTTGCAGTACTCCTATTATTACCCTCCCTTTGCGGCTGAAGGAGCTGAGCTTTGCGAAGACACATTTGGGGTTGGAGCCAGACACTTCCGGCTTCGCACTCTGATGTGCAGCTTGACTTTGCCGCCACAGGAGCTCCCAGGACGCGTTTGGTTGCCCAGGTGCACGTCCTGCTGGGATGAGCTGCCTGCAAGGCGCAGGAATTCCAGCCCTTGGGGCAAATCTATTTCTAAGTACAATGTATTGTGCCCAGGGCACCCCAGGCTCCGGGGTGTGATTAGCACGAACAGGACTCGGGACCACAGCACCTCCGGGGAGCTAAGTTTTGGAGCCATGACCCACAGCGCCCTCGGGGTTCCCTCAGCCCCGCGGGCTCAGCTGTGCCCGGCAGCCTGGGAGCCTTACCCGGAGCTCCGGCGTAGCCTTCGGCGCTGGGGACGTGCCCCGGGCGGGTCTGGCCGTCCGCCCCCTGGGGCAGGCCCCTCCCCGACACGCCCATCCTGCCCGGAGGCCCGGCCTCGCCCGTCTCCATCATGACCCCGGTGGAGCCAGGCAAGAAGGGCAGCCCCGTGCGGCCGGGCCGCAGCGGCGGGGCGCGTCTCTCGGGCAGGACGGGCCGCTGGCCCGCGTGCGGCTGGCGTCCGGGGTCGTCGGGCAGTGGCGGCCGCGGGGTGGGCTCCGGAGGCGGCGGCTCGGTGGGCGGCTTCCGCGGGGCCTGCCCTCCCGACGACGGAGGCAGGGGCGCTTCGGAAGGCTCCTCCGCTGAGCGTTTGGGAAGTGGACAGAAATAACACAGGGTTAAAACCCTCAGACACGATGCTCAGCCTCGGGCTCCACGGGAAGACGCCAGCGCAGGCTCGGACCCCCTGCCCCGGAGGGGGGATCCTCAGCGTCTCTTCCCCATCAGCACTGCTCCTGGCTCTAGCACCAGGCGCCTTGATTTCCCGACATGGTGATGCCACCGAGGTATCGCAAATTACTGAAGGGGATCTGCTGCCTCCGATGACCCCACATTCTCTCAAACAAGCGAGTCTCAGGGTCACCTTGTACAAGCTGAGGGCCTGCCCGGTGCAGACGCCACGTGACCCAGGCAGAGGTCGGGGAGCTCCGGCCACCTCTGCAGCCCTGGCCCCAAGGAGCCAAGGCCCCAGGCCTCTGGTCACAGCCACAAGATTACCAACCGAGGGAATTTCCACTGGAGGAAACTCCTGACTCACATTTCCCTGCCCTCCTGGGATGGCGCTGTGGCAGAGACAGGAAGCTGCCCCCTTCTCCTCCTATGAATGCATTCCTGGAACCAGCCTTCCAGGAAGCCCTGCCTGAAGGCCTACAAGGCATCTAAAAATAGCCAGGACGCGCAGGGATACCACCCTCAAAAGCCAGACCCCACCCACCTCCCCAGTCTGCATGGTACATGCAATGGCCCAGGTTCCAACGCTACCAACTTACGACCAAGCAAAATCAGCGACTGCATTTTGAGCCACTTAGTTCTGTTTTAAAACTCATAGAGGTAATTACAGCAGATCAAACACATGCTCACCCCTCAGAGCTGGGTTGCTAGCCCACCTCCAGCCACAAAGGGAGGCTATTTCTCAAGTAGCCTTTCCTGACCAGTTCTCCATGAAAGAATTAAGCCCTACAGAAAATGAATGAAGTGATCATTTTCTCAGTTCTCCCAAGGATGGTGCAGAGCTAATGCCATTCTACATGGACTGAAGATTAATTCACACCGCACAACAGAAAGGCTTCAGGCCTTATTTCTCTTTAGGATTCTGGTGGGAAGGACTGGGTTAGACACCGAAACTGAGGCAGAGGGATTCCAGACATGGAGACACCACCAGCCACAGTGACGGCTAAGAGTGAGAAAGGGAACCGACAGAAAGGAGCTTTAAAGAAACAGGTAATAATACAAGAAAGTAAACATGTAATCATCTCAGAGAAACAGAAGACACTGCATCCGAAGTTCAAGGATAGACTGGCATTAAAAGGCCTAACCAAGAACAGAGATGAGCCTTTGCTGATTAGAAATAAGCTTGCCAAAATAAGAAAATTCAATGTTAGAGTTGGTAGGTAAAATCAAGGAAATCTTTCAGAATGTAGACCAGAAAGACAAAATGATGGACAGTAAGAGGGAAACCATAAGGTCAACTCAGAAGTCTTTTCCAAATACAAAGATCAGAAAATCTGGGGCATAGGGATAATGAGGTGTTAAGGAGAGAATCAAAACCACAGTTTCTTACCAAAGAAGAATCATAAGGGGAAAAAAAAAGTGTCTCAGAACTGAGGACAATGAAGATCCCAGCACAGTTCTGAATAAAAGACCCAAATCAAGGTATATTCACAACACTGAGGATAAAGAGAAGATCCCACAAGGTTTCAGGGGATAAATAATTAGAAGGTGACTTTGATTCAGAAGGGCGTCATCAGGCTTCTTGGCAACAGTATTGGGAAGTAGAAGACAAAAGCACCCCCTTCAGATGTTTCAGAAGTATAGTTGTTAACTTTGAATTCTATACCCAGCCAAAATAGCTATCAAATGTGAGACCAGAATAAAGACATATTTAGATATGCAATATTTAAAAACAAAACTCTCCCTTCTCTCACCAGGTGTCCTCATGTGAGTGACAGTCTTTAAACCCCATGTGACAATCCCTGATGCCCAGGGAAGCAACTGGAATAACCACAAGTCAAAAGCATACAACAGAGTCACAAAAAACAAAAAGAAACCAAGAAAATACAAAAGAAAATTATCAAACCACAAAAAGAAAAAGAAAGGAACAAAGAGGAAATACCAAATCAACTGGAAAACTAAGTTCAAAATGGCAGTAAACACACATATATCAATAATAACATTAAATGTCTACATGGACTAAATGTTCCAATCAAAAGAGTGGCAGATAGGATAATAAAACGAGAACCTACAATATGCTGCATATAAGAGACCCACTTCAGACAGCAGAGCTACAGTAATCAAAACAGCATGGTATTGGCATAAAAAACAGACATATGGAACAATGGAACAGATAGAGAGCCCAGAAATAAACCCATACACCTATGGTCAATTAATCTTCAACAAAGGAGGCAAGAATATACAGTGGAGAAAAGACTGTCTCTTCAGCAAGAGGTGTTGAGAAAACTGGATAGCAGTGTGTAAATCAATGAAGTCAGAACACTCCCTCACTCCATATACAAAAATAAACTCAAAATGGCTTAAAGACTTAAAATATAAGACAAGACATGATAAATCTCTTAGAAGAAAACATAGGCAAAACATTCTGACATAAATCTTAGCAATGTTCTCCTAGGGCAGTCTACTCAGGCAATAGAAATAACAGCAAAACTAAACCTAGTTAAAGTTACAAGCCTTTGCACAGCAAAGGAAACCACAAGCAAAACAAAATGACAACCTATGGAATGGAAGAAAATATTTGCAAATGATGCGACTGACAAAAGCTTAATTTCCAGAATATATAAACAGCTCATACAACTTAGTAACGAAAAAATAAACAACCCACTCCAAAAATGGGCAGAAGATCTGAACAAGCTATTCTCCAATGAAGACATACAAATATCCAATAGGCACATAAAAAAAAAAGCTCAATTATCACTAACTATCAGAGAAATGCAAATCAAAACTATAATGAGGTATCACCTCACACCAGTCAGAATGGCCATAATTCAAAAGTCCACAAATGATAAATGCTGGAGAGGCTTTGGAGAAAAGGGAACCCTCCTACACTGTTGGTGGAAATGTAGTTTGATGCAGCCACTATGGAAATCAGTATGGAGATGCCTCAAAAAAATAAAAACAGATCTACCATATGATCCAGCAATCCCACTCCTGGGTATATATCCAGAGAGAACTCTTAAATCGAAAAGATACATGTGTCCCAATGTTCACAGCAGTACTACATACAATAGCCAAGACACAGAAACAACCTAAATGTCCATTGACAGATGACTGGATAAAGAAGTTGCAGTATATTTATACAATGGAATACTACTCAGCCATAAAAAATAATAAAATAATGCCATTTGCAGCAACGTGGATGAACCCAGAGATCATCATTCTAAGTGAAGTAAGCCAGAAAGAGAAAGAAAAATATCATGTGATATCACTCATATGCAGAATCAAAAAAAAAAAGAGAGACTAAGGACACTATGAACTCATCTACAAAACAGACACAGACTCACAGACATAGTAAACAATCTTATGATTACTGGGGAAATGGGGTAGGAAGGGATAAATTTAGGAGTTTGAGATTTATAAATGTTAGCCACTAAATATACAAATAGATTTATAAAAAGTTTCTTCTGTATAGCAGAGGGAACTATGTTCAATATCTTACAATAACCTTTAATGAAGAAGAATATGAAAACAAATTTATGTATGTATATGCATGACTGGGACAATGTGCTGTACACCAGAAATTGACACATTGTAACTGACTTAAACATTTAAAAAAATAAATAAAAACAAAACTCTCTCTAAAGCACCCTTTCTGAGAAAGCTTTTAAAAAATGTACTCCAGTGAAACAAAGGAGTAAACTGTAAATGTGGAGTAAAGAAAAGGGTCTAAGATTGGAGAAAGGTTCAAGAAATTTCTGGGATGGTACTGAAGGAAATTTCAGACTGAAAGCCTTATTGCAACTCTAGAGAGTGAGCACCCCAGATTGTATCAGGAAGAGAGAATTCTAGGAAGGAGGTCACTAATTCTAAAAAATGGAACAAATGATCTGAATCTTTTTATGGTATTGACAGGGCATTGGAGGGTGGGGAGAACCCAAGGTAGATGCATAAAATTCTAGCAAATCATAATACAAGACTACTGCTACTTCAGAGAAAAGCAAAACGGAAGCAACATAATCAGATTTAGCTATTGAGCTCCTAATAGCATACTGACTTGACTTTTGCGGTATAACTCTCCTGGGATCTGGGAGGAGGGGAAGAGAGCCTAGTATATAGGCTGATAAAATAATACACATAATGTCTAAATACTACATATAATATCTACAGAGAGCTATCTAAAGCTGATACACGGATTTAGAAATATGGAGGTGAGCGTCGGGGAGGAAACAGCTGAAGGAGCTGCACGTGGCTGCCTCTGGAGGGGAAAGGGGGCAAGGGAGCTGGTTTTCATTATAAACTTCTCGGTACCAATTTATTTTTATAAAATGTAATTACAGAGGATACCAAGGGCCTGTTTCTACTCCTCTCCCTCCAGTCCCAGCGGCTTGGGTCCCTCCTTATCTGTCTCGGCTCCCTCCTCACACCAAGCTGGCTGCCCCCACCCCAGCCCCGGGGCACAGGATCCGAGCAGAGCGGAGCCCCCCTTCTCTTCTGGAGCTGCTCGGTCCAGCATCAGTCCCTCCTCACTGGCTCCTCCTCTTTAGCCCAAGGGTACATGTCTCCCCCCAAAATGGACAAGCAATGACTTCTCAGTCCTACAGCCCTCAATGAAAGCCCCTGAAAATGGCCAAGTTCCAGCCCCTCACCTGGTCCTTACTTTCTCACCTCTCCCCTACAAGCTCCTCAAACCAGCCCTCACTCTCTGACGTCCTGTTGCTCTCCTGATGTCTGGTCCAGGCACCCGAGTCCTGCCTCACTCTCCTCTCTCTCTTATCACAAGCACCCCGTCTGTGCTAAGTCCAGCTGATTCTAACATTGGACCTCCGCCCACACCTCTCTCAGAACGCTCCCTCATCATCCTCCCGTTCATACATCTCCAGCACTCGTACAAGCAAACTGGAACTCCTGATACCCCGCGTGTCCACCCCCTGCCCACCTCCTCCAGTCCCTCTGCCAGGCCCAGCTGTCACCTGACATGCCCTGCTTCGTGCTTTGCTGTTCACATGCCCGAAAATGCCTCCTGGGACAACCTCGCTGCCACACGCCCGCCCCAGTTCAGACGCCATCTCCTTGAGGCCATCGGGAACCTGGCCAGTGGGGTCTGGACAGGCCTGTCTCCAGGCCATGAAGCTCTTTGGCCTCGGAGGCTCTCCCCATAGTTTACTCTTTCCTCTCTTGCTGGATGCTGAGCACTGGAGGGCACTTTTAGTGACCTTTTATCCCCAGGGCTGAGCACAGGGCCTGGCACTTGACGCACTGGAGTATTTGGTGAAGGAAGGGAAGCTGGGCCACAGCCGGGACCATGGGCCGCACCCCACTTTCTGCAGCCCTTCAGTGAGGCGCCCTCATTCTGCCAACCAACCTAGTATGATGACGCCGGTGCCCAGAGCCGGCCAGAGGCTTCCCTTTTCCAGTCCCCATGCCCTCAACACCCAGGCCTGTCCTGCCAAGTGGGAAGCAGAGGGAAAAGAAGGAGCAAACACACCGCTTGGGCTAGATGTCCTCCTCTAACCTCCACGGGGCGCTGGTCCACGAGGCTGTGAGAGCAACAGCTCCAGCCCCTCCTGTCACAGTGGAGACAGCGATGAGGAGGCTGCCCTAGACCCTGACGTCCCCGGCCAGGCCTCGGCTCCAGCTCAGCCCAAGGCATCACACACATTTATTCCACACTTGTAACAAAGACTGGACAGCCTCTCGCTCATTCTGGGAAGACAGCTCTGGCAGTCGATGGCTCTCTGAACTGGACATATGTTTCTAATCCAGACAGCGACCATTTGAATTGAGTTCTTCACCAGAGCCCAGCGTGGCTGCCTGTGTGTCAGGAACAGAGGCACGATCAGACACACATGCACCTGCTCTCATTCCAGAGCCTGCCCCAAGGCGTTGGTCTGACACTAGCATGTGGCCTTGTGCCACGGCTTTACCAAGGATGGACCTGACACCAGGTAGGAGAGGCCACTCTCTCTCCTTTGAAGTTCTTATTAAAAGCCAATTTCAACGTCACTGAGACAAAAACCTGCCTAAGAAAAGCCCCAACAAGCTGCGAGGCTGCTGTGTTAAGAATGCGTGTCTTCCAGCTGACTCACACCTCCCTCTGCTGCCAGGAGCCAGGGTCATCCGTCTCCTCCTGCAGCCACCAGGGAGCCCTGAAGGGAGGCGCTGTCCCGTGAATCTCAATCACCAGAGTTAAGGCCCCCCAGCTATGCCTGGCAACTCGGTGGTGTCTCGTCACAGGATAGGGCTGTGGGGACGGACACCAGCCGCAGGCGTCAGAGTCCATGTTAGAGGCGTGGCTGTGGGAAAATCAAGGAAATTTCCGGAGTTATCGCCGCATCCATCACAGGGCTAAACCGGCAATGCCTCCCGACAAGCAGGCAGAATCCGAGCCCGGCAGGCGAGGCGGTGGGTGCGGGCGCGCTCCCCTGACTAAAGCACGGTGTAAACGTCAGGAGCAGCTGATGAGAAGCCCGGGGGGAGGGGGTGGAATCTGACCTGCCTAGCGTCCCAGGAGTGTCTGCAGACCAGACGCTGCAACTATACAAGGATTTTATTTTATTTTTCAAGATTAAATTTAAATTTGGGGGGAGGGGCAATTAGGTTTATTTTTTTAACAGAGGTACACGGGATTGAACCCAGGACCTAGTACATGTTAAGCACGCACGCTACCACTGAGCTGTACCCTCCCCCTCCATGCAAGTATTTTAAAGACGTCAATCAAGATTTCTGACTTAAAAATAATACATCCAAATGCTGACATTCAGCAGGCTAAGTGGATGGACTGCCACGCTGCACCGCAAAGCCACTCAGCTCCTGGGAAAGGCCCTGCACCATCCCTGACGAGGTGTGAAATACGCCCAACTCCTCAGGAAGGTCCCAGGAACCATGGTTCCTGCACTGAGTGGGGACAGGGTGGGCTGGGGCCCCACAGGAAGGCCAGCGTCAGAGAGGACAGGAGTCTGCCCTCTAAGTGGGGGACACGCAGGCCTGTAAAACGATTCTTAGGGCTGGGGAGATAATCTGCAGAAATCCTGCCTTGTTCTCCTAACAGAGGACGGGAGATGTGTGTTCACAGGAATGGTTCTCTCTAAGCAAACAGCAGTCGAAATGCTGCGTTGGTTTTGGTTGGAACAAAGAGGACAAATGGTCAAGCTTGTCCAAGGAGCACTATGTGGTTACATCACAGAAGGGCCCGTACTGACTCCTGCTCAAGAGAACAAAGACTGCGAGCCCAGCCAGGAAAAGGAATCCAGACGTGACCCCACTGAAGCGCTGTGGAATCAGGCCGACCAGGGGAAACGCCTGCGTTTCTGAAAAGTACAATGCAGAGAACACGGCAGCCGAGGTTCAGCTCTGGGCGTGCGTTAACGACGGTGGCAGTGAATGTGGAACATAATTCACTGTCACTGAACCCTAGAGGGGCCAGTCTGAACATGAGCATCACTGGGGACTTTTTTTTTTGGTAGAAATTCACAAGCTGACTCTGAAATGGAAATGGAAATGCAGAGGACCTACCTGAGTTTAAGACAGTTGTGAAGACCACTTGTAACAGTCAAGACGTAAGGAGACACACGTCAGTAATGAACGGTGGAGTCCATCTGTGGACATGCACATCCCAGTCACGCTTTCGTGGGTGTACTGTGTCCAAGTTGGGGTTTTATTCTCTCTCCTCACCGTCCTCCCGCCCCTGCTTCCCTCCGGGCACAGCGGCCCCAGTGCTGCCTGTGAGGTGGCCTTCCTTCCATTTCGGAGACCAGAGCTAGCGGGTTTTTGTCTTAATTACAAATTTCTGGATCTCACCTCCTTCTTGCTGAGCAAAAATCTCCTGAGCAAGCCTGGAGTAAATCTTTCTTTAAAGCTCGCAGAAGATTCTGCACGCGGTTAGGACACAGCCTGATTCCCGGGACCCCGCAGTTCTGAAGACAAGGTTAAGATGGAGGAAGGCAGCTGCTACTCCCCCGCAACTGGAGGGCGTCACAGACCCCAGGTGCTCTCGGCAGGTACTGTCTGAGCCCGTGTGGTCCGAGTGGATGCGGTTCATTTAGCCTTGATGTATTTATAAGACTCTAACTTACTCTCTCAGGCTCTCGTGGGCTGAAACTGGCCCCCCAACTCGGTGGATTTCAAGCGGCCAACAGCGTCGTAATGCTGGCATCAAGCCACTCTTCCCTGGCCAGACTCTACAGTTAGACACTTATTTGAAAAATCTGCTTTTTCATTCTCACAGCACAGCTTAGGTTAAGCAACGTGATAAAAACGGAATTCTTAAATCTGTAACACTCTTAAGTGAAACATTATTAATTATACATCATATATAATTATATAGATTAATTACATAGATTAATATAATTCAAGTACTCATGAGAAACTGCCCTGAGACACGAGCAGAAGGGAGGGGGAGATCTGAAGAAGGAAGCCACACAGTTGTCACTGGCGGGGCTGGCACAACGCTGTGGCATCCCGGCGGGCACAGGCGGAGGGGAGGAGAGCCTCCCTGACGCACAGACGCGTCCTCTGCCCCCATCTCTGCTCGGCGGGAGCCCCAGGTTTCCCCTTCTGTCCCACCTGTAAGAGGTACAACAGGGACTGGGGTCTGGCCGGGTGTGGCATCCAGGTCCGACAGGGAAGGCTAGGACCGGAGGCGGGGAAGCAGGCTCTGCCTTCACCCTCTGGGGGCAGCCCCGGAGCTGCCAGAACAGCAACTTCCTCCCCCACAATCTCAGCGGCGGTGAGACTGGGCCACTGGGGACAGGAGGCCGGCTAAAGGAAAGGCCAGGGTGCTGGTGAGAAAGTGTGAAGGACCAACGCCCCCGCCCAGCTGTGAAAACGAGAGCAGGTGCGTGAGGCACGGAGGCCGAGCCCCTGCGGCCACGTCACAGGGAAGAACAAAGGACTGAGCCGCTGCCTCGTCGCACAGAACCTAGTTTATTCCCAGGTGCTGAGTTTCTCATCAGCAAAAGTATTCGACCATGAATCCTGAATGCTGGGGAGGGGAGATTTCTAGGCTCTTTAGACTTTATACCTGACCCCCCCAATTTGGAAAAGAAAAACAAAGGGCTTTCTAGAACATTCTGCAGAGCAGCCAGAAGCCCCACACCCAGGGTTCTCATCCCACGTCTGAGGTACAGACAAGCCCACTCTCAAGGCCTGAGGGCTTGTAGGAAAGGAGAGAGCGAGAAGGTCATCCAGGAGCGGAGTGACCACCGATCGTGGGGGCAGAGGGTCAGGACGGCAGGTGCCACTGAGTGACCACCAAGCCCCAGGCGTTATGTAACACTCCACCACTTAGGAGGGCTAGTCCTCATACTAACTGCTTAGGTGTTACTACACTATTATCGTCAATTAATAGATGCCAAAAGTGAGGCATTAAGTAGATAAATAACTTGTCCAAAGTCACAGAGAATGTGTGAAGTAGCTGGGACTGCAAATAATAATTACTTTCTGGCTCAAAATTCTCCCATAGTTTCTCATGACACTCAAAATCCAAATCCTTTATCACAGCCTATGAAATCCCACCTGACCTGGTTCCCACCCCTTGACCTCACCGCCTAGGACTTCCCCCTTGTTCACAGACGTGATCTAACTGGCATTCTGAGTTTTCAAACAGAACAGACACATTCCAAAAAAAAAAACAAAATTGTAGAATAGATAAAAAAGATTACACTGTATAGCACAGGGAAATATACACAAAATGTTATGATAACTCACAGAGAAAAAAATGTGACAATGAGTGTGTATATGTCCATGAATGACTGAAAAATTGTGCTGAACGCTGGAATTTGACACAACATTGTAAAATGATTATAAATCAATAAAAAATGTTAAAAAAAAAAAAAAAGAACAGACACATTCCCACCTCAGGGCCTTTGAACCTGCTGTTTGTTCCCAATGCCTGGAACACTTTTCCCTCAGATCCCAGCAGGGCTTGCTCCCTCATCTTATTCATGTCTCTGCTCAAATGTCATCTCCACTGAGCACCCCTCCCTGATCTCTCATAAAATACAAAGTCCCCTGTACTCTTTCACTCCCCTCTGGTCTACCTTTCCCCACCCACCGAGCACCAGCTGAAATTAGAGCTTTGTTTGCCTGGCTATGCATTCACTGTGTTCTTCCCCTCTAGACCCTAAGATCCCCGAGGGCTGAAACTCCAGCACTAGGACATGACTCAGTAAGTGTCTGCTGAATGAATGACTATACAGTCGAAGGAGTGGGGGGGGGCGTGTGGGGCCCAGGGGAGGGGCATCACACCCACATCACAGAGCTGAAGGTTGTGAAAATGCAGTGGCTCTTCACCTTTTAGAAGCTAAGCACCTCTCTGAGTCCTAGATGAAAGTCACAGGCCTTTTGTCCAAAAAAGTAACTGAACATTTGTATATAGTCTCAAGAATCTCTCTTACACCCGGCAAAGGACATCGGCGCCCACGGGAGGGAGACAGAGAGACCTGGATCTACTCGAGCATCCACTGAAGCCCCTTCCGCTCCCCGCGGGTCGCTTCCTGGGTAAGCCCGACCCCTCCGGTGCTTCCCAAGGAAAGAATGGCCTCTGTGACAGAGGCAGTGGACCAAGTAGAAATGGGAGGGTCTGCGTCCCTGGGCCAGCAGCCAGGTTTCCGGTGACTACATCCTGCATCTCAGCTCTGGACTTTGGCTCATGGTGGGAGACGTAATGACTGTGCCTCTGACACACACAAGCCTCGTCACCCTCAGGATTGACTTGCTTTGACCAATGGAACATGGCAGAAGGGAGCCCATGCCGGCTCTGGGCCTAGCCTGGAAGGGGTCGGCAGCTCCTGCTTCTGCTGTGTAGTAAGTCTGCCGCCCTGGGACCACCATGCTGTGAGGAAGCCCAGGTAAGTGAGTCACATGATTCAGGAGAGCAAGAGTGACCATGGGGAGGAACCCTGAGTCCCCACGTCTTCCTGGACCGTCCAGTCCAGCCAGGCCTAACTGCCTCCAATCACAGCTGAGTGAGTGACTCAAGCTGACGCCAAATAGAGCGGAAGAACTGCCAAGCCAAGCCCTGCCCGAGTCCCTGACCCACACAATAATGGAAAAGGATACATCTTTGTTGTTTTAAGCCACCAAGATTTGGGGCAGGCTGTGACACAGCAAGAGATAACAAATCCATTCACAAAATTCCCTTCCTGCTTCTCTGAGCCCTGCCCATCCGTCAGTATTATCTCTAGGAACACCTCCTTCCAGAAGTTTCCCTCATCACCACACCTCACTCTTCACCCCACCAGCTCAGAACTCTCAACCGACCCGACCTTGAAGGCTCGGCTCAGGGCTCCCTCCTCTGGGAAGACCTCCCTGACTTCCACTGTGGCCGTGGGTGCTTCTCTGCATGCCCAGTGCGCCTTGTGCACACCCCATTCCCGTGACCATCTGTCTGCTTGTTTCCCCTAAGACTGTCACTGTCACATAGTCACTGTCCCATACGCCACGCACACAAGCTCATTACTCCCAACAACATGGGCTCAGTAAGATGCTATGAACTGCAAGCACCCTGCACCGCTCATCGGGGTCACACACTGTGTCCTGTGCTCTCTGCAGACCTATGTGTGTCTTCACCACCGTGGCTGGAAGTGCCTTTAGGGGGACGGTCGGGCCACTGGCCTCCGCACCCCTCACAGAGCTCAGAAATGTACTGCTGACTCCGATGTGGTGACGGACCTGAACTCCAGACTTGCCCACGGACCTCAAGGACTCAGTCCCGGATCCCCTAGACCTGGATGTCCTGCAGGGATGGACAGACTCTGCCCGTTTATTTTGACTCTTTTCCGTCAATGAAATTCTCCAAAGTCCACACAGTCCACATTCACAATGGTGAATTCGTTCCCGAAGGATCATCTTTCGGAAGCCATTCTCTTTAAAGGCATCCACCTCCTGCTCCTGCTTCCACAGACAAGCGTGGAAGCGTGAATACAGCTTCCCACGCTGCCTGGGAGTCGCAAATCAGCTGGAAATATCTGGTTCAATCTGTTGTTATAAAGCACAGTCCAGACGGCACTGTCACCACAGGGACAATGTGACTACACACACAGTCCCATGACCTTTACCCCACATTCCAGAGATAGGAATTACAAGGGCCTGCGGGGGTGCTATAAATAGTGGGGTGGGCCTGGGTAACCCTTATCTACAAGCTCCTGATCTTGGGGAACGTCCAAAGCACTTTCCCACCCAGGAGGCTGGGCCAGGGCTCGCCTGCCTCTCCTGCTCCAGGCTGCATGTCTCGGCTGGGACCTGACCCTAAATCCTATAGGCTCACACAGGCCATGAAATTGCATCAACACATCAGGGCCTTTGTCACCTGGAGCTGAGCCAGATGGAAAGGTGATAAAGGCCAAAAAGGAAGACGAGGGAGAGAAAACAGGGAGAGGACAGGTCAGGAAGTGGGTCCTTCCAGGCACACAGCTGGCCCTCCACATGTCCTTATGGAGCCAGGGGGTCTGCATTCAACTCTGGGAGATACGAGATGTGTGCCGGACTGGGGACAATTTCTCCTGCTTCCACCACTTCCCAGCTGTGCAACCTTGGCCACACTCCCCCTCGGGAGATCAGTGTGCCCCCCCATGAGGTGGCTGTGGGGCTTGGAGACACGTCTCTGAAGGGACTGGTGTACTGCCAGTATACAGAAGGTGCTCAATAAATGTGAGCTCCCTGCTCGTCTCTCCCCGCCTCCATTAGAAAGGACTGGCTCAGTACTGAGGCACCCCAGCTGGGTACAAGAGCAGCGCTGCCCCTCTCGGACGAAGGGCTGAACCCCCAAGGACCAGATTAACTTGAATTATGTCACTCAGTTCTACCAGGGGACCATTCATTCATTCAGTTCATTCATTCATCCAACAAACATCTGTTGAGTGATATGTAGCAAGCCTTGCCCTGAGCACAACTGATGAGCATCCTTGTTCCGGGCACGATGGGGCTTTAAACAACGCCCCAGCAGGGCTTCTGCCCACGGTCCTGTCTCTGTCTTTGGACAGGACATGACAGCCTTCTAACTGCCATCACCTAGGCCCTAGATTTTAGGGATTAGGAAGTGGCCCACGGATGATGGTGACAAAGATTATAATGACACCAGCAAACAAAAAACAAAGCTTGTAGAGAGGAGAATACAGATGCATTCAGGAGACCCCCCTGAGGGGATGACGGGTAACACATCCACCGCGCCAGGCTCTGATGCCAGCTATCTGACCCCAAGTCTAAGCTCACCATCCTGAGGGCACAGATCAACCCTCTGCCGTCTACCTGCACTGAAGGACCACTTTTCCTTTCATATTTTCAGTTTATTGTAGGCTGATACTTCGCAAAATGCACAGATCACGTGCCTGAATTCTATGCTGATGTCAAGCTATTTTCAAAGTTCCTAAATCTTTATTCTCATTGTTGGTATCTGTCTCGTTGCTACCCAGCACCAAACAACTCACACACTGGCTCCCATCCACGAAGCACACCTAGGGTAGCAGTGATGCAGTTCAGTGCATTCCACAAACCATCACACTCTAGCATAATACAGATTGCAGACACACACAAGCAGTGGCATTGTAAAGACCCACTTACTTTCTGATGGTTGAAATTTGATCAGATCTTGCAGGTCGGTAGAGATCTGGAAAACGTGGCTGTAGAACTGCTGGACAGAGTTCCTCAGGCCGGCGATGTCCCTGGAGTGTGCCCGCAGCGTCCCGTTCATCTGCCTGACGCAAGTCCACAGGCTGCTGACGTGCTTGTTCAGCCCTTCCTTGATCTTCTGAAGGCTCCCGGCAATGGAGTCCAGTTTGCTGCACGTCTTCTCCATGTGAGACACTCTGTCCTCCACCACGGAGACCTCCCTCTGGACCTCGTGCGTCTTCTCCTTACAAGTGTCCAGCTCAGCGAGGACCTGGCTCCGCAGCCTCTGCCACCCCTCGTCCAGCGGGCCGCAGCAGGGCGCCGGGGTGCCCCGGGCAGATGGGAGGGGCTCCTCCAGCCTCTCCAGCTCATCCCCCTTAGAACACCCCCCAAATCCGGCATTGCTGCCTCCTGCACAACCGCTCAGCTCCTTCTGAAGATGCCTCACGTGGTCTTCTGTGTAGTTGAGTTGAGAGTAAAGAAGACTAAAATCCCGTTGAAGGTTCTGGATGCTCCGTTCGGTTTCCTGAAACTTCCTGTGCATCGTGTCATTTAGAGGTTTCAAAAGGCTCAAGCTGTCCCCCGCTGTCTGGCCATCTCTATTCTGTAGAGCATCGTCTACCCCGTGAGGCTGTCTCTGGAAGCTCTGCAGGCAGAGATCCTCGACAACCTGCACTTTGTCCTTCAGGTGGTTTAACTCCATCAGGACCTGTCCGTGCCCAGCCCCCTGTGCCCCTGGCGGGGCCGGCGCAGGGCCGGCGAGCTCTGCACCGGAGCTGTTGGCCACCTCCAGCAGCGCGCTCCCCAGGCGCTCCTCCAGAGACTGGATCTTCTGACTGAGAAGTTGCTTCAAGTCATCCACCTCCCCATTAATGGTCCCTCGTAGGGTCTCTTCAATATAAAAGCAGTGTTCCTCTGCGTTCTTCTCAGTCACGTTGATCCTTGCGTCCAGCTCATTCCACCTTGCATCAAAGTCCACGTCTGGCTCCGGAACTATGAGGCGGTCAAACTCATTGTCCAGACGTCCGTTCAGCATTCTGGTGGCTTCGGCAACTCTTTCAATTTTCTGGTCTAACATCTTGATCTGCTGCCCAAAGTCACCATTCTTTGCACTGTCGCAGCAATTTCCCTGGGCTGACGGGTCCTGTACATGGGCTCGGAGGTCGTTTATTTCTTTTCTCAGGCTCGTCTCCTTCTCTCCTATAAGCTCAACCACTCCCAGGTGGCTGCTCCCATAGTCATCACACTGCTGCTGGAGCACAGCCAGCTTGTACTCACACGAGTTCTTCAGGTCGGCCAGCTTTCTGTCCATCCCCTCCATGAGCTCCTCCCTCAGCGCATCAATCTTACTGTCCACATAGGCTTGGTAGAGCTCATTGGTCGTCATGGTGACTATAGGGCCCTGGGCAGCCTCCTGGAGCTGTCTGAGCCGCCCTTCATAACCCTTCACTTTCCCATCCAGCTCTTCCAGCTTGTCACTCTTGGTCTTCAGAGCATCCTTGACTTCAGCCAATTCAGACTGGATGTCCTTCATGCCAGAGTCCCTGTTGTGGAGGACACCGGGAAGCTGGATCGTTTCTGGTTCTCCACCAACGGCACTGTCTGGCACGGGCTGGGGGTGCAGATTACTGAGCCATGACGCCAGCATTTTGCTGGCATCGTCCTGAATGGCGTGTCTGAGGTTTTCATTCACCCCGGCAATGGAAGACTGGAGATCAGTAACTGTCCTTGTGAGTCGGAGAACCTTCTCCTCAAGCACCTGGATTTTCTTTTCCTGAAGTTCTTGGGGCCCCTGTTTTGGATCTACCGTCCGACTTGGTTCCGCCACAGGGGTTGGTGACAGAGTCTTCTTAGGCTCTGTGACCTGGCTCGGTTCATTGTCTGTTACAAAGAAAGAGTTGGACATGACTTAACATTTTCTACCTTCACCGAGTTTCTGCAAAGACAGTAAACAGGGTACTCATAGACCACGCTCAAACCTCCACTTACAGCTCCCCTCCCACCGCAGGTCACTACACTGGTAGAGTGGAAAAGACTGTGGGCTTAAGTCAAAGAGGCCCCTGGTGGTGTTCAGGCTCAACTGTTTACAGTCTGCCCTCGAGCAAGTTGATTCCCTTCTGTGAACTATAATCCCTGCATCTACGAAACAGAGGGACTGTCTTCCCTCTTTGGGTGGTTAGGAGAATATTTCCATGGCATGTAATTGATACTCAATGGTCTCTTTCACCCTGAAGGGAAATAATCTTTATTTACTTTATCATATGAACACATCATTCCCACATTAGGGACCTGCAGCTGCACCCTGATGGTTGACCACATTCTGTAAAACCACAAGAAGCCACTGAGATCCACCCATTAGCTGCCGGGTGGTATGACATCATACGAGCAGCAAGTCATCCTCCACGCAGCTCCTAAGTGTTCTCCTTCTCTTTGTAGCATCCCTGTGCTAAAGGAGTCTCACAGACCTTGTTTAGCGCCGTCATGCAGTTGGGGAAACTAAACGCAAAAGAGAAATAAAGCAGCAGATTCTACTGGCATCTCCTAAGGACAGAGCCCTGTGGCCCCTATGCCGTAAGAGTCACTAAGTCAAAGTACACAAACACTGAATTTTTGATAATCCTACCTTGACAAATATACCTCCAAGGAAATGGTTCAAAAGAAAAAAATTACTATGAAATAATTGTGATGAGTCTCACAATGAAAATAAACTGATGGATACAGAGAGATAAATTAAACAAAAAGGAGGTTATCGAAACAAGAGACAACGGGAGAATAAGCAGGAAACCATGCCCTTGAACGCGACAGATGCATGGAATACTAGAAAGCGTTTAACATCAACAAGCCTGCAGACCACACTGAGACCTACCCCATCAAGTGGGAAAGGTCACACACAACATAGGTTACAATGAAATAAAGTGCACCACAAAACACTGGCACCCCGACAAACACTGGAAGTATATTTAGGATGTTGTGGATATTTGAGTTCAAAGTTCATTGTTTTTCCCTCCTCTAACCTTTTGCACGCAATCATAACAGCTATTATTCAGCAAAATCAATTTAGTGGTAAAACCAAGACTGGAATTCAGATGTCCAAACTCCCATGCAGAAAACTAGAAAGAACACCTTATATTCTGTACTGAGAAATGTATTTTATCTCAGGGCACTAGGAAAAAAAAAAAGTTGTTGAATCACATACAAATGAAATGCTGCTCTGAGCAACGGAAATTTTTTTTAAAAAGGGCAGAAGCGGGGAGGATCCAGATGTAAGGAAATCCTTGTCTCCTATACTACTGGTGACTCTGAGAATTGCTACAACTTTCTGGAAGGATAACTTGGCCAGTGTATCAACATACTCAGAGTCCTTTTGACACTGCAGTTATACTTTTAGAAATTTATTCTAGTAAATAATAAAGATGAATCCAAACATTTAACAGGAAAAAATACTTATTCAAATATTACCTATAATGAAAAATGGCAAAAAGCCTAAGTGATCAATGGCAGGGGATTGTGTCCGATCACACTCTCTGAAGTCATTAAATGATATCGTAGAATATTTAATAAGGTGGAGGGAGAGGGTCT